>NC_135349.1:56993127-57293127 GCF_023851605.1 Tamandua tetradactyla
AGCTTCTCCCCACAGTAATAAATTTTGTAAGAGCAAACCTCAAAATCTAGAGCTTAGCCTATTTTCTTGGGAGTCACCAGTGGTTGGAAGGGATACGGGGTTTCCCAGATCAGAGAGTTTAATAGTTCCGTATATATATACATATTTTCCCCCCTTCAGATCCTCAAGGGACTCTACCAACATGTCATAGTTGCCAGCCCACCATAGTCTGAGATGTGTCCTGGCACTACCCCAAGCCATAGAGCATTCGAGGCCTCGTTCCTTTCTGGATTCCTGGAGCCTGGACTGTGTGGATGAGCTGTCCAGGGAGGCTGAGCCAGACCCTGAGTTACAGGAAATCAGGTCTCATTGTGGTTTTGATATGCATATCCCTAACAGCCGATGGAGTTGGCTTTGGACAAATGTCTATTCAAGTCCTTTGCCCATTTATAAATTGCATTGTTTGTCTTTTTGTTGTTGAATTGTAGGAGTCCTTTGCATATTCTGGATATTAAACCTTTATCAGATATATGGTTTGCAACTATCTTCTCCCATTCTCTGGGTTTTCTTTACTGACATTTTAAACTGTGCTTTGACCTTTGAGCTTTAGATTGTGACAGGTTTACTACAGTGGTGGCTGTGATAATGGGACGTTAGAGAGGCCACATCTGAGCAACAAAAGAGGTTCTCTGGGGGTGACTCTTAGGTTTAATTTTAAGTAGACTTAGCCTGTCTTTTGCAGGAATAAGTTTCATAGGGGTGAACCCCAAGATCAAGGGCTCAGCCTGTTGAATTGTTTGTCCCCACTGCTTATGAGAATTTCAGGAATTTCCCAGATGGGGAAGTTTACTATTTCCTCCTTTTTCCCCTAAGAAGACTTTGCAAATGTTTTTTTTACTCTCTGCCCAAATTACTCTGGCATTTATTGCACCTTAGTTCTTTTAAGTTCCATTAGTTTTAGAATTTAAAGCTTTGTGATATGGGATAGCTGTTGTCTTGAAAGATAAAAGTTTCCATGGTGAATGGCAAACAAAAGCAGGGCAGGCTGTTTTGCTTTGCTTTGTTTTTGTTCTTAAGGGTTTCCGTTATTGCTATACGTTTATTTGGTTAGGTTAGAAACATTTGCTAGTTTATTATAATTGTCATATGCTCTAGGTTGCTAGCTGCTGGAATGAAATATATCAGAAATGGAATGGCTTTTAAATAGGGGAATTTAATCAGAAGCTAGTTTACAGTTCCATGGCCGAGAAAAAGTCCCAATTAAATTAAGTCTATAGAAATGTCCAATCTGAGGCATCCAGGGAAAGATACCTTGGTTCAAGAAGGCCAGTGAAGTTCAGGGTTTCTCTCTCAAGTGAGAAGGCACATGGCAAACACGGTCAGGGTTCCTCTCTCATCTGGAAGGGCACATGGTGAACACAGCATCATTTGCTAGCCTTCTCTCCTGGCTTCCTGTTTCATGAAGCTCCCCGGGAGGTGTTTTCCTTCTTCATCTCCAAAGGTCGCTGGCTGGTAGACTCTGCTTCTCGTGGCTATGTCGTTCTGCTCTGCTCTCTCTGAATCTTTCATTCCCCAAAATGTTTCCTCTTTTATAGAACTCCAGAAACTTACCAAGACCCACCCAAATAGGTAGAGACATGTTGTCACCTAATCCAGCTTAACAACCACTCTTGATTAAATCACGTCTCCAGGGAGATGATCTGATTACAGTTTCAAACATACTGTATTGAATAGAGATTATTCTGCCTTTATGAAATGGGATTTAGATTAAAATATGGCTTTTCTAGGGGACATACATCCTTTCAAACCAGCATACCATATTAGGTTCATTTGGATATGAATAAGGGCGGTAGGGTCTGTGAAACATTTTTGTTCCACTTTTAAAAATCCTTGAGAGAAAAAGCAAACCTTGAAAATTGCGGGGAAAAAAAAACTCATCATCAGGTAAGTTCAAAGGATTTTCTCTTTTTCCGATAGGTTTCCTCTTTGGAGAGAGATTTTTTTCTATGTGCCCAGAGTAAAGAAAACTAGAAAGTAGCTTCCAGTGAGTGAGAGGGTGTCGGTGATTGGTCTTTATTCTCCTGTTGCTCTCAGCACAGGGGAATGTGAGACCTGGAGTTGGAGGTTTCCGGTGGACTTCCAGGGACACACCCAGAGCTGTAGGACAGCTGGATTTATAAGTGCCAGTTCTTTTTTATCTTTCAACTAAACCATGTTTTCCAAAAGCCATTCATTCGTTTTGGTCTGAAAACTCAGGCACGGAGAGCCGCTTTCTCCCGTGCCCAGCGCAGCCTCTGCTCAGTGCCCACGTGCCGGGCACCTGCTGCTCAGGGCACAGGAGAGGTTGGCACAGGCCTGGCTCTGTGAGTTTCTCTGAGCCCCTGCAGTCTGCTGGGAGTTGCCACTTCTTAGCGCTTCAGTGCCTGGGTGCTTGAGGACCCGTCTGTGACTTGCAGTTTGTGACTCTTGATTGGCACGTCCTCTCTGGAGCTGAAGTATTCCTTGGAGGTTGTGCCTGAGGGTCAGAGGTAGAGTAGGGGCTCGGCATGTCCCAGGACAGGGCGTGCCCATTGCTCGTCAGGGCGGTAGAGTCTGTGATACATTTTGTTCCACTTTTAAAAGCTGCTGCATGGAGTTCTCAGCTCTGCGTGGACTCGAGGATGGGACACGCCTGTGGCATTCAAGGGCGCCCGGAGCCTCTCCAGTGCGGCGTCCCCTGCTCCCCATGCCTGCCCTGGGGGACACAGTGTACCCTGCCATCCCAGAGAAACACCAGAAAAGTCACAGCGGGATAGCTGGTGCCCCATTCCTTGGACCCCTTCCGTCTTGACCCTCCAGTGCCATCTGAGGGTGGGTGGCAATCTCTTCTTCACAAAAGGGAGCCTGCAGCCTCTGGGTGGTGATCAGGGGGCTGAGCTGGGGGTGTGGGGGCGAGGACAGGGCAGGCTGTGGGTCTACTTCGAACGCCAGCTCCTCCCAACTCAGGTGCTGGTGGCTTTGGGCTGTCACCAGCTGTTTTTCACAGAAAAGGAGTTGGACTTCGTGGCTTCATTTTGGCCATCCTCCCACTTGTTGTGGGCACCGTGCCCAGTGGAGGGACTGTCGGGAGAGGGCCTATTCTGTGCCAGCCGCCGCCTGGGGCCCGCACTGAGCTGCCCTCTGGGTGGCGGAGCATCTCAGGGACGCCCTTCCAGGAGAGGAGGACTCGGGCTGCTCTCGACTTGCGGCCCTGCCGTGCAACCTGCGGGACACATGCTCGGCCTCCTCAGTGTCCGGGTTTGACCCTGATGACCTTTGATGGGCTGTGCCCTTTAGAGTCATTCAGAACGGATGGGGTGGCGCCGGCGTTGTGAAGATGCAGAACAGCCGGGAATGCCTGCAGGATGGGGAGAGGCCACAGGCCACTGGCGACCGTAGGCCCTGTGCCTGCTGTCCTGAGTGAGCGCGTGGCCCCCGCCAGATCCTGTGGGCAGAGACCCAGAAGATGCCACTGCCCGCGTGGGGCATCTTTTTCAGCAGAGACTTCCAACCTTCAGGTTGGAAGAAGGTTATTTGGATGTAATGCGAGGTGTGTTTCGGTGCATGCAGCAGCATGTACTTAAACCGGGACTGCCACAGACAAGAAGCAGGCAGGCCGACTCTGAACTGGCTGGTAAGGATTTGAAAATGGAGACTGTTGATACTCACCACTCAGATGCTGTTCAGAAGTCTTGATCACGTCTTTGCTTTGGAACATTTGTGGCGTGAGGATGGCATGCGCCTTTGAGTGTGACGATAGATGAGTGGGTGGCCTTGCGGCTGGCTGGTGGGGTGCGGTGCTTTCCATGACACCTGCAGGTGTCAGCCATGCCCAGGCTGACCCCCGTGCCCAGGTGGACCCGCATGCCTAGGCAGACCCCCATGTCCAGGCTGACCTCGACCCAGGCGGACCCCCATGTCCAGACTGAGCCCTGGGCCCAGGCGGAACCCTGCTCAGGCAGATCCCCAAGCCCAGGTGGACCCCGGAGACTGGGCGGACCCTCACACCCAGGCGGACCCATGCACACAGTCGGGCGCTCCCATGGGTGCTTCTCTGGTGGCTGAAGACCAGTGTGTTTGGACCTGGTCTTTGCTTTGCTGCTGGCGTTGGGGAAACCCCTGCCCAGGAGGCCCCGTGGAGACCCTCAGCACAGCAGGGGCCACGCGTGTGGCCAGATGGGAGGGGCACGGCATATGCTGTCCAGAACGCAATTTCCAGGAGCGGGGAAGAGGGTGGAGCCTCGCTGGGCGGCTGGGGGCTGGGGGCTGGAGCGTGCGCTGAGGGAGGAGGGCGGGGTGCAGGGGAGAGGGCAGGGCGCAAGGGAGTGGGCGACCAGCCAATGACCTGGACACGGCTGTGGCCTCCAGGCTGAAACCCACCCGCATTTTGCGTCAGGCCCCTGAGGTGAGCCACGGCTCCCGCATTGGGCACGCAGCCTGCAGGTCTTTGAGCGTCCCCACAGTCTTGGCCCTATCGCCTCATCCTGCAGATCCCAGGTCGGAGCACAGTGGTGGGTCACACGTCCCTGGCCACTGGTTGGCGAGGACGTGGTTCCGTGGGGTGGGCGGTGTGGGCTAGGGGCTGAGGACAGCGATGCTTCCAGAAGTCGTTCCCTGCGTGTCTGCACACATGCACCTAGTACCTGGGGTGCCCCAGCCCACCGGGAGGAGACCCCCTCCAGGCTTTTCTGGTGATAAATGAACCAACTCGACACGGTGCTGCTATGGTGAGCTAAGGCGTGGCTTGCCACTGGCACCCATTTTCAGCCTTGTGGTCAGGCGCGTCCACCCCACAAACCTACAGGACGCTGGAGGTTGCACTGGGGATCCCGGATCGGGGACTGCTGGCCTCACGCCTGTTCTAGTTTGCTAGCTGCTAGAATGCAATATACCAGAAAAGGAATGGCTTTTAACAAGGGGAATTTAATGAGTTGCTAGTTTACAGATCTAAGGCCGAGAAAATGTCCCAATTAAAACAAGTCTATAGAAATGTCCAATCAAAGGCATCCGGGGAAAGATACCTTGGCTCAAGAGGGCTAATGAAGTTCAGGGTTTCTCTCTCATCTGGAAAGGCACATGGTGAACGCAGTCAGGGCTTCTCTCTGAGCTGGAAGGGCATATGGCAGACACGGCGTCATCTGCTAGCTTACTCTTCTGGCTTCTGGTTTCATGAAGCTCCCCGGGAGGCGTTTCCCTTCTTCATCTCCAAAGGTTGCTGGCTCGTGGACTCTCTGCATCTCATGGCTACATCGTCCTGCTCCCTCTGAATCTCTCATTCTCCCAAATATTTCCTCTTTTATAGGACTCCAGTAAACCAATCAAGACCCACCCAAATGGGTGGAGACATGCCATCCCCTAATCCAGTTTAACAACCATTCTTAACTAAATCACATCAACCGGGGAGATGATCTCATTACAGTTTCAAATATACAGTATTGAATAGGGATTATTCTACCTTTAAGAAATGGGATTTATATTAAAACATGGCTTTTCTTAGGGGACATACTTCCTTTCAAACCAGAACACGCCCTTGTTTCCACCACTGCTCTCCTCCCAGGACAGCTTGGTGAGGAGCAGGCCTGGGGGGTGAGGTCCCTGGGGCTGCATTTGGCTCGTGGCCGTGGCCTTCGGTGCCTCTGAGGGAGACCGTGCGCCCAGTCTGCCTCGTGGTGGCTGTTTACCAGGCACGCTCCCGCCGCACCTGGCGGGCTTCTCTTCCACTGCCTCTGGTCTTGGGGGCGGAGCCTCCATCTGTGGTGGCCCCACTGGGCCCCGGCTCTCTGCCCTCCCCAGAGGCACCCCTGGTGGGAGCCGCACACCCCTCCTGCCCACGCTTGCCCAGTTCTTGACTTTGTGCTTGAAGACCAGCCTTCCATGGCCAGGACAGGGGCAGGACGGGTGGCATCGACAGGCAGACACAGCCCCACTCGTTCCAGGCCTGTGGGGCGGAGCTGTGCTTAGCACACCCGGCTATCCCTCAGAGCCCCCCCTTACCTGTCCTGCCTGCTCCCAGGGAGCTGGACCTCTCTGCCCAGGGCCGTCACTTCTCAGCCCACGCTAGGTGTTTCGGTTTGTGAAAGCTGCTGGATTGCAGTATACCAGTAATGGAACAGTTTTTTTTGTTTTTTTTTTTTTTACATATTTATTGATAAAACAATGTATAAGCCCATACATTCTGAACATACAAACATTTTGAACATACAATCATTGCACTGATTGTATAATCAGTGGCTTACAATATCATCACATAGTTGTATATTCATCACCATGATCATTTCTTAGAACATTTGCATCCCTCCAGAAAAAAATAAAAAAAAAAGCTCATACATCCCATACCCCTTACCCCTCCCTCTCATTGACCACTAGTATTTCCATATACCCAATATATTTTAACATTTGTTCCCCCCTATTTTTTTCTATACCCCTTACCACTCCCTTTCATTGACCGTTAGTATTTCAGTCTACTCTATTTTAACATTTGTTCCCCCTATTGTTTGTTTATTTCTTATCTATTGTTTTAGTCATTTGTCCATACCTTAGACAAAAGGAGCATCAGACACAAGGTTCTCACAATAACATAGTCCCATTGTGACAGCTACATCATTATTCAATCATCTTCAAGAAACATGGCTACTGGAACACAGCTCTACATTTTCAGGCAATTCCCTCCAGCCTCTCCACTACATCTTGAACAACAAGGTGATATCTACTTAATGCGTAAGAATAACCTCCAGGATAACCTCTCGACTCTGTTTGGAATCTCTCAGCCATTGACACTTTGTCTCATTTCCCTCTTCCCCCTTTCGGTGGAGAAGGTTTTCTTGGGCGAGCCACGGTGGCTCAGCAGGTAAGAGTGCTTGCCTGCCAAGCCCGAGGACCTGGGTTTGATTCCCGGTGCCTGCCCATGTTAAAAAAAAGGTTTTCTCAGTCCCTTGATGCCTGGTCCCGTCTCATCCCAGGATTTCATCCCACATTGCCAGGGAGGTTTACACCCCTGGGAGTCTCCCCCTCAACATGGGACATGCCTCCCGTGGAACAGTTTTATAAATGAGACTTTTTAAGTTGCAAATTTATAGTCCTAAAGCCATGAAAATGTCCAAATTAAGGCATCAAGAAGAGGTCACCTTCACTCAGGAAAGGCTGATGCCGTCCAGAACAGCTGTCAGCTGGATGGGCACGGGGCTGGCGCCTGCTGGGGTCTTTGGCTTCTGGACACCTCCCAGCTAGGAAGGCCATGGTGCCTGAAAGGTTTAGGAGGCAAAAGGGTGAGAAAGAAGGAAGGTAGACTGGGAAATTTAAAGTGGGCGGGTTTATTTCTGCACTCCCAGGCAGAGCTCACCGAATCCAAGATGGAGGGAGGTGAGTCCTGGGTGATAGGGTGGGCAGTTTTAAAGCAAGCGGGTCAAGTGACTTCCAGAACCTGCGGTTCTCTGGCAGTCAGGTGTCCAGAAGGGGCAGGTCATTGGTTCAGGAAGTCAGGTGTCCGGAAGGGGCGGTTCCGGAAGTCATATCATCCAGAAGGGGCGGTTCCGGAAGTCATGTTAGGAGGGGCGACACAGCCTCTGCAGCTCCAGTTGCAGTGCTCTTCCCCATTCCCCCGACTTAATGCCATGTGCGAGCTTTTCCTCCTTTCTTAAGGCTTCCCCCAGGGGCGTTTTCCTTGTTCACTCCAAAGGGCTCTGGCTGCGTGGGCTCTGAAGCGTTTTCCAAAATGGTTCTCTCTGAAAGAGCTCCAGTAAGCAACTCCACCTTGAATGGGTACAGATGCATCTCCATGGAAACCGCCAGAAAGATCCCTCCCAGCAGTACTGAATGAGGATTAAAGAGCACAGCTTTTCTGGAGTCCACAACATATTCACACAAGTGTAGTGGGTGTGGAGGGCGGGCTGGGTCCCCGGTGTCGGCGCATCCGGGTGAAGCGAGCGAGGCCCCGGGCACCTGGCTTTCCAGCTGGGGCACAGAGCCGAGATGGTGCTGCAGGTGCCGCTGCCATGGGGCGGTGGGCCTGGGAACCATGTGCTGGGCCCTCCCAAGGTGGCCCTGAGCTTTGTCCTTGAGGATGTGCTGGGCGCCGTGGGTCAACCTGCAGTGGTCTGGCGGCAGACAGGAGCGCGATGAGGTGTTTTCCTCACTGCTGCAGCCTGCGGGGAGCCAACTGTGGACAATGTCAGGAGCATTTTGAAAGTGGCCCTGGTTAGAGTCAAGTCTTTGACACCCCCGGCCACACCCCTCCCTGTTGGTCCTCTCCACAGGGTGAGGCTGCTTGGATGAAAGAAACTGGGACTTCAGAGTGGAGAGAGGCCAATGCCCTCGTGCCAGCCGTACCGTGCCGCGGGGCGGGGAATGCCTGCAGAGCTCACTTGCAACCCTCGCTCTGCTCCTTCAGAGAAAAATTAGCCTTCATTTTCTCGGACTTTTCTTTTAGCTGCTTCCTGAACACGCAGTGGTCAAGTGACGCAGCGACTAGTTGCTGGTGGGACATGGGGGTGAGTGCTGGAGCATGGAGCGGTTGGCACCTCTGGCACCTCCACCACGCAGGTGCGCTGGCTAGGGACTCTCGGGGTGCAGGCCTCCAGCGCCCGCTGGCCCGTGCTCACCAAGGACGACAGAAGCACAGTGTGGATATTGCGTGCGCTGGGGCAGGGGCTTTCAGAGCACCCCCAGAGAATAATGGTTCTATTTCTTGCTTCGTCTCAGATGGATGTCAGCATTGTGCCTAGTGCTTAAAACCTGCTCTTCAGTTTAGTTCTTTCTCCTTCGGTGTTGATGTGGCCGGTTGCCAGCCGGTCATGGTTTCCCAACCCTGCCTTTTCCTTTTGGCTTCTGCTCAGCGTCAGAAGAACAGGTGTGAAATACTCTGCGCTTCTCAGGGACTTGTGTGCACACCCCTGCTACTGCCTGCCAACACCCATGCCCCACCCTGGCACCAATACCCTTCTTGTACTCTGCGACGCAACCTTGGTCCCCCGGGGACTGCAGCCTGCTTCCAGGCGCCCATGCCTCAGTGCCCACTGCAGCTCCTCACTCGGCTCCTCTCTCCCCAGCTTCAGTCAGGCTTGGCCTGGCCCACCCGGCGCTCCCTTGGCTATCTCCAGGGCCCCTTGGGCCACGCCTTGCCTGGTTCCTTAGCCAGCACTGGGAGCCTTGGGTCCCTCCAGCAGCTGCCACATCACTCCTTTTCCAGCATGTCGCCGTCAGCGTGGCTGTTCCAGCTCCGTCACCCGCGAGGACACCTTACCCTTGCCCAGTGTGTTGCGGCAGCTCCCTGGTGCCCTGCCTGCCTGATGGAGGGCCCAGGGCTGCACCTCCTCCCACCGCCCTGCCTGCCTCCCACAGAGCCTTCTCTGAGCCTCCAGCCCTTGTTCTGTCCTCTGCTCTTCCAGGGGCAGCTGTCCCTGGGTGCGCCCCCACTTGTGTCCCAAGCGCCACCCTGTCTTTAAGGAGGGGTGAGCCCTACTGCCTTGCCCCCAACAGTGGCCTCAACTGCCAGCATGGCAGGCATGTGGAGGTGTCTGGGAGGGTGGGTGAGCTGTGTCAGCGCCACCAGTGCCGGGACAGCCCTGAGCGCAGCACGGAATTGCAGTGTGGGGGCGTCGAGTCATCAGCTGTCCCCAAGGTCCCTGACAGCAAAGGAGCACAAGTCGGGACACAGGAACCCTGGAAAACTGCTTCCCAAGCTGCACCTGTGAAGCCAGAGGAACAGCACCAAGCTCACTCCTGCAGGGCTCAGAAGGTCTCTCTGTAGTCACGTAAGGCGTGATTTCTTTTTTGTTTGTTTTTTAAATTTTTAATTTTTCTATTGTGAAAAATAACATATATACAGAAAACCAATAAATTTAAAAGCATACCCCCCCACTCCGCCCCCCCCCCCCATACACAAAAGCATACCACAACAAAAAATTGTAGAACTGATTTCAGAGTTTGGTATAGTTTACAGTTCTGTAATTTCAGGGTTTTACTTCTGGCTGCTCCAAGATACTGGAGACTAAAAGAAATATCAGTATAATGATCCAGCAGTCATTTGTTAAATCCTACCTTCTCTGTTATAAACCAATCTTTAGGGGTATTTGTAACTTTTTCATATTGGAAGAGCCTATCGATAATATGGGATATGGAGATGGAACTAGCTAATGTTCTGGAGAGGCTGGGCTAGGTTTCAGGACTTATCTGGCCTAGGGGCCATCTGGAGGTTGTAGGTTCTGGAAAGTAATCATAGTGCATGGAACGTTTGTTGAATCTCAGATACAGCTGTAAGTAAGTGTTCTTTTTTTTTTATCATCACATAATTGTATATACGTCATCATGATCATTTCTTAGAACATCTGCATCAATTCAGAAAAAGCAATAAAAAGACAACAGAAGAAAATTCATACATACTATACCCCTTACCTCTTCCCTTTACCCATCACCAGCATTTCAATCTACTAAATTTATTTTAACATTTGTTCCCCCTATTATTTATTTATTTTTAATTGTATGTTTTACTTGTCCGCCGATAAGGTAGATAAAAGGAGCATCAGGCACAAGGTTTTCACAATCACACAGTCACACTGCAACAGCCATAACATTATTCAATCATCTTCAAAAAACATGGCCACCGGAGCACAGCTCCACATTTTCAGGCAGTTCCCTCCAGCCTCTCCATTAATCTTTTTGTTTTTTTGTTTGTTTTGTTTGTTTTTTCTTCTTTTTTTTTTTTTCCTTCACTAGGCATACCTGCTTCCTTCTGGGGTCTCCATTACATCTTGAGTAACAAGGTAATACCTATTTAATGCGTAAGAATAACCTCCAGAATAACCTCTCGACTCTGTTAGGAATCTCTCAGCCATTGATACTTTATTTTGTCTCATTTCACTCTTCCCCCTTTTGGTCAAGAAGATTTTCTCAATCCCTTCAGTCTCAGCTCATTCTAGAATTTCTGTTCCGCGTTCCCAGGAAGATCCACACCCCTAGGAGTCATGTCCCACGTAGACAGGGGGAGGGCAGTGAGTTTGCTTGTCATGTTGGCTAACAGAGAGAGGTCACATCTGAGCAACAAAAGAGGTTCTCTTGGGAGTGACTCTTAGGCCTAATTTTAAGTAGACTTAGCCTATCCTTTGTGGGATTAAGTTTCATATGAACAAACCCCAAGATTGGAGGCTCAGCCTATTGCTTTGGTTGTCCACACTGTTTGTGAGAATATCAAGAATTCTCCACGTGGGGAAGTTGAATTTTCCCCTTTCTCACCATTCCCCCTCGGGGACTCTGCAAATACTTCCCTATTCACTGTTCAAATATTCACTGTTCAAATCGCTCTGGGATTTATCTGGGCATCTCTCTGGACAAACCTACAAAATCTCATACCTTATGCAAGATTCCAAGTACTGTGGTGTTCGATTAAGCTGTCCACATAAGTTATAGAAAACGTACTAGTCAAAATATAAATTTTGTACCATATAAACATTTCTTGCTTTAGTCTCACACGTAAGTTAAAATTTTTAAATATTAATTACCATCTATTTTCGACACCCTGCATGATTGACATTTCTTTGTTCTTCCTCATGCAGAAACATTCTTAAATTTGCACATTTGGTCACTATCATTATATACTGTAGGCATTCCTGGACTATTATAACTTTCCTTTTGATTTCATTTGTGCCCCCAGGCCTCCTCTCTCTATCATTCTCACATTCAGCTTCATTCAGTGTTCTAACATTATTGCATTACAGTTAGGTAATATTGTGAATTTTTACAATTAGTCCTGTTGCACAATCTGTATCCCTTCTGCTCCAGTTACCCAGTATCTACCCTATTTCTATCTCCTGATGGTCTCTGTTACCAACTGAACTTCTCCACATTTGTTCGCTAACGTCAGTTCATATCAGTGAAACCATACAGTATTTGTCCTTTTGTTTCTGGCCAGTATCACTCCGCATAATGTCCTCAAGGTCCATCCATGTTGTTACATACTTCATAACTTTATTCTGTCTCACGGCTGCATAATACTCCATCGTATGTATATACCACAGCTTGCTTAGCCTCTCGTCTGTTGATGGACATGTTGGCTGTTTCCATCTCTTGGCATTTGTAAATAATGCTCACAAGGTGTGATTTCTAGGCCAAAACAGGCCGGGCCATAATATGAAGGCTAACACAGAAGGTGCCTGAATTTCCAGGTTAAAAAGTACAAGACTTGCAAAGGGTACGCAGCTGAACGTGGGTGCGGGGCGTGCTGTGGGACCTCAAGGCATTGGCAGGGCCCACTGGGACAATTCCGGGCAGAGGGTGGCAGCGATGCCATGTGCGGGGATGCTGGCACTAGTCCTGGTACCTGAGGTAAGGTATGCAGGGTCGCGGTTCTCCTCTAGAGGCTCTCCAGGAGGTAGAGGTCTTGCCACAAAAGGAAGAGCATGACAATTCTGGGTAAACCTCAGCTGACAGCACCATGAAAAGGCTTGGAGAATGTTTCCAGAAACTCAGTGGAGGCTTCTGGAGAGTTAGCCCAGCAGGAAAGCCACGGGGCCGGTGGGGGAGCAGGGGCCTGGGACTTTGCCTGGTGCCCTCACCCAGGGCGCTTTGGGGGCCCGGGGAGGCTGAGCAGGGCCCCTGGGCAGGAGGACGCCAGGCCTGGGAGCCTCAGCGCAGCCTGGAGTCTGGGCCCTGCATCTCCCAGGCCTCGTGCCGCCCCAGTGTGCTTAGAGAGACTCGCGCAGCTGCGTGGCCGCTGCGGAGCAGCAGCAAAAGCTCAGTAAACAGCCAGTGCGTCCAGGCGGCCACGGCAGCATGGAAAACGCCAAGGGAAAGAAGCCCCTGGGTACCAGGTACCTCCCCCAGCGCTGCCGTGGGGTAGGGGGGTAGTTGGTCTGGGGCCTGGAATGCTTATGCAGGGTTCCCCACCCCGTGCTGGACCGCCCCCCCCCCCTCCCCGTCAGGGTTCTCCCACTATCCCCTGCAGGACTCTCCCCCTCCCCGGTCAGGATATTCCTCCACCTCTCAGAAAAGGCTGGGGGGCAGGGACGAAGCCCGGAGAACCTCAGCGAGGGGCACCAAGCTGCCTGGGGGCGGGGGAGTGTCTGCATGGCAGCACCCTATGGGGAGCGGCACTGGGACCTGGTGGGGGCGCGGGCGGATGGGGCAGGGTTGGGGCCAAGTCGGCCGGCGTGGAGTGGGTCCGGTGGGGTTGCCGACGGCCAAGGCCGCGCTGTTCCCGCGCCCGCCCAGGCGAAGTGTCCTTTGTGGGGTTTGCATTTTCTAATGGGGATCTTTGCTGCTTTTTAACTTTTGAGTTCTGATTGTTCTTTATACATTCTTTTTTTTTAGCTGTCTTTTTTTATTAATTAAAAAAAATTAACAGTAAACAAAACAGTAAGACATCATTCCATTCTACATATATAATCAGTAATTCTTAATATCATCACATAGTTGCCTATTCATCATTTCTTAGAACATTTGCATCGATTTAGAAAAAGAAATAAAAAGACAACAGAAAAAGAAATAAAACGATAATAGAGAAAAAGAAGTTATACATACCATACCCCTTCCCCCTTGCTTTCATTTACCACTAGCATTTCAAACAATTTATTTTAACATTTGTTCCCCCTATTATTTATTTTTATTCCATATGTTCTACTCTTTTGTTGATATGGTAGATAAAAGGAGCATCAGACACAAAGTTTTCACATTCACACAGTCACATTGTGAAAGTTATATCATTGTTCAGTCATCAACAAGAAACATGGCTGCTGAAACACAGCTCTGTCTTTATACAAGTCCTTTGTTGGCTGTATATGTGACTTGCAAATATTTTCTCCTACTCCAGTTTCTTTTTATTATTTTAAGAGGGTCTTTCACAGAGTAAGTTTCGGGTTTTGATGAAATCCAACTTAGTTTTTCCCTTTATGGGTTATGCTTTTGATGTCTGGTCTCCGAGCCCTTTTGCCTCCTCCAGTTTCTGAAGGTTTTCTCCTCTTTTTTTTTTTATGGAAAATTTTGCATTCTTCATTTTATGTTTAACTCTGTCGTCCTTTTTGGTTTGTATTTGTATGCCGTATGGTGAGGGTTACATTTCATTCCTTTTCCATGTGCTTTTTTCTTACAGTAGCAATTGTTTATTTTGGGGAAGACTGCACGGACTGGGAATGGAACCTGGGTCTCCCTCATGGCAGGTGAGAATTCACCACTGAGCTACCCTCGCAGCCCCCCGGTCCAGTTTTGAGTTGATTTTTAACAAGCTGTGAGACTTAGGCTGTGATTCATTTTTTTTTTTGCCTGAGGATGTCTGTTTGCTCCAGCACCAGCTGGTAAAAGGCTGCCCTTTCTCAGTTGAATTGGTTTTGCACCATTGTCAAAAATCAGTTGGCACATTTCTATCATTTCTATGTTAACTGATCTTTTGTTTGTTTATTTTTATTTTTTGAGCTTGCCTTACTTTTGTTTTTCCCCATATACTGCCCTGTTATTAGCCCTGTATAGTAATGACGTGCATTTGTTCTAGTCGATGGAAGAGCATTCTTTTATTTGTGCAGTTAACCCCAGTCCATCATCTACAAGAGGGCTCACTGTGCAACACAGCCTCGGGTTTATCCTCTAGCTTTCCTTCTGGTGGCATATAGGACTTCTCCTTTCAGCCACACTCAAATCCACAGTTCTGGGCTGCTAGTTGTCCTTAAAGTCACATGCTACCATCACCTCATCCGTTTCCAAACATTTACAATCAACTTTATTAAAAATTCTGCAGATATTAAGCATCAGTTACCCATTCTCTGTCCTCTTTCTATCTGCTGGTAACCCATACTCTAGATTTTAGCTCCAAGAGTTTCCTCATTATAATTAGTTTGTATCAATGAGATCATACAATATTTGTCCTTTTGTGTCTCGCTTATTGCAGTCGACATTATGTTCTCAGGATTCACCTAGATTGTCGCATGCATCGGGATTTCGTTGCTTGTTACAGCTGTAGGATATTCCACTGTATGTATATACCACAGTTTGTTTATCCATTCATCAGTGAAGGACACTTGGTTGTTTCCTCTCCTGGCAGTAATGCCTCTATGAACATTGGTGTGCAAATGTTTGTGTCCCCGCTTTCAGTTCTTCTGAGTATATACCTCTTAGCGGGACTGCCCGATCCTTTGGCAACTCTGTACTCAGGAACCGCTGAACTGCCTTTCAGAGCAGCTGCACCATTCTGCATTCCTATCAGCAATGAATGGGTGTTGCTGTTTCTCCACAGCCGCTCCAACACCTGTAATTTTCTATATATATTTTTTTAACTGTGGCCATTCTAGTAGGTGTGAACTGATACCTCATTGTGATATCATTTCCCCTATAGCTAGTGAAGTTGAGCATCTTTTCTTATGCTTTTTGGCCATTTGTATTTCCTGTTTGGAAAATGTCTATTCATATCTTTTGCCCATTTTTAAATTAGATTGTTTGTCTTTTTATTGTTGAGTTGTTGGATTTCTTTGTATATCCTGGATATTAAACCCTTTTCTCTGATATGTGGTTTCCAAATAATTTCTCCCATTGAGTAGGTTATCTCTTCACTTTCCTGATAATCAAGTCCTTCGAAGCACAACAGTATTCAGTTTTGAAGAAATCCAGTTTGTCTATTTCTTCTTTCATTGCTTGTAAGGTCTGGGAAACCACCTCCTACCTACCACAAGATCTTGAAGATGCTTCCCTAAATTTTCTTCTAGAAGTTCTGTTGTAAACGGATTCTTACGTTTATGTTCCTCATCCTTTTTGAGTTACTTTCTGTATATGGTGTTAGATAGGGGAACCCTTTCTTTTTTTTTGCCTGTGGACATGCAGTTCTCCCACATCATTTGTTGAAGAGACTGGTCTGTCCCAGTGGTGTGGGCTTGGTGACCTTGTCAGAAACCAATAGACTGTAGATGTGAGGGTCTGTTTCTCTACTTTGAGCTCGACTCCATTGATCAGGATATCCGTCTTTATGCCAGTACCCTGCTGTTTCAACCACTGCAGTTTTGTAATGCGTTAAGGCCAGGAAATGTGAGTCTTTCCACTGTTTTTCTTTCTTAAGATATTTTTCATTATTCCAGGCCCTTTCCCCTTCCAAATACATTTGGTAATTGGCTTTTCGATTTCTGCGAAGTAGGCTTTTGGACTGTTGGTTGGGATTGCATTGAATCTGTAAATCACTTTGGGTAGAGATGGTATCTTTGCTGAACTCATTTATTAGCTCTAGTAACTGCTGTAGATGTTTGGAATTTTCTAGGTACAGGATCAAGTTATTTGCAAACAGTGAAAGTTTTACTTCTTCCTTTCCAACTTGGATGCCATTATTTCTTTTTCTGTTTCCTATCTTTCAAAGTGTTTTTATCAAGAAAGGGTGTTGGATTTTGTCAGATGCCTTTTCTGCGTCAATTGAGATGATCATGTGATTTTACCCCTTCAGTTTGTTAATGTAGTGTATTGCATCATTTGATTTTCTGTTGTTGAATCACCCTGGCACGCCTGGAATAAAACCCACTTGATCATGGTATAATTCTTTTGATGTGCTTTTGGATTCAAGTTATTCGTATTTTCTTGAGGATGTTTGCGTCTGTGTTCATTAGAGAAACTGGTCTGCAGTTTTCCTTTGTTTGCAAGATCTTTATCTTACTTTGGTATTAAGGTGATGTTTGCTTCATAAGATGAGTTAGGTAATTTAAGTTTGCTAGCTGCTCCAGAAATGGAACAGTTTTAGAAAGGGGAATTTAATAAGTTACAAGTTTACAGTTCTAAGGCCATGGAAATGTCCCAGTTAAAGCAAGTTTAGAGAAATGTCCAATCTGAGGCATCCAGGGGAAGATACCTTGGTTCAAGAAGGCTGATGAAGTTCAGGGTTTCTCTCTCAAGTGAGAAGACACATGGTGAACAGGTTCAGGGCTTCTCTCTCGTCTGGAAGGACACATGGTGAACACGGCAGCATCTGCTAGCTTTCTCTCTAGGCCTCCTGTTTCATGAAGCTCCCCAGAAGGTGTTTTCCTTCTGCATCTGCATCTTCATCCCTGGCTCGTGGACTCTCTGCTTCTCGTGGCTGTGTATTTCTGAAGGTCTCTTCAAATGCTTTCTCTTTTAAAGGGTTCTAGTAAAGTAATCAAGACCCACTTGGAATGGGTGGAGACTCACCTCCACCTATTAAAATCAAGTTTAATACCCACACTTGATTGAGTCGCATCTCCAGGGAGATGACCTAATTACAGTTTCCAGCACACAGTGCTGAACAGGGATTAGAAGAAACGGCTGCCTGTACAAATTGGGATTAGGATTAAAACGTGGCTTTTCTAGGGTACACACATCCTTTCAAACCAAGCACACTAGTGTTCCCTGTTGTTCAGATTTTTTGAAGTGTGAGCATTAATTGGTATTAATTACAATTAATTGATATTAATTCTTGGAATGATTGGTAGAATTCAGCTGTTAATCCATCTGGTCCTGGGCTTTTCTTTGTTGGAATATGTCAGGTGACCATTTCATTCTCTTTCCTTGTGATTGGGGTTGTGTGTTTCCTCTAGAGCCAGTGTAGGCGGTTACTTTCTAGGAAATTGTCCCTACCTCTAAGCTGTCTAGCTCATTGGCATACAGTTGTCCATAGGTACTTCCGTGGGATCAGCAGTGATATCCCCCTCTCATTTGTGATTTTATTTTTTTACATTCTCTTTTTCTGTCAGTTTAGCTAAGGTTTGTCAATATTTGTGCTTTTAATGTGTTTTCTCAAAGAACCAACCTTAGGATTTGTTGATTGTCTCCATTTTTTTGTTGTTGTTTGTTTTTAATTTTTAATTTCATTTATTTCTGCTCTGATCCTTGTTGTTTTTTTTTCCTTCTGCTTATTTTGGGGTTAGTTTGCCGTTGTTTCTCTAGTTCCTTTAGGTATGCAGTTAGGTCTTCAATTTTAGTTCTTCCTTTTTAATGTAGGCATTTAGGGCTATAAATTTCCCTTTCAACACTACCTTCCCTGCATCCTATCAGTTTTTTTTAATTAACTAGCTTTTTCATCACATAGTTGCCTATTCATCATCATGATCATTTCTTAGAACATTTGCATCAATTCAGAAAAAGAAATAAAAAGAAAACAGAAAAAATTCATATATACCATACCCCTTACCCCTCCTTTTCATTGATCACTAGCCTTTCAATCTACTCAATTTTTTTTAACATTTGTTCCCCCTATTATTTATTTATTTTTAATCCTTATGTTTTACTCATCTGTCCATAAGGTAGATAGAAAGAGCATCAGACACAGGGTTTTCACAATCACACAGTCACATTACAAAAGCTATATCATTATTCAGTTATCTTCAAGAAACATGGTTACTGGAACACAGCTCCACATTTTCAGGCAGTTCCTTCCAACCTCTCTATTACATCTTGACTAACAAGGTAATATCTATTTAATGCATAAGAATAACCTCCAGGATAACCTCTCGACTCTCTTTGGAATCTTTCAGCCATGGACGCTTTATTTTGTCTCATTTCTCTTTTCCCCCTTTCAATCGAGAAGGTTTTCTCAGTCCCTTGATGCTGACTCCCAGCTCATTCTAGGAATTCTGTCCCATGTTCCCAGGAAGGTCCACACCCCTGGGAGTCATGTCCCATGTAGAGAGTGGGAGGCAATGAGTTTGCTTGTCGTGTTGTTTGAGAGAGAGGCCACATCTGAGCAACAGAAAAGGTTCTCTTGGGGGTGACTATTAGGCCGAATTTTAAGTAGGCTTAGCCTATCCTTCCTGCATCCTGTAAGTTTTGATATGTTGTGTTCTCCTTTTCTTTGCTCTCAAGATAGATACTTATCAATTTCTTTTATAATTTTTTATTTTAACCATTGATTGTTTAAGAGCATGTTGTTTAACCTCCATATGTTTGTGGCTGTTTTGGTTTGTTAAAGCTGCCAGAATGCAATATACCAGAAATGGGTTGGCTTTTATAAAGTGGATTTATTAAGTTGCAAGTTTATTTTCCTAAAGTTGTAAAAATTTCCAAACTAGGGCATCCAGAAAAAGATACCTTGACTCAAGGAAGGCCAATCTGGGAAGGCACGTGGCTGGTGTCTGCTGGTCCTTGTTCCTGGTTCCATCGCTTCCTGCTTCTGATGCCGGTGGTTTCCTCTCTAAGCTTCTGTGACCTTCACTCAGCTCCTCCAGGACACAGCTCTGAGTTCGGGCTTGATTAGCATCTTGTGGGAAGGTACATGGTGATGTCCGTTGGGCTCTGCATCTCCAAACATCCATGTCCAGAGATCTCTGTCATTTCTGAAGCAAGCTTGTCTCCTGGAGCTTCACCATTTCCAAAAGATTGTGTCTGTGTCTGCATCTGAGGTTTCTCCAAAATGTTTTCTCTTTTAAAGGACACCAATAAACTAATCAAGACCCACCTTCATGGGTGGAGTCACATCTCCATGGAAACAATCCAAGCCATTTCCCACCCTAAAAAAAATAAATCTGGCCCCACAAGATTGGATCAGCGTTAAAACAGCACAGTGACTTTTCCAGTTGTCCGCTTGTTGTTGATCATCATTCCGTTTTGATGAGAGAAAGCGCTTTGTATAACTTCAGTGGTTTAAGACTTACTGAGACTTGTTTTGTGACCCGACACGTGGTCTGTCCTGCAGAGTGATCCATGGGCACTTGAGAAGAATGTCTGTCCTGTTTTGGGATGTGTGTTCTGTAAGTGTCTGTCAGGTCTCGTTCACTTACCGTGTTCTCCAAGTTCTCGGTCTCCTTATTGACCCTTTGTCTAGGTGTTCTGTCCATTGTGGAGACGGGTGTGTTGAAGTCCCCGAATCTGGTTGTAGAGACGTCCGTTTCTCCCGTCAGTGTTGCCAATGTGTGCCCCATGTATTTTGGGGCATGTTTTAGTCTGCCAGAGCTGCCAGAATGCAACACGCCAGACATGGATTGGCTTTTAATAAAAGGAGATTTATTTAGTTAAAAACGTATGGTTCTTCAGAGCAGCTAAATTTCAATTGAGGTTCTTTTTTACATGGGAAGGCACAGGGTGATCTCTGCTGGTCTTCTCTTCAGGCCACTAGGTTCCAACAACTTTCCCCCGGGTGATTCCTTTCTGCATCTCCAAAGGCCTGGGCTGAGCTGCGAGTGCTGAGATGAGGTATGCTGAGCTGCTTGGGCTATGCTGCATTGTGTTCTCTCATTTAAGCACCAGCCAATTAAATCAAACATCATTCATTGCAGCAGGCACGCCTCCTAGCCAACTGCAGATGTAATCAGCAGCAGATGAGGGTCACATGCCATTGGCTCATGTCCAAGGCAACAGACCGAGGCACCTTCACCTAGCCAAGTTGACACCTGAACCTAACTACCACAGGGCACCAAGGCTAGGTGCATGAGTATTTATGATTGTCATTTCTTCTGGATTAATATATAATATATATATAATTTATCATATATTATTAATATATAATGTCTGTGCTGGTTTGAAATGATGTATGTACCCTAGAAAAGCCATGTTTTAATCTTAATCCCATTTTGTAAAGGCAGCATTTCTTCTAATCCTTATTCAGTATTGTATGTTTGAATCTGTAATTAGATCATCTCCCTGGAGATGTGATTTAATCATGAGTGGTTGTTAAGATGGATTAGGTGATGACATGTCTCCATCCATTTGGGTGGGTCTTGATAAGTTCCTGGAGTCCTATAAAAGAGGAAACATTTTGGAGAATGGAGGAGATTCAGAGAGAACAGAGAATGCTGCAGCACCACGTGGGCAGAGTCCACCAGCCAGCGACCTTTGGAAATGAAGAGGAAAAACGCCTGCCGGGGAGCTTCATGAAGCTGGAAGCCAGGAGAGAAGGCTAGCAGATGATGCCGTGTTCACTATGTGCCCTTCCAGCTGGGCGAGAAACCCTGAGTGTGTTCACCATGTGCCTTCTCACTTGAGAGAGAAACCCTGAACTCATCGGCCTTCTTGAACCAAGGTATCTTTCCCTGGATGTCTTAGATTGGACATTTCTATAGACTTGCTTTAACTGGGACATTTTCTCAGCTTTAGAACTATAAGCTAGGAACTTATTAAATTCCCCTTTTTAGAAGCCATTCTGTTTCTGGTATATTACATTCTGGCAGCTAGCAACCTAGAACAATGTCCTTCTCTGTCTCTTATTACAGTTTTGATTTTAAGTCTTTTTTTCCAATGTTAGTATAGCTACCCCAATTCTATTTTGACTGCTGTTTGCATGAAACTCATTTTTCCATCCTTTCACTTTCAGCTCATTTGTGTCCTTGGGTCCATCCTGCCATTCTGTGTCTTCTGTTTAATCCATTAACACTCAGTGCTATTACTATGAACGCAGCACTTCCTTCAGCCATTTTATGTGTATTGTCTCTGTTTTCTCTTTAATTCTTCATTACCCTTACTGAAATCCCTCATTTCTGCACTCTCCTCCAAGCCTCTCTCAGCTGGCTTTTCCTTTCAGACTATAGCCCACCCTTTAGAACTTTCTTATAGGGCAGGTCTTTGTGACGGAATTCTCTAACTTTGCCTATCTGTGGATTTTTTAAAAATTCCCCTTCCCTTTTTTTTTTTTTTTTTTTTTGGCTTTTACAATGGGGACTTATTAATTTAGAAATTTACAATTCTAAGGCCATGAAAATGTCCAAATTAAGGCATGAAGAGGAAGACGCCTTCTCTAAGGAAAAGCTGCTGGCATCTGTCTCACTTACTTATTTATTTTTTAAATCATTTTTTTAATCTGTGTGATGGGGGTCACATTTCATTCTTTTTCCATGGTGTCTCACTTATTTTTGAAGGACAATTTAGCCAGATAAAGAATTGGCAGTTTTCCTCTTTCAGTACCTTAAGTAAATCATACTGCCGTTTCTGATGAGAAATTTGCACTTAGTCTTATTGTGGTTCTCTTGTATGTGATGAATTGCTTTTTTCTCTTGCTGTTTTCAGGATTCTCTCTGTCTCTGGCATTTGTCACTTTGATTAATATGTGTCTCAGAGTAAGTCTGTTAGGATTTATACTATCTGGAGGACGTTGCATTTCTTGGACATGTATCTTTGTGTCTTTCATAAGAGTTGGGAAATTTTCGGCCATTATGTCCTCAGATATTCTCTCTGCCCCCTTTCCCCTCTCTTTTCCTTCTGGGACACCCATGACATGTATATTTCCGTGAGACCCTGCTCCATTTTTTCTACTTTTCTCTCCCTGCTCTTTTGTCTGTAGGATTTCTGATGTCCTGTCCTCTAGTTTGCTGACCCTTCTTCTGCCTTCTCAAATCTGCTGCTTGTGCCTCTAGGGTATTTTTTTAATCTCTTCTAGTGTGCCTTTCGTTTCCATACAGGTTTTTTTTTGGCATGCTTTCAAATTATTCTTTATGCCCACCCAGTGTCTCCTTATTATCCTCTAATTGCCATATTTTCTTTCATTTCCTTGGAGTGATTTAGGAGGTTTGTTTGAACATTTTTGATTAGTTGTTTCACATTCTGTATCTCCTCTGAAGCTTTAATTTTTTCCTTTGGAGCATTATCTTGTTTCTTGGGTGGCTTGTAGTTTTTTCCTGATGTCAAGGCATCTGATTATTTTGACAGGTTTACTCTGAGGGTCAGTTTCTCTCTCTTGCAGCAGGTTTTATTTTTGATTGGCTTTGTGTTAAGGCTCTTCTTTGACGCTTGGTTCAACTTGTACTAGACCTTTAGAATAGTTTGTGTTTCACTGATCGGATTTTTTTCAACTCTTCATCTGATTCTTCCCCTCGATATATATATGTTGTTGGTTTTTTTTAAAATTTACTTCGAGTTATAGAGTTTTTACTGATAGGAAAGAACTTACATTTTTACTAGACATTAAAGAAGAATTCTCTGCTCAGAATTTTACATATGTGTGATTGGAAGAATTTTCCACAGACTAATTTCTAGCTCATTAAACTCACACCTTATCTCTCCCCCACTAGCCACATGTTTGCAGGGCTGTGCACACTCATATCATGACACAAGCTCTGGCCCTTCATCTGTGTGTTATAGAGCTGGGTGAGTTGGCACAGCAGTAGGGAGAAGTGTTCCTGGGAGCCATTTCCACATCAGGATGGCTAGAAATAAATTAATATATGTGAAAATGACAGACATAAAAAACTCAACATGAATGTATCCCTGACTCATTGAAATTAATTTTTTTTCTTGTTGAAAAGAGATTACAGACATTTATTTGACTTATCAGTGTGAATTTATATACTGCACCAACAGAAATTAGTCAATAAATCTAAAAAAAATCCAAACAATATGTAAAAATGGATAGTTATTATGTTTCTGACCTGGCAAAGCACTCAAGCAGATATTTGCTAAAATATTTATTTTAAAATACTCCTTCAATGTATATCGTTAGGGTAATATTTAAATAGACATAAGAATATATTTTTAAATTTGAAAGTAGAAAAAGAGAAAAGAAATTGAAAATGGCTCATCACCATTTGAAATATTGATTATTACAGGAAGTAGATATGTATAAAATGATGAGATGGTAAACTTACTGATTTCACCTTCCCATGGAAATAAGAAAATTAAACTAAGTGCAGATTTACAGTTTCACTTTTCCACAGGAGAAATTTACTTTTTTTATATATATATATATTTTTTTGTATTTTTTATTTTTATTTTTATTTTTTCTCTATATTATCATTTTATTTCTTTTTCTGTTGTCTTGCTATTTCTTTTTCTAAATCGATGAAAATGTACGAAATTAATTTTTAAGTTACACGAGCCAGTACCTTTGTCCCATCCCCCCACCCCGCCCCGGCCCTTGACTAAGTGTAAGTTGTTTATCTGTTTCTGCCCCTTTCATTGTTGCCTCCGGGCCTCCAGTGGTCCTGCGCCTCTAATTCCCAGCTGCCTCTGCCCCTCTGGGCCAGGGCTGACTGAGGCTGATGCTGCTTCTCCGCTTCTCTGGGGCGGGTTGAGACTGCGGCTGGGGTCCCAGACCCAGGAATCTGATGGCTTTAACCCACAGCCGTAGACTCCCCTGGGCCATGTGCCCCTCGTCCTGGGGAAACCGCTCCTCAGCGAGCAGTTTCCAGTGCCCCGCCAGGCCCTGTGTCTCCCAATCTGCCCTGCGTGCTCCCCTGCCGGGGACAGGACTGAAATGGGCCGCACTGCTGGCTGTGCTGGGTGGATGGAGGTTCGGCTGCACCGGAGCAGGCTCCAGCCGTCTGAGCTTGCTAACCTCCGGTACCCAGCCATGTCCGGTTCCCACTGTCCCTGGAGAGACGGCTTCTGTTTCCAGCTGGGGGGGCTCCAAGGCCTCGTGCTGTGCCTCCCGGGGAGGAGCTGCTTAGCGCTTCCCTCCTGCCGCCTCCTGGGGTGTGCCCTGTTCCCTGGTCACCAGACGCCCCAGCCAGTTGCTTCACATAGTTCCTGGCCATTCACCAGCTGCCCTGGAGGGTGGACCGAATCCACGCGCTCCGTCAGTGTGAGCTCATCCTCCGAGCATCGCCGTGTGCCCGGCAGGTGTCCGGGAGCTGAAGGAAGCGCATGGTTGTCAGCAAGGGCGCCAAGTCCAGTCACTGGGGAAGGAGCCCTGGTAAAAGTGGATGTCCACATGCAGAAGAGTGAAGGTGGCCCCGTGTCACACCATGCACAGACTCAGCGCAACATGGCTCAGGGACCCAGTATGAGAGCCGAACCATACAGCCCTTAGAAGAAAATGGGAGAAGCTTCAGGACCTTGCAATTAGGCAGTGGATTCTTAGACATTATACCAAATGCGAGCAAAAAAAGATAGATTGGAGTTAATCAATATAAAAAATTTTTGTGCATCTAAGGACATTGTTTTGGTTTGCTAAAGCTGCCACAATGCAATATACCAGAACTGGGTTACCTTTTCTTTTTACAATGGAGATTTATTAGCTTACAAGTTTATGATTCTTAGGCCATGAAAATGTCAAAATTAAGGAAGGCATCAGCAGGACAACGTCTTCTCTGAAGGCTGGTTCCCGGTGAGCTTGGTCTCCTCCACACCCAGCAAAGCACGTGGCGTGTCTGCTGGTTCTTTTCTTCCTCTCGGCTTCTGTGGATGTGTCCTCTGAGCTTCCCCAGGCTTTTTTCTAATCTTCTCTTTGCTTTTCTGTCTTTCATCCTCTTAAGGACTCCAGTGAGAGGGTTAAGACCCACCTTCGGGCTTCACCTGAAACAGCCTCATGGAAAGGCCCCACCTGCACTAGGTCCTCCCCAGGGGAGGGATCAAAGTGCATGACCTTTCTGGGACACACGATACAGCTTCACACTACCACAGACGTTACCAAGAAAGTAAAAAGACACCCAACAGAATGAAAAATATATATTTGGTAGCCATATATCTGATAAAGGTTTACTATCTAGAATGTGTAACCATATATCTGATAAAGGTTTACTATCTAGAATGTGTAAAGAACTCCTCCAGCTCAGCAACAGAAAGACAGCTGTGCTAGCGTGCGTGCTGCCGGAATGCAATACACCAGAAACAGAACGGCTTTTAGAAGGGGAAATTTCTTAAGTTGCAAGTTTACAGTTCTAAGGCCATGAAAATATCCAAATTAAGGTCCCAACAAGAGGTTACTTTCACTCAAGAAAGGCCAGTGGAGTTCAGAGAGTCTCTCTCAGCTGGAAGTGCACGTGGTGACATCTGCTGGCTTTCTCTCCAGGCTTCCTTCTTGTCTCATGAAGCTCCCCTGGGGACGTTTTCCTTCTGCAGCTCCAAAGGTCTCTGGCTAGGTGGGCTCTGTAGCTTTTTCCATAATGATTCCCTCTTAAAGGGCTCCACTAAGTGACTCCACCTTGAATGGGTAGAGATGCATCTCCATGGAACCATCTAATCAAAAGTTACCGCCAGCAATTGGATAATATCCAATATCTCCAAGGATAATAAAAAAAACTCCCACACAGCAATACTGAATGAGGATAAAAGGACATGGCTTTTCTGGGGTCCACAAAAGATTCACACAAGCACAATAACTCAACTAAAAATAGTCAAATGACTTGAGTAGACATTTCTCCAAAGAAGATACACACATGGCCAAAGAGCACACGAGAAGATGCTCAGTGTTGCCAGGTGTTAGGGAAATGCAGCCCAGAACCACAGAGAGAGGAGTGGTCAGCCTGACTGTCGGCAGTGCAAGGCTGGGAGGTTGCAGGTTAGTTTGTAATTTTTATATACACAGACTCAAACTGTTAAAAAAAAAAGTGAGAGACCACTTCATACCCACTTGGATGGGTGTTATTAAAAACAAACAAACAGTAATGTCAAGTGTTGTCGAGGACGCAGAGAAATAGGAGCCCTCGTGAGTATTTTGGTGGGAATATTAAATGGTGCAGCTGCTGTGGGGAACAGCTTGTTGGGTTCTGAAAAAGTTAAACATAGAACTGCCATGTGCCCTGGCAGTACCCAAAAGATTTGAAAGCAGGGACTCCGACATACATTGTGCAGCGTTATTCACAATAGCCAAAAGGTGGAAGCAACCCAAGTGTCCGCCACAGATGAGCTGATAAACAAGGTGTGGTCCATCCACGCGATAGAGCCTTAAAAAGGCAAGAAGTTTTGGTGCATGTGGCAAAACGGATGGACCCTGTAGGCACCCAGCTGAGTGACTCCCCTGACGTGACATAACTCGAGTAGGCAAATTCACAGAGATAAAAGGTAGATTGGAAGCGACCGGGGGCAGAGGAGGGCGAGGGCATGGAGTAGTGGAGAATGGTGCTGACTGGTGCGGGAAGGTCCTGGTGGCGGGCGGTGACGAGGGGTCTCGGGCTTGAGACGAGGGGTCTCGGGCTTGAGGCTGTGACTGGCCGCACTGAGCGGTGCGTGGGCGAGGCTGAGATGGGAGAGCTCACAGATAGGTGTGTCTGCAGTTTAAAAAAAGGAACAGGTAGGGAGAGATCATGACAAATGCAGCGTGTGATCCTGGGTGGGATCTCATAATAGAGAAGAAAAGGCTCAAAAGGACATTATTGGGACGTATGAAAAAAAATGGAATATACTCTTAAGGTTTATTTCAGTGTTAAATTTCCCGAACTTGATAACTGCACTGACAGTGTTCCTATTATCCTTGTTTGTAGACGTGTACATGGCAGTGCTGTGTTCAGAGAGCATGATGTGTGCAACTCTGTCAGATGTCCAGAAAACAAATGAATTGGTTGAAAGAGGGATGGATAGAATTGTCCAGCAAATTTGGCAAAATGATGGAATCGATGAATTTGGATATCTAGGGAGCGTGGGTTGGAGTTCTCTTTATGGGTTTTGTGTTACTGTTAACAACTGTCCTGCAAGCCCGAAATTATTAAAAAATAAGTATAAGAAATAAAAACTCTGCTGGACGTATTTGTGTGGCTCATCATCCAGTTTTTATTTTGAAGACTTTTGAAGCTGTAGAGGTAGGAATAACAATTCTGCGAACCCCATATTCTCCTCATCCAGGTGCACCCATGTGAAGTCTGCAGACTCGGCCGCCGTCTCTGTGTGGGTAGCGGACAGAGCAGCTGGTTGGGTCCTGAGTGAGCCGCCATGTACAGAGTGGCTCACCGTATGCTCAGTTGCCAGCCGTGCGCCAGTTGGCTGCCTGAGTGCCAAGTGCCCTGTAGCGAATGGCTGGCTGTGTCCCGCATGGCTGCCTGTGTACTGGGTGGCTGGCCGTGTGCCGAGGGACTGACTGTCCCTCCTGAACTGAGCAGTGTGACCAAGACCCTGTGGTCTTGCTGTCTCTGGTCTGTTGCTCTCAGCTTTCCTTTTGTCCATTTCCAACGGCGCAGTCGTTGCCTACTGAGGACCTCAGGTAGTGAGCGCAGGGGTTGGAGGAGACACTGTGTGACGGTGGCGGGCAACTTCGCCTCCTCATTTGTGAGGTGGGATGGGAGGTGGTGGGCATCTGCCTGCAGGCTCAGGTGTAATTGTGTGGCAGCATCACACGATTTAAGCTGCTCTGCCCTCCCAGTGCACAGCTCAGCATGCCTCCTGGGACGGGCCGGTAGCCACTTTATCCAGGAAGAGCCATTGGTTCCCCTGCCTCGTGGACCGCCCGTCCCTGAGGGATGCATCCGCTGCGACCCAGACCCTCCCGCGGGTCCTGTTGTTTGGTGGCTGGGTGTTCCCACGGGGTTGCTGCCTTAGAGATGCTCTGGGACCCTTATCCCCCTGCAGGGACCCTGAAGCCTGAGGGATGAGCTCATCTGCCCCAGGCCCCGGCCAGCAGCACAGGGCGTTGTTCACGGGCACGTGGTAGGAGCAGCCTTCCACGTCACAGGGAAACTGGTTCTCACAGGGCTGGGAGCCGTCAGTGGGGAGGAGCAGGGGCCACAGAACATCCCACAGAGCCCTGCCCGGGCCCGGGACAGAGAGAGGCTGGGAGCAAAGGAGCGCGCGGGCCAGAGCAGGCTGGGGGAGGGCAGGGGAGGCACACCCCAGGGCGGCCCTTAGGGTCCTGGGCACAGGAGCCCCTTGTGGTTGGTGCCAGCAAAGGGCTCTGCTTTGGTACCAGGAAGTGAGTCAGATTTCTCCTGACACCCCCCCCACCACACACATTCTCTCTCTTAGACAAAAACAAAACTGTTAAGGTATTTGAAGAAAGATATAATGTATTTATGATCTTGGAATGGGGAAGTCTTGCTCTCATAATATACGAAAGTGGTGCAAAGATGAAGAGCCGTAAATAGGATTTTGTAGAAATGAAAAACCTTGTATAACCCAAATCAGCATAACAAAGTAAAATGGGACATTTGGGGAGAAAATATTTTTTGTGCATGTAGAAAGAGATTTTTAGTCAGAATATTATAAAATTTCCTGTAAATGAAAAGGAAAGCTACAAACAACTCAATAGAAAAAGGGGCAAAGGGTATGAACAGGCAACTTAGAGGAAGAAATTAAAATGGTGGAAAGAGAAAAATGGCCACTGTCACTGGTGGTCAGGGAAACAAACTGAAACCGCATTTTCTGACTACTCAGGGGTCTTCAGGGGAAGGCGGCGCCTGCCCGGGGCGCATGAGGAGGCCCCTGTGCCGGTGGGGGGGTGCACGGCCCCATTGGGGTACAGCCACTCAGCCAGCCCACCTCCGCCTACCTCCGCCTCTCCATCCTGCGACAGCTGGCAGACTCATGTGCGGGTTGAGGTGCCGGGACGACCATGTGCAGCCGGGCGGTGGGGAAGGCCTGAGGGTGGGGACTTGGACAGGGCCAGCTGCTTCGGCGTAGCTCCCTCTGGGAGGGAAGAGGAGCCACCATCTTTTTTCTGGATTTTGTGTCTTAAGTTCACGTGTGAGACGTTGAGGTCATCCTGGCGGTGTCCCGAGCAGGCGGGCTGTACCAGCTGCTGGCTAATGTGCACTCTTGTCTGTAGGCATGGATCCTGGCGGGAGCCCGTCCACCCCTACTATGTCAACTCTGGCTATGGCCTCGCCCCAGCCACCAGTGCCAACGACAGCGAGCAGCAGAGCCTGTCCAGCGACGCCGACACCCTCTCCCTCACCGACAGCAGCGTGTAAGTCCCGGGGCTCTACTGTGCTGATCCCCAGCATTGCCTGGGCTTTGTCTTGATAGAAATGGTTTCAAGGTTTTTTCCCTCAGAACTTGATGTTGGTGCAGCAGGACAGTTTGGAATTGCAGGAAGCCTACTAAGATTTTTAAAGCAAGGTAGGTTGAGTCACTTCTCTCCTAGGCCCAGGCAGCTGGGACCTGTAAGAGAGAGAGAATCACACATGAAGTTAAACAGGCCCCAGAGTTGCCTAGGCTAGAAAGCTTTGTCCTGGTTTTCCCCTTGCTTTCTGGTTTCAGCTTGAAGAGAGGCACAGGTGAGTGACCGCACAGGCAACCGCTTGCACGTGGCGACGGGCACAGCCGTCTCTGGGGCACTTGCTGAAATTCTGCACTGCTGCACACGTGCATTTATGGGTGTTGTCTGCCCATGTCCTATCAACCCGGTGGCTCCCACCATGTCCTCGCCTAGGCAGACAAGAAGCCGGGGCAGCAGACGGTGAGAGGTTTTGGGGAGTCGGCATGCCTTGAGGACCGCGGAGACGGCTCTCCCGTGCTGGGGCCCACCGGGAAGGACCTGCTGTGCGTGTGCAGGCTCGCCCTCTCCCGTCCCACCTGCAGTTCCTGCCATCATGATAGTTGGGCTTCGGCTTCTGTACTCCCATCTCAAGGGCCCCCCGCCCTGCAGGAGCGTGTGCTCTCGAGCAGCCCTTTGCTGCAGGTGTGCATTAGGGGGGTGCTTGTGTGGGTGCAGCCCTGAGGTTGGTTTGCCTTCATCCTCCAATGAACTTCCAGACTCAGCGGCCTCTGGCTGGTTCCACTTGTCCTCTGTCCACCCCCAGTGGAAAGTCCCTGGCCAGGCAAGGAGCTACGGTGTCCCTGGCCCCTCTGCAGACCTCTGTCCTCCCTCTGATGGCCAAGCTGGTGGCTCCCCACATGAGCCCCCCCCCACCCCTCTGCAGCTTCTGCACAGAAGCTGAGATCTGCTCAGATAAGAAGGAAGGTGCTTGGTTTTGTGAATGAGTATAAGCTTTCAGGTCGTGCCCATGGCGTGCGTGCTGCTCTCCTAGTTTCATCTGTAGTGGTGCAGTCGGAGCAGTTGCGGTGTTCGTCGTGTAGTGGTGCAGTCGGAGCAGTTGCCTGTGTCTTTTAAACAGTCTTCCCAAGCCTGGACTCCAGGGTGCGGGCCAGTGGCGGCAAGCTGGTCCTGGGGCTGCAGCCAGGGCTCCTGGGCCTTGTCACATGGGTGACCGCATGGGGGTCACCAGGAGTCTGCTTTGCCTGGAAGCTTTCCCTTTGATTCTGGACCTTTAAGGTAAAATGTGGATATACATTTAGCGATACTTTATTTGAATTTACTGAGGTTTCAAACAGGATCTACCACAAATATAAAGGAGTTGTGTAAAAGGGTTTGTGAGCCCTGAGCCTTGCTCCTCCTTGCTGGAGCCCTACCCTGCTTTCTCCCAGGAGCTTCATCGCTCCCTCCAGGGAGAGGACCTGCATTTCCTAAAGGGAAGATCTAGAATAGAAACATCTGTAAGTATCCCTGATGCTCTGTCTGTCTCGGCTGGCATTAAGGCTTGGAAACATAGGTGTCCTCATGCATGCAGAGTGGAAGGCGTGGCGGAGATGCGTCTGCCCAGGGCCTGCACCTGGCCCTCACTGCTGCTGGGCCACCTGCTGCCCTTTCCTGCCATGTGGGAGCACAGCCTGGCTGCAGGTCGCAGGGTTTAGGTTAAGAGGCATCTGCCTTGGTGGCTCAGAACCCAAGGCCAGCCTCAAGATGTTGACTTGGAGGTGCCAACGGGGCCTGAGTTTTTGTTTCTTTTCATTTGTCATTTAAAAGGATATATATTTTTTTAATTGTGGTGAAATGTATGTAGCATAACCATTTTAAGTGCAGACCTACTTTGACAAGACTGTGGCTCTCATCACTCTTATTTTTATTTTTTTTACATGGGCAGGCACCAGGAATTGAACCCGGGTCCTCTGGCATGGCAGGCAAGCGTTCTTGCCTGCTGAGCCACCGTGGCCCACCCTACTCTTATTTTCGAGAGCCAGTTTCACCCTCCCAAAGCCAGTCCCAGCCTCGTGCAGCAGTGATTTCCCACGCCTCTCCCGCCACCCCTGTGGCCACTTCCTGTCTATGAGTTGGCTTGTTCTAAATATTTCGTGTGAGAGAACTCATGCACTGTCTGTTCTCTGTGTGGTTTTCTCGTTCAACACCATGTCCTCACAAGGTTGGTCCCGCTGCAGCATCAGCCAGCACCTCACTTCTGTTTACCACAGAGCGCAGCAATCTGTCGCGTGCACGGAACACGCGGCTTGTCTGCCATCGGGTGATGGGCACAGTCTGGGGGGTGCAGTCCTCCCTGGGCTCCCTGCTTGGCGCCCCCCTGCTCGTCAGGCCTGTGTCCCGCTCTGGGCCCCGTGCTGCTTTCCAGCCCATTCCCGAGCTGACCTGAGCTGCCACTTGGCAATGGAGATGTTTTGCCACCTGCCGAGTTTTCATGCTAATCCAGCAACGGGTCACACCCCAGGGGGTTGAGGTCCTTCGGGAGCTTCCAGGGCGGGGCCTGGCAGGGCAGGAGCAGCAGTGCAGGGTGCGGGAGAGGCCTTCGCACCTGTGTCTAGTCCCAGTGCAGAAGGCCCCCGGGCCCTGGGGCTGGGCAGGTGCGTGCGCTGGGGCGACATGGTGCGGTTGCAAAGGCGGAGCGGCGTTTCTGTTCCCTGAGAGCCTGGAGCTCAGACTCCTAAAATGCCGGCAAGGTCCCAGCAAGGGAGTGGCGAGGAGACAGTTCACAGCAGGCAGGGTCCGTGTGTCCCAGGCCTTTCCCGCCAAGCCTGCAGGAGTGGCCTGGTGCACGGAAGGCACTATGCCCGGGAGCTGAGTCCACGCTGCAGGCCGCCCGGGCTTGGGGCAGGCCCTTCCATGGTGCATGCCACCGCCAGGTCCAGGGAGCAGCCGCCTGGAGCCAGGCCCTCTGGGGCAGGCGGGCCCGTAATCTCAAAGCGCTGTCGCCCATGAGAGTTCTCCACGCTTTGCAAAGAGGCCTGGTATTTGAGAGCCAGAGGACCCATCCCGGCCCAGCCTGATCGGGCAGCGGTGAACCGTGCTCAGAGGGGCCCTGGCCCCAGCACAGCCTCTCCCGTCTGGCCAGAGAGCGCGCAGCCCTGTGCACCCGCGGGGCCCACCCGGCTGTGCTTCTGAAATTGCTCACCCCGCGGCCCCGGGGGCGGGGCCAGACCCCCTGCAGGGCAAGGTCTGCCGTCGCCGGGGGGTGGGGGTGGGGTGGGCGCCGGATCAGCCTCCAGCCACAGTGGAGTGGGGCCCTCCCTCGTGCAGCCCCAGCAGAGCTGACAGCACCCGCAGCGTCCACTGCAAGGGTGCAGCCCAGTCCCCGTAGGGCCCCTCCTGCAGCTGCGCACCTGGCTGCCTTCCCCGCCTCTCTTCAGGAGGACACGGAGCTGGGCTTACAGCAGCCCCCAGCCTCGTCTTCACAGACCCATTTCTACATTGGGCCACGTTCCCGGAACCTGGGCTAGGACTTGAGTGCATCTTTGTGGGAGTGCATCTCACCCCACAACTGGAAGTCAGGCAGAAGGTGGTCAAGAGTCGCTTGGCTCTGGGCCTCTGGAGGCAGGTAGGGTGAAACCTGTTCTGTAGAAAGATGATTCAGGACGTCGTCACACCCAGCTGTCGAAGTGGCGTCTCCCCTTGTGACTCTGGTAACTTACCAGAGACCCTGATTCCCAGGGTGTCCCGTCCAGTGGTGGTGGCCGTCTCTTCCGGCCATTCTGGTCCCCCCAGGGAGACTCATCCAGCAGGCCAGGACTCTGGTGTTGGGGCTGCAGGGACGCAGTGCGCTCGTGTTCAGTCTCCCGTCTTCCTCGCCCAAGTGCGGCCTGCACACGCGTCACCCCGGAGTTCGCAGTCCTGTAAGACAGTGGTATTTATCATCGTCTTCTCAAGTGTCCGGAATTAAAATAAACGGCTGTGAGCAGGTTTGACGGTGGCACCGTTTACCAGGAGGGCTGGACAGTAGGCCCTGGCGGTCTTGGGGTCCAACCAGACCCGTCTGTGTTGTCAGGCTGCTCCCTGCAGGTCTGCCCAGGTCCTGGAGAGGGCCGGGGGTACACTGAGGCTCTGCCCCCGCAGTCCCAGCACACGTGCACCCCTTTCTTAAAAGCGTGGAGACGGTTCTCAGTGGCAGATCTGAAAAGATGCAGGCTGCCCCGCTGTCGGCACCGCGGAGCCTCTGCAGAGATGCCCGTGGGCCCTGCTGGGAGGGTCTGTGTGTGCCGCTGAAGGTCCGTGGTTGTGCCCAAGTGTGCACAGGCATGTCTCGTGGTGGTGCAGCCCCCGCGTGAGCTCACGGCTGCCCTTTGTGTTGGACAGGGACGGCGTCCCACCGCACAGGACCCGCAAGCAGCACCGCCGGGAGGTGCGGGAGAGCGTCCAGGCCAACGGGCGGGTGCCCCTGCCACACATCCCCGTAAGTAATGCCCCCCGCGGCCTGCGCAGGGGTCCCTGGGCTTTGGTGGGAATTTGCACCAGATTCGCCTGTGCAGGCTGCTGTGCAGTGGGCTGTTGGGATGGCTCCTGCTGGTCTGCAGCGGGGGCGGCTTCCTGCGGCCACCACTCCTGCCAAGCTGCCCGTGCAGCAGGCTGGGATGCAAGGCCACTCCTTGGACTGCAGTGGCGGCGCAGATGTGGCAGCCGAGCAGCTGTGCTGAGAAGGGGGTTGTTCACACCCCTTGTTCCCACACGCAGCTTTGGGTGGGAAAGTCTTTCAACAGCAAATAAGGAAAACCTGCAGCAGAGCCGTCTGCCTGTGGGCTGCTGTGGCTGCAGCAGTTACTGCAGGGCAGGGAGATGGTGCTCGGCCTAGTGTGCCTCCCTCCCTCCCCCACCCCTCCCCCTCATCCACCCCTTCCCTCCGCCGCTCCCCTCCCCTCGTGTGTGCCTGTGCCATGTGTGCCTTGGTTGTGCGCACATGCCCGTGCCGTGTGGGCATTAGGTGTGCATGCGTGCTCTTTCCACGGGGCCTGGGCTGCACCGACCTGGCTGCTCCGCGCCGCGTTGTCTCTGTGGCCCTTCTCGGTAAGGCGCACCCCATGTGCTCTGTCCCCCACTGGCCGGGATGGCCGAGGGGCTGAAGCCACCACAGCCGGCAGGAGGTAGGGCGCCAAGGTCCCAGGCAGTGACGGGCGGCCACGTCCGAAAGCTCGGCCTCTGCGTCCATGAACAGCCAGGCGGACGCTGCAGGTGCAGCAGGGGCAGGACGGGGCACAGCCCTGAGCGCGGTGGGAGCCACCCTGAGCTGATACCCCGCCAGGCATCCCCAGCTGCAGAGCGTCTCGGACAAGCTGGTCTGGGACTGGGAGGCACCCAAGCATGGGAAGAGGCGAGCGGTCTCATGCGTGGACGGCGCGGGAAGCAGCCGGGGCAGGGCCCGGCCATGGTAGGTGTCTGTCCATCCACATCTGGTGGAGAGGAAAACCTGGCAGCGGCGCAAGCCAGACCCCAGCGTGGAAACAGAGGCGGGCCGACTCCCGGCCACCTCCAGGTGTGGCATTGAGGGCTTTGGGGTGGAGGAAGGGTCACGGCGGAAGGAGGAGCTCAGCACGGGGGAGGTGTGAGAGCGTCAAGCGGAGCTGGACTTGTGAAGCAGGGATGGCGACATGTGAAAGCCGGTTGCAACGCTCCGCCTGTGTAGGTGGGGTGGGGCCGTCCAGGGGTGCCCAGTGCAGAGCAGGCGACTCCGGGGTGGTCTTGGGCCAGGCAGGGCAGTGGCAGCAGGGGTGTGTGGGGGGTGTTACTGCGGGTCTCAGTACCATCACTGAGGGCCGCATGGGCTGGCTGCTCCCTGCACGGTGGGGCTGGTCGCACAGAGGGGAGGCAGTGCCACGCCGCGGGACAGGTCATGGGTCCCCCCACAGGACTGAGCTGGGGGGGGGGGTGCGTGTGCTCTCAGGCTCTGTCCCCCAGGGGGCAGAGCTGGGGCACCAGGCAGTGAGGCTAGTGCCCAGGCCTGGTCCTAGGGTCCTGGAGCAGCGGCTGCTCCAGAAATGGTGTGGACAGACAAAGGACGGGCAGCGTGCCTGAGGGGACAGGCCAAAGGATGGGCAGCGTGCAGGGAGGGGACAGGACAGGCCGAAGGGCGGGCAGTGTACACGGAGGGGACAGGCCGAAGGGCGGGCAGTGTACACGGAGGGGACAGGCCAAAGGGCGGGCAGTGTACACGGAGGGGACAGGACAGGCCGAAGGGCGGGCAGCGTACACGGAGGGGACAGGACAGGCCGAAGGGCGGGCAGTGCGCAGGGAGGGGACAGGACAGGCCGAAGGGCGGGCAGTGCGCAGGGAGGGGACAGGCCGAAGGGCGGGCAGTGTACACGGAGGGGACAGGCCAAAGGGCGGGCAGTGTACACGGAGGGGACAGGACAGGCCGAAGGGCGGGCAGCATACACGGAGGGGACAGGACAGGCCGAAGGGCAGGCAGCGCGCAGGGAGGGGACAGGACAGGCCGAAGGGCGGGCAGCGTACACGGAGGGGACAGGACAGGCCGAAGGGCGGGCAGCGCGCAGGGAGGGGACAGGACAGGCCGAAGGGCGGGCAGCGCGCAGGGAGGGGGCAGGACAGGCCGAAGGGCGGGCAGCGCGCAGGGAGGGGGCAGGACAGGCCGAAGGGCGGGCAGCGCGCAGGGAGGGGGCAGGACAGGCCGAAGGGCGGGCAGCGCGCAGGGAGGGGGCAGGACAGGCCGAAGGGCGGGCAGCGCGCAGGGAGGGGGCAGGACAGGCCGAAGGGCGGGCAGCGCGCAGGGAGGGGGCAGGACAGGCCGAAGGGCGGGCAGCGCGCAGGGAGGGGGCAGGACAGGCCGAAGGGCGGGCAGCGCGCAGGGAGGGGGCAGGACAGGCCGAAGGGCGGGCAGCGCGCAGGGAGGGGGCAGGACAGGCCGAAGGGCGGGCAGCGCGCAGGACGCCTCCTGCCGGCACTGCGGCAACCTGAACATTGAAGTAAAGGAAGCAGGTCGCCGAGGTCCATCCCATTTTAAATAGATGAATGAAAATTTGATGAGAAACAGAATATTTAGAGTCAGAAACATCTCCCAGTATTGCAAAGGGGGCAGACAAGGGACTTGGGCAGTGGGCCGGGACCTACACCTGGACCCAGCCATCAGGGGCCCACCTCAGAGTGTCCCTGCTCACAGGCCATCCTCCAGGGAGTGGTCAGCACACGCCTGGACGAACAGGTCTGAGCTGAGGGTCGTGGTGGTGCCGTGTGGGCACAGCCTGGCGTGCAGACAGCACCTTAGCCCACGAGATTCGGGAGAAAAGTCCTGTGTTCTGTCCTTGGACATTTTCTGTAAGCTTGATAGCATTTCAAAATAAACATCTTCAGTCCACTCCGCGAGTCCTGCAGGAGTGGCTCTGGGGGGGCCGATGTGTGCATGGCCTGGGGACCCGGCCCCCCCACCCCCACACACACTGCCCTACGCCCCCACAACCCCCCTACCACCCACCCTACCCCTACCACCTGCCCCCCACCCACCCACCCTCCTCGAAGTCTGCTCTTCCCGGGCTCCTGGGCACCAGCTCTGGGGAGGTTTTCGCTGGTGGTCTGGGACTGGCTGCGTCAGCAGCCGCAGAGTTTCAGAGGGGCCTGGTGTGCTGTCCTTGGACCCAGAGGTGAAGGTGGGCTGCCCGGCTCGTGCCAGCGAGGCTGTGGGGGTGTGGCAGCCCTGTCTGTGCACTGGCCCCTGCCCTCCCCTCGGGCAGGTCTCCTCCCAAGCACGGGTCTGCTCCCCATGTCCCTTGGCATGCCCGTGCCCACCTGCGTGAGCCTGAGGGGGGGATTGCGCTCTGCAGGAGGCGGGCACCGTGCCATCTGCTCCAGCCACCACTCAGCCTGCAGCCGCTCCCCGATCAGAGCACACGGGCGTGCCCCGTCTGCAGGAAGACACAGCACCTCTTCTTTGGTTGGCATTGCCAGGTGGCACAAGGATGGCAAGGGCCGGCGGGGGGCCCTGAGCCATGGCCAGGGCTGCAATGGGCTGGCACTGGCCACACCACCCCAGCGACCCTGCACCCCGGCCCCAGCCAGAGTCACCCCATAAACGAGAAACTTTGCATTCACCTGTTAGCAGCTGTCCCTGGAGCCGCCCTCCTCGGCCCTGCCCAGGGTAGGGCCCAGCACCCCTGGTGCCCAGGTGTCCCTGGTGCCCGGCACCGCTCCCTCCCCGGGCAGGACAGGTGGGGACTGCTGAGACCTCTGCGCCCCACAGTGGAGCACGTCACTGTGGCACCTTCGGGTCACATCCCTTTGGGAGTAGGCCCTGCATCTTCCATCTTGAAGCCCCTCCCTGGCCCCCGGGTGCTGATATGGCATCTTTTGTGTTTTTGTGGCCAGAACCCCTTGTGCAGACCCCAGCTTGCCTCCCTGGCGGAGGAACTACCCTGCACAGGGCTTGGAGCAGTCACCTCGGGCTGTCCACTGCCACAAGACCAGGGCCGCCCCCAGAGCCCTGACCTCTGGGGTCACTGACCATAGACTCTTTGGCTCCTGGGGCCCTGACACTGGCTCCCCTGCCCAGTGTCTCTTCCCCCAGGCTGCCAGTGGGTTATTGGTCATGGCCTGCTGGGGTGTTCGCCTCCTGCGTGGGCAGGCTGGCAGCACCCCGAGCACCTGCCCCCCAGGCACATCCCCGCTGACCCTGGGAGCAGGGCCCGGCAGGCATGGCATGACCCTGTGCGTCTCCCTAGCGCACAGCCCGAATGCCCAAGGAGGTCCGCGTGGAACCACACAAGTTCGCTGCGGAGCTCATCCGTCGCCTGGAGGCCGTGCAGCGTGCGCGGGAGGCCGAGGAGAAGCTAGAGGAGCGGCTGAGGCGCGTCAGGATGGTGAGTGGGGAGTCCACAGGGCAGGGCGGGGGACTCACCATTGGCCGCAGAGCTCGGGGCCCTGGCAGAGCTGAGGGCAGCTTCGGACTCTGGGAGCCGCCACCTGGGCCCTGCACATCAGCTGCTCTTGAAATAGAGGCTTGTGTATGCCCCCCGCACCCCCGTGCAGCCCACAGGGCTCCTTGGACCCGGTGTCCGCGCTGGTGCCAGGCCCGCCCGCGACAGCTGCCTGCCCTGAGTCCTGCTGCCCCTGCTGTGAGCATCGTGCGGGCCCGGGGAGGCCGTGTGCACCTGAGCCCCCCCGGCAGGGTGCTGAGGACTGGTCAGGCTCCTTTCCTGCCGATAGGCCTATTCAGTTTCTGTTTCTTCTCTGCTTGGTTTGGTAGTTTTTGCGTTCCTAGGAATTTGTTCTTTTCATCCAGGTTGTCCAGTTTGTTGGTGTGCAGATAGTTCATAGTATTCTCTCATAAATCCTTTTTGTTTCTATAAAGTTGATAATATCGTCCCCACTTTCATTTATGATTTTAGTGATTTCAGTCTCCTTTTTTTCTTCGTCAATCTGTCTAAAAGTCTGTCAATTTTATTTGTCTTTTTGAAGAGCCAACTTTGGTTTTATTGGTTTTATGTGTTGTTTTTCTGTTGTCTGTCACACGTGTCTCTGCTCCAGCCCCTGACTTCCTTTCTTCTGCTGGTTTTGGGTTCAGTGTGTTCTGGCTCCTGAACCTACACGGCGAGTTACCGATTTAAGAGCTCCTTTTTTTAATGCAGGTGTTTGCAGCTATAAACTTCCTAACACAACTCTTGCTGCATCCCATGAGTTTTGGTACATAACGTTTTTGTTTTCATATGTCTCAAGGCGTGCCCTAATTTCCTTGTGCCGTCTGTTAAGTCTGATTGGCTTCAGGTCCTCTGTCCCCTCGCTCACCTTCCGCCTCAGTGTCCATCTGTCAAGGAAGTGGGCAGTGAAGTTTCCTACTGTTACTGTGATGCCATCCGTTTCTTCCAGTTTTTCTTTATGTTTGGACACCGTTGTTGGTGCACAGCTGACTATAATGGTTATATCTTCCTGCTGGGCTGAACTTTTTATCCATAGATAATGTCCTTTTTTTTGTTTCTTGAAACCTTTTTTTTTTTTTTACTTAAAGTCTGTTTTGTTTGGCAGTGATATCACAACCCCAGCTGTCTTTTGAGTACTATTTGCACAGAATATCTTTTTCCATCCTTTTACTTTCAACCTCTTGTGTCTTTGTATCTAAAGCAAGTATTTTGTAAATGGTACATGAGCAAATCCTATTTTTTGTCCAATATGTCAATCTCTGCCTTTTTTCTAATCATAGAAACATGTATACCACATAAATTTTCCCGTCCTAACCATAAGCAGACCTTTCAGTGAGATTAGTTACAGTCACAATGTTGCTCACACCACATTGATTACTAGAACTTCCCCTTCACCCCACACAGAGACCCTCACTTTCTATTAACTTCCCACTTCCCCTGCCCTCACCCCTGGTCACCTCTACCCTACTTTCTGTCTGTATGTTTGCATAGTCTCTGACATTTACTTTGCTTGCCGTGGGGCTTAAATTTAACATGGTAAATATATAGCATCTCATTTGCTTCAGTGCCAACTTATGAGCCATGTTGCTGTGCCCTCCATTCCCCGCCCTTATGCAGTTGTGGTCACAGATTACAGGTTCAGACACAAGGAGTCAAAAATCACTGAATTTATCAACACATTTTGTACATTTGCCTTTTAGATCTTATAGGAAGTAAGAAGTAGAGTTACAAGCCAAAAATATCATAGTTCTGGTATTTATATATACCCCTGTCATTATCTTTACCAGAGATGCCCTTTATTTCTTCATGGAAAAATACTGAACATTTCACAGATTTGTGTGTCTTCCTTGCATAGGGGCCATGCTAATCTTTTCTATATCATTCCAATTTTAGTATATGTGCTGCCGAAGTGAGCACCAATCTCTGCCTTTTAATTGGTGAGTTTTAATCCGTTTATATTTAATTGCTGATAAGGAAGGACTTCTGCCATTTTATCTCTTTGTTTTCTTCATGTCTTACATGTTTTTGCTTTATGCATCCTTCTAGTACTGCCTTTTAAAAAAAATTTATTTTTTCATAGAGTACCATACTGATGCCCTTTTGTCCTGTTCTGTGTATTTTTTAGTTATTTTCTTAGTGGTTACCTTAGGGTTACAGTCAATGTCTTATGTTTATAACAACCAAATTTGAAAGGTACCAGTTTTGTTTTTTTAATTGTATGCAGGTTGGAGTTTCAGTTTGCTAAAGCTGCTGGAATGCAGTATACCAGAAGTGGGTTGGCTTTTTAAAGGGGCTTTATTAAGTTAACAAGTTACAATTCTGAGGCTGTGAAAATGTCCAAATCAAGGCACGAACAAGAGGACAGCTTCTCTTTTGAAAGGCTGGTCAGGGTCTGGGCCTTCTCTGTTACATGGGAAATGGTGGTCGTCAGGTTCAGGTGTCCACTTGGCCAGGTGCTGGCACCCAGCTGTCCTGCTGTGGACTTAAATCATCAGTGTGTGAATTTCATCTGTGGCTGATGCCATCTGCGTTGGCTAAGGGGAGTGCCTTCTGCCGTGAGTGACATGTAATGTGATTAGCTGGAGACTCAGAAGGAGCAGTCAGGAGAGAGAAGGAGCTCAGTGCAGCCCAGCACCATGGAGCCAGAGCCGGCTCAGGCCCAGACCTCTGGGGACATGGGAAGGACACACCCGGAAGCCAGGAGGCAACCCAGCAGTTGTTGCCCCATGCCTTCCCAAATTCTTAAATGTGTAACTAAATAAATCCCCTTTATAAAAGCCAATCCATCCCAGGTGTGTTGCATCCAGCAGCCTTAGCAAACTAACACAGGAAGGCACATGGTGATGTGTGCTGTCCTTCTCTCCTGGCCTGTGGGTTGAGACAGCACTCTCCACTCCTGCACTTCCACATGTCTGTGTCTTGGTTTTGTGTCTCTGACCTCTGTGTCGGTGCTGAGCTTCCTCTATGTTTTCTGCCTTTTATCTCTTCATACAGGGCTCCAATAAAAGGAGTAAGACCCACCTTGAATGGGCAAGGTCACATCTCCATCCTGTCCTAAGATCCCACCTGAACAACAGGTCTCCCCTCAAGATTGGATTAGGGTTCAAAGAACATGGCTTTTCTGGTTGCAGCACAGTTTCAAACCAGCACAGCAGGCACACCTCAGAGATACTGTAGGTTCCACTGTAGACCACTGCAGTAAACTGAATTTCAAAGCAATCACACAAATTGTTTTCCAGTGCATATAAAAGTTATATATACACATAGGGTGTAGTAGGGTTATGTCTCTAAAACAAACATAACTTAAGAGTACTTTTATTAAGAAAAGAAAAAAGTAAAAATGTAAAAACCACAAAATACTTCATTGTTAAAAAGTACTAATCATCATCTGAGCAAGTTGCTGTCCTTTGCTGGTGGGGTGGGGGGGTGGGCTTGCCTCCGAGGCGCTGGCCACCGTGGCCAGTCCCTCACGTCGGGCTGCAGTGGACTTTGCCGCATGGTCGACTCTTCCTTTCCCAGGAGGTCTCTCTGTAGCATGTGACGCTGCTGGGAGCGTTTTACCCACACTAGAACTTCTGTGAGAACTGCAGTTAGTCCTCAAACCCTGCTGCTGCCCTGTCAGCTCAGTTCACGTGACACTCTAAATCCTTCTGTGGCTTCAGCAGCATCGTCACCATCTCCAGTAACCACTTTCTTTGCTTGTCCCTGAGGAGCCATCCCGTCCCATCCTCAGGCTCCACCTCTAACGCTCGTTCTCACGCCTTCCCACCACGCCTGCAACCACACCTGCACTTACTTCCTCCACTGAGGCCCTCAGCCCTCAGAGTCACCCCTGAGGGTTGGAATCGACTTCTTCCAGACTCCTGTGAAAGGGGATGTTTTACTCCTCCCAGGAATCACGGATGTTCTGGATGGCATCTGGAGCGCGACTCCAGCAGGTTTTCAGTTGACTTTGCCCAAACCCAACAGAGGCGTCACTGTCTGTGCCAGCTGATCGCCTGACAAAGTGTTGTTAAAATGAGATTGAAAGTTGAAATGACTCCTTGATCCCTGGCTGCAGAATGGATGTTGTGTGGCGCACATGGACACAACGCTCACCTCATCATACATCCCCATTGCAGCTCCTGGTGACCAGGTGCATTGTCAGTGAGCCGTCATATTTTGAAAGGAATCTCTTTTTCTCTAAGTGTGGGTCTCAACAGGAGACTAAAATATTCAGTAACAGACATGCTGCCATCCGGGCCTTGTTCCATTTGGAGAGCACAGGCAGAGTAAATTGAGTGTAATTCTTAAAGACCCTCGGATTTTCAGAATGGTAAATAGCACCAGCTTCAACTTAAAGTCACCGGCTGCTTCAGCCCTGACATGAGGGTCAGCCTGACCTCTGGAGCTTTGAAGCCACAATGATGTCTCCTCTCTAGCTGGGCAAGTCCTGGATGGCCTCTTCTTCCAGTGGAGGCTGCTTCGTCTACACTGAAAGTCTGTTCACTCTAACCACCTCCAGCACTTGTCTTCGCTGGATCTTCCGGATAACTTGCTGCCACCTCTGCCTCACCACTTGCTGCCGCATCTTGCACTTTCATATAATGTAGACAAGTTCATTCCTTAAACCTCAGCAACAGACCTCTGCTAGCTTCCGACTTCCCTTCTGCAGCCTCCTCCCCTCTCTCGGCCCCCACACTGGAGAGAGTTGGAGCCTTGCTCTGCACTGGGCGTTGGCTTAAGGGAATGTTGTGGCTGGTGTGTGCCTCGTCCCACTAAACTTTCTCCAGGTCAGCAGTAAGGCTGTCTGCTCTCACCTCACTCCCGTGTTCGCTGGAGTCGCGCTTTTAACTTCCTTGGAGAACTTTTCCTCTGCACTCTCGGCTCGGTAGCTGTTCGGCACGAGAGGCCCCACTTTGGGCCTGTCCTGGCTTCCAACATGCCTTCCTCACTCAGCCTTCCTGTCTAGCTTTTGATTTGAAGTGAGAGACGTGGGACCCTCCCTGGACACTTAGAGGCCGTCGCTGGGTTAGAGATTGTCCCGACTTCAGCATTGTCGTGTCCCGGGGAAGAGGGAGGCCGAGGAGGGGCAGGGGCAGGAGCGGTGGTCCCCAGAGCAGGCAGCGCACACAGCTCTTATGTGGGTACAGTTCCTGACGCCCCAAACTGACGCTGTCACAGATGGCTGACCACGGGGTCCCTGTAACAGCTATGATAAAAATGAAGCAGTTTGAAACGTTGCAAGGATTGCCAAGGTAGAACACGCTATGAACTGAGCACAAGCTGTTGGAAGACGGTGCTGGTGGACACAGCACAGCGCAGCACAGCACAGCACATGACACAGCACAATATGACACAGTGCAATGCAGCATAGCACAACACAACACGAGGCAGCACAGTGCGGTCGCAGTTCTGCCTGCAGACTGCTCCCTCCTTCCCTTTGAGTTGTTGCAGGCACTAGTGCATGCTCATTAGCATACGTTTATCATTCCTGTTACCATATTGCCTTTTAAGTTATCTAGAAGAGAAAAGGGGAATTTAGACCAAAAGTGTTTACCTGTGTGGTGACCTTTCTCAGTGTTGCTTCTTCTTTATGGCTTCAGGTCACTTTCTCGGGTCCTTTCCTCTCACTGCTTTTAGCTTTTCCTGTAGGGCAGGTCTGCTAGTAACAAACTTCTCAGCTTTTGCTTTCTGGAAATGTCTTAACTTCTCCTTCATTCTTGAAGGGTAGTTTTGTTAAATACAGAATTCTTGGCTAACAGTTTTTCTTTCAGGGTGTTAAAGTCCTCCTCCTGCTCTCCAGCCCCTAAGGTTTCTGAAGAGAAGTAGGCTCGTAGTGTCCTTGCACGGACGGTTTCTGATGAGAAGGAGGCCCGTGATGTCCTTGCATGGACGGTTTCTGATGACAAGGAGGCTCGTAGTGTCCTTGCACGGATGAGTCTCTTCTCCGTTGCCACTTGCAAAATTCTCTGCATTTGTCTTTCCACAATTTAACTATAAATGTGTCTGTATTAGTTTGCAAGCTGCTGGAATGCAATATTCCAGACCTGGAATGGCTTTAAAAAGGAAAATTTAGTAAGTTACAAGTTTACACCTTCTAAGGAAGTGAAAGTGTCCAAATTAAGGCACCAGCAAGAGGTCACCTTCCCTCATGGAAGTCTGATGCATCAGGAGCCCCGCCATCAGCTGGGAAGGCATGTGGCTGGCATCTGCTGGTCCATTGCTCCCGGGCTCTGCTTTCAGCCTCTGTTCCTGTGGGGGCGCCGTGCTCTGCTGCTCCAGGGCTAGCTTTCACCTTTTTGCTTCCCTCGACTCTCTCCAGGTTCTGGCTCGCTTAGCATCTCATGGCGACGTCTGCCGGGCTCCAAGGATTGCCAAACATCTGTGTCTCTGTTCTCTGAAGCAGCTGTTCTCTGCTCGTCTACATCTGCTCTCTCTGCTCCGAGGTTTCTGTTATTTCTTCTGGCTCTCTCCAAAATGTTCCCTCTTTTAAAGGATTCCAAAAAACTAATCAAGATCGGTGGGGTCACATCTCCATCTAACCAGAGGTCACACCCACAACTGGGTGTGTCACATCCCTGTGGAGATGATCTAATCAGAAGTTCCCAACCTGCAGTATGAATCAGCATTGAAAGAAAGGGCTGCTCCCACAAGATTGATCAGGGTTAAAACGTGGCTTTTCAGGGGTCTATTATGCGTTAAACCGGCAGTGTCTTTGGGTGGGCCTCTCTGAGGTTACCCTGCTTGGTGCTTGTGGAACTCACTGGCTGTGTCTGTGCATGACTTTCATAAGGCTTGGGAAGGTTTTGGCCATTATTTCTTTGGTTACTCTTTCGGACCCTTTCTGGCTCCCTCTTGTCCTGCTGGGGCTTCGGGGATGCCTGTGGTTGGGTTCAGTGCTGTCCTACAGGCCCCTCGGGCTCTGCTCGCCTGTCTCTATTCTCCTTTCTGCCTTTTCAGAGGGGATCATTTCATTCGTTTTGTCTTGAAATTTGTTGATTCTTCTGCATGTTCAAATTTAGCAAAATTTTTATTTCAGCTCCAGAATTTCTGTTTGGTACTTTCTGTAATTTTTATCTCCTTATTAACATTCCCTGTTCATACTTGGTTCTCCTCATTCTCTCAGTTGTTGGTGATTCCTTTACTCGCTGAACATATTTCACACAATTGATTTAACATCTTTGCTATAATTCCACTGTCTGAGCTTCCTCAGAGATGACTTGTCAATTTTTTTCCCATAAATGAGACATACTTTACTGTTTCTTTCTATGTTTTGTACTTTTTTATGGCAAACTGGACATTCCTGGTTTTATAATTGATACTCTGGAAATCTGATCATCTGCTCAGGAATTGCTGAGTTTTGCTTCTCGAGGGTCCCAGTTGTCTGTTTAGTCACTTCTAGACTGTTCCGCGAAGTCTGCAGTCCTTGTGTGGTCACCGAAGCTTCTGTCCTTTTGTCTCTGTGCGCAGCCAATGGCCTGTCAGGGATTTCCTTAAATACCTGGTTCCAAAGAAAAGTGTTTTCTCTTTTTAAAGCTTTCAACGGACACCTCTTGGGACATTGCTGCAGCCAGACAGGGCCAGAAACAGACATCTGTTTTTGCCCCTTAGATGACCCCTGGACCAAAATGCTCAACCCCACAATCTTGGAGGCCAGGCCGTGCTGCCCCCACTGCCCCCCATCGTGGCCACCCCACAGGGCACTCACGGTGTGCGGTCAGGCTCACCCAGGGTAATGGCGCTCTCAGGGGGACTGGGCCCTTCCTTCTGCGTCTCGCAGCTTTGCGTCTCATCACGGCCCTGGAGCTCCCCAGGTACCCGTAGAGCAGCTGCACTCTGCTGCCTGGCGTGGGACTTCCCTGCAAAGCTGAGGCGCCACCCTTGCTTCCCCCCCGAGTCGGGACTGTCTGGAACTTGGCTGTAGGTGCTGCTCCAGGGGGTTCCAGCACTGCCTATTTACTACCTTCTAGTTTTAATGGGGGGCCTCAGCCCCACTGAATCACTTAGGCCAGTCTGGCTTGTACAGTTTCATTCCCAGGCACGGGTCTTGCACCCTGGGGCTGCCGACATAAGGGTGGGCTTTGTCCTGTCTCTGGTCGCCACTGGCACCCCCTTCCCTGCCCCCGGAACTGTGCCCCAAGCTGCAGTCCTGGGTGCCCACCTCCCCTGCTGGGCACCACCTTTCAGCCAAAGGCACGGCCCTGCCTCCTGCTCCAGCGTCAGGCAGCAGGTGACTCCATGTTGTGCATCCCAGAGCCGCGACTCCATTGTGTTCCCGAGAGGCAGCTGTGCCTGTCCCAGCTAGAGAGCGAGGCAGTGCAGGCGGGCTCTCCAGTGAAGGGCTCGCCTGAAGATCTTAATTGCCCGTGCACACACGTACATAAATCTTCCTCAGGAGATGGTTGTGCTACACTGGCCCCACCCACGACTGCTCACAGGGCTGGTGCCAACCTCAGGCCCAGTGTGTGCTAACCATTTAGTCCTCTGCAGTCCCAGGGGTCGTGACACTTACTTGCCCAAGCACACACGCCTGCACAGCTGGTAAATGGTGGAGTCAGGGCCTGAGGCCAGATCCACCCCTGAACAGGGCTGGGCTGTGTTGGGTTCTACAAAGGAGAAGGTGAGACTTTATCTTAGACAAGCACTTCATTTGGGGACCAGCCTCCGAGTGCGAGGCAGCCACTGCAGCCTCCTAGAGTCAGAGCCTTGTCCCACCACACCCTCCAGTGGGCGCAGACCACTGTGCATAGTCTCAGGTCCCACTGCACGTGGGCTCTGGTTGCAGTGCGGGCGCACATCACTGCCTGTGGGCTGAGATCCCTGTGTGGGCACAGATCACTGCCCTGGGGGCTCATGTTGCGCTGCATGTGGGCTTGGATCAGTGCATGTGGGCTCAGGCTGCACTGCACACAGGCCCAGGTCGTACTGCACATGGGCTCAGGTTGCACTGCACCTAGGCACAGATCACTGCGTATGGGCTGAGATCACTGCACATGGGCTGAGATCACTGCACGTGGGCACAGATCAGTGCACGTGGGCTGAGATCACTGCACGTGGGCTCAGGTCACCACACGTTTTTGACATTGTCCCCTGCGGCCAGTCAGTGGTGTGATGGGAACGTTGGCGCATTTTTGGGATTAGGTCGATCACATGCCGAGTTTACTGAGAAGGCTCTGTGGCTGTGACTCCTAGGGAATCAGATGAACTCGCCTCATTTAAGAATTAATCCAGCAGCGTGGATGTAAGATAAGTGAAAATCAGGAGCTATTCCATACTAAATATGAGCCTGCATTTATGGAGTTGAACTAAGGAGTTTAAAACTCGACACCGAAGTCTGTTTTAAGAAGCACCACAGACCGGGTAGCGCGTGCGGGACATGTGGCGCCCCAGTCTCGCCCCGCACCCTGTTTTCAGCTGCCTCCCAGCCCCGGCTGGGTGTTGCAGGCGGTTGGCGTGGCAACAGCACGGCCTCTGTCTGTGCAGGAGGAAGAGGGTGAGGATGTCGACGCAGCTCCCGGGCCCCCTGGCATGGGCCACAAGCTGCCCCCCGCCCAAGCCTGGCGCCACTTCCCTAACCGCTGCCCAGACACGGGCTGTGCCGGGGTGCGGGACGTCCACGAGGAGAACCCTGAGAGCATCCTGGATGAGCATGTGCAGCGCGTCATGCGGACGCCAGGGCGCCAGTCCCCAGGGCCCGGCCTCCGCTCCCCCAAGTCCAGCTCCCCGGACAGCGGGCGCCCAGCCAGGCCCCCGGGGCTGCTGAGCGGGGCCACGCCCGGACACAGCAAGCACGCGGCCGGCCTGCACCACCACCGGCATGCCCACCACCATACCCACCACGGCCCGGCGAAGCCCAAGGAGCAGGCGGAGGCTGACACCACCCGCAGGGTGCAGGGCAGCTCTGCCTGGGGCCCGGAGCCCCACGGCCACCTGGCCAGGCCCCGTGGCCACCCCGAGAGCACAGGCCCAGCCCCCAGCGCCCCCGACGGCCTCGGCTACAGGTGCGTCCGCGGCTCGGGGCTCATGGGTCTTCCCGGGGCTGAGCCGGCGTTTCCCATGGGTGTCACTCCCGTTGTGAGGCATGTCAGGTGGGAGGCGGGTGCGGGCGGTCCCTGGCCACATCCTGTCCTGTGCGCTGCACCCGTCGCCCCTGTGGGCCGCCTCGCCTCGGGAGGCCCCACCCAGCAGCCGTGGTGGTGGGCAGTGATGCGGCCTCCCTCCCGTAGTGGCAAGGTGAGTGTGCCCAAAAGAGGCGCCCGGAAGGCCGAGTCGGGGAAGAGCGCCGGCACTGAGGCTGCGGGCCCCACTGAGGACGTGGAGAAAAACCAGAAGATCCTCCAGTGGCTCCTGGAGGGCGAGAAGGAAATCAGTCGGCACAGAAAGAGTGGCCACGGGTGAGCCTGGCGGGGACCTGGGCACTGCAGCCTGCTGAGCACCTGCATTCCCTTCCCGAACGCCGGGCTCTGCACACTGTTCCGGGGCTTCACAGCCTCCTCTGCGTTTTCTCAGGGGAAGGTCCCAGCTGGGGGCCCAGCCTGACGGCCTGAGCCCCGGCCACCTCTTCCCGAGGCCCCTGCCCTGTGCCCTTTCCGCAGCCCTGGCCTGAGCCAGAGCTGAGGTTTCCACGCGCTCCGGGCACCGTGGCGACGGGAGGCACAGGCAGCCTGTAGACGTGGGTCGCTGTCACAGCAGTGGGGGGTGGACCAGGCTCTTTGGGGCTGGTGTCTGTGCTGGGGAGTCCCTCTAGTTTCTAATTGGAATTTCCCATATAATCCAGGTTTTCCACAGTGAGCATTTAACCTCAAATTGTTTTGAAATGCTAAACAGGATTCTTTTTTTAAAAAAGGAGTCAAGCAGTATGTGGTGGTTATCTCAGTCATTTTTAAAATTAAAAGCATAAGCATCAGAGACAGATGTTCCTACAGCGCGGGGTAAAGGGATGTGCAGGAAACAGAAAGGGCTGGAAGAGGCCTCAGTGGGAGGCAGGGAGCGTGTGACCGCCCTGCCCTGCCCCAGGCCTGGCTGTACTCTGGCCCCTGCCTGTGTCCGATGCCGCGGCGCTCTCTCCTGCCTCCAAAGGTCCTCGGCTGCGAAGAAGCAGCAGCCCCACGAGAGCACCAGGCCCCTCTCCGTCGAGCGCCTGGGGGCCGTGCACCCCTGGGTCAGCGCACAGCTCCGCAGCTCCGTGCAGCCCTCCCACCTCTTCGTTCAGGACCCCACGATGCCCCCCAACCCGGCCCCCAACCCCCTGACCCAGCTGGAGGAGGCGCGCAGGCGCCTGGAGGAGGACGAGAAGAGGACGAGCAGAGCGCCCCCCAAGCAGAGGTGGGGCTGGGGCCTGGGGGTCGTGGGGCAGCCGGGGGCCTGTAGGGCTGACCTCCCCGCTTCTCCCTTGGCATGAATGGGGGTAGGGGCGGGCGCTTCCAGACCCCAGCGGTGGGTGCTGCCCCCCGTGGCTCCCAACGCTGCCGCGCCCCCGAGCAGCCCTAGGAGCCCTGGCTGGCACTGGGCTGCCGAAGAGCAGGCAGCTGTCAGACAAGGCCCTGTGGGCACAGCCCCGGCGGTCCGAGGTCTGGGGCCAGCATGGGAGGGTGGTGGCCGTGTCGGAGCAGCATGGGCCCTGCCACTGCCACCCTCTGCTCCAGGACACGGTCCCAGCGGAAGGCGGGTGGGGGCGGCACGCAGCCGTGTGACAGCGTCGTGGTGGCCTACTACTTCTGCGGGGAGCCCATCCCCTACCGCACCCTGGTGCGCGGCCGCGGGGTCACTCTGGGCCAGTTCAAGGAGCTGCTGACCAAGAAGGGCAGCTACAGGTACGCGGGCGGGGATTGGGGGGCTCGGGGAGCTCGGGCACGGCCCTCACCGCTGCGCTCACTTCCTCACTCATCGCCACGCAGATACTACTTCAAGAAGGCGAGCGACGAGTTCGACTGCGGCGTGGTGTTTGAGGAGGTGCGCGAGGACGGCGCCCTGCTGCCCGTCTTTGAGGAGAAGATCATAGGGAAGGTGGAGAAGGTGGACTGACGGCCGCGGCACCCAGCCCTGCTGCTCTCTGCGCGCGGGGGCGGTCCTTCCGTGGGGGCCACCTACCCCATGGCCACCAGCCCCGAGGGTCCCTCTGCTGCTAACTGTGGTCCGCCTGGCTCCCTCGAGCCACCTGCGCTGCAGGGCCTGTGAGGAGCCCGTGTCACTGAGTGCCTTCAGCCCCGCCCACCGCGGTGCCCCCTGCCGCGCCCCTGTAAATATGGACATTCTCCGGCCAGCCCCACGGCCGCTGCGCCCGTTTTCCACGCGCGGACTTGTACATGATCTTTTCAGAGGTACTTGGGTAACAATGAAACAAAATAAATTTTGAGTCTTGCCCTGCCTTGTCCCTGTCCTTGTCCGCTGAGGCGCAGCTGAGGGCAGCCCCTCCCACCTGCCTTCCCCCAGCCTTGGGTCCAGCCTGTGCAGAGGTGGGAGCAGAGGCCGACACCGTCCCCCCACGCCCCTTCCTGCCGGGAACCACGCACAGTCCAGGACACAACTCTTTATTGCGCCCACGGCGGCGCGCGGGCCCTGCGGCAGCCCTGGGCACAGCTACAACTCCTCCTTGGGTCCCGGGGTGGGGCTGGGGGGTGTCTCCTGTGAGGGGCCAGGGGTACCCCCTGCAGAGGGGGCTCCAGGGGCGCCGGGCTCCTCCACGGGCAGCTCACCCCCGTGCTCCAGGAACTTGGAGAGGGTCTCTAGGTCCCTGGCGCCCTTGTATTCAATCACCTGCAGGGACACGGCCAGGATGGCAGGCGCCGCCCATCCCTACAGGCCCCACCCCGTCTTCCTTCCAGGTAGAGGCGGGTGGCCCCTGCCCAGCCCTGCCTGCTGGCCTCACCTTCCGGCCTGGCCCTGCCGGGAAGAACTTGAGCGTGGGGAAGCCGTGCACGGCAAAGGCCCCCAGCTCATTGGCCGTGGCGTCCAGCTCGGCGATGAGAATGTCCTCGCGGTCCCTGTACTTCTCAGCCAGGGCCTCCCAGGCCGGGGCCATCTCCTGGCAGTGGGTGCACCAGGGTGCGTCTGGGGTGTCGGGATGGCCACGGTCAGCAGGCTGACCAGGCTTGGGCCTCAGGGGCCCCTCGCCCACCCTCTGCACTCACAGAACTTGATAAACACGTTCTTGGCTTCATCAAACGCCACCTGCTCGAAGTTGCTGCCCACAAGGCTCTTGACGGGCTGCTGGTCCCAGTCGGGCGGGAGCTCCTGACTCAGGCGATAGGGCTGGGGGCGACCCGGGGCGTCGGCAGGGTCCACACCCCTGGACCCCCCCGGAGGATGCACCACTGACCTGCACCTGCCCGCTGAGCACTGCCTGGCAGAAGGTGACGACAGCGGCCGCGGTAACCAGCCCCCCGGCCTCGGGCGCGTACTTCCTGGTGGTCTCGATGTTGATGAAGCGCAGGGCGGGCGCCTCCTGGGCCTTCAGGCCGAAATACCGCAGCACGTGGTCATTGTCCGCAGCCACGTCCACCACCACGAACAGCACCTGGCCCCGGAACGGGGGGGCAGCCTCTTCGAAGGCAGCCAGCAGCGCCCCGTGCGCGGCCAGCGTCCGGTTGAGGAAGAGCAGCAGATGGTTGAGGACCCTGGCAGCGAAGATCTTGGGGGACGTCTGCAGGGAGGGGCTCCGGTCGGGGCTCCTCCAGGACGTCCCCTGGGCCGGACAGCCCCCCAGGCGCAGCCCCGCGCCGCCGGCTCACCTGGCTGTTGAACTCTGTGACCAGGTGCATGCTGTGCGTGAGGAGGAAGCGAGACAGCTGCTCCCCATCCAGGCCAAGCGTGTCCACGGGAAAGTCAGCGCGGCCCTCGTCAAACTGGATCACAGCAGAGGTCAGCGGGACCCGGGGCTGCCCGGCCCCCCTGCCCTGGGCCCGCCCACCAGGCCCACCCCAGTCAGGGCCCCGCCCACCTCCGCCCCTACACGTCGGGGCCCCGCCCACCTGGCGTACCCAGTCAGGGCCCCGCCCACCAGGCTCCACCCCATCAGGGCCCCCATCAAGGCCCCGCCCACCTGGCTCCACCCCATCAGGGCCCCCATCAAGGCCCCGCCCACCAGCCCACACCCAGTCAGGGCTCCGCCCACCAGGCCCACCCCAGTCAGGGCCCCGCCCACCGCCCCCCCACACGTCGGGGCCCCGCCCACCAGGCTCCACCCCATCAGGGCCCCATCAAGGCCCCGCCCACCAGGCTCCACCCCATCAAGGCCCCGCCCACCGGCCCACACCCAGTCAGGGCCCCGCCCACCACCACCCCCCACACGTCGGGGCCCCGCCCACCTGGCTCCACCCCATCAGGGCCCCCATCAAGGCCCCGCCCACCAGGCTCCTCCCCGCAATTGCTGGCCCTACCTTCTTGAAAAGAACCACGGTGTCCTTGGTGAGGCCAAACTTCTGGAAGAGCTGTGACCGGTCAGTGAGGCCAAAGGTCAGGTCCAGGGCATCCCGAGCCAGAGCCAGGAAGGTGGCCACGTTCTCGTCCTGCAGGTCCTGTGGGTACCCCGTGAGCTCGGCTGCCCCCCGCCCCCGTGCCCGCGGCCCGTCCCTGCCCCCACCCACCTGGAAGAAGCCGATGACCACAACTTCCCGGCCTTCCATCAGGGCCTGCACGTCCTCCTCGTCCTCCAACCGCGTCGCGCTGGGCCCCACCCGCCGCCGCAGCCACTCCGCAATGCCCTCGGCCTCTCGGGGTCCTGTGGGGGCACCCCTCAGCTGGCCTTCTCCAGCCCGTGGCCCAGCCCCCCACCACGCAGACCCCACCTGTGTACTCCTCGGGGTGCGTCCTGTTCCCGTCTCGGAAGAACTTGAGCGCGGGGTACCCGCTCACGCCAAACTCCTCTGTCAGCTCCGGCTCTGCAGGCCCATCTACCTTGGCCAGGGTGGCCTTGGCGGACTCTGCCGCTAGCAGGGCAGCAGCCTTGCTATACTCAGGAGCCAGAGCCTGGCACTGCCCGCACCCTGGGGCATCTGGGAGATGGAGCCATGAGTGCCCCCTCTCAGCCCCCCAGTGGCCCTCGGGGTCCAGCCCTGCCCAGCCACGCAGTCCTCCCCTGGCGGCCCCGGATTCCCAGGCACTTGGCCAGCCCCTTCCTCCAGGCACCCCAGGGCAGGTCAGCACAGCGCAGCCAGCTGTTGATGCCAGCAGAGAAGTGGGTGCCTTTTAAAAGGATTGTGGAAAATAACACACCCACAGGAGCGTGCCACACCACCTGGCCGCAAAGCCTAATGCTGAAACCTGACCTTTATGGGTGGGTGCCGGCCAGAGGGTGGCCTCAGGGCGGGTAGCAGGGGTCCTAGCCCACCCGCAGGTGGACACCCCAGGCCCAACTCAGCTGAGCCATGTCCACGATCCGTGGGGTGCAGGGGTGCGGCAGGCGTGAGGGGAGGCACTGTGCACCACGGCCACCCGCATTCCCCCCCCGCCCACCGCGCCCACCCGCGCCTGCCGCCAGGGCACTCACAGAACTGCACCAGCAGGGCGGGGTGTGCCTGCAGGGCTGGGCCCAGTGTGTCCCGGCCCAACACCAGGACCCTATCCTCCTCCAGGGGCTCCCCCGGGCCCGCGGCCCGGAGCAGCGGCAGCAGCAGCAGCAGCACAGGCAGCAGCTGGCGGGCCATGGTGTGCCCACGGCCCGACACGGGGGCAGATAAGGGGGCCTGGGGCCAAGCAGCTACCGCCACGTGGCCTTGAGGGGAGATAAGGCGCCCGTGGCGGGGGGAGGGGGGGAGGCAGGAGGAGGCAACACGGCTGGCACAGATGTGCTCCATGCGGCCACCGGGGGCCTGGATGCCAGGGGGTGGGCAGGGTTCGGGGGTCCCTGGGGGGTGGCCCAAGGGCGACTCCGTCCTTCCAGTCCTCGCAGACGTGGAGTGCCCGCTCCCAGGCCAGGCGGCCGTCCTGCTGTCAGTGACCACGTCAGGTGCCCTGCCCCTGGACTGTGGCGTCGTGATCCCTTCAGATGAGCCCCAGCTCCTTCAGCTCAGCCAGGCCCCTGCCAGGGGCGGGCAGCAGAGCTGGGCTGGGGCCACTTGCCTGGGAGGTCCCTGGGAGACGAGGGTGACCAGGCACCCCGGCAGCCCGACCTGGGGAGCCCCGTTATTGTGATGGTCGGCGGCCCCAGTGGCACCCACTTGGCCTGCGTCAGACCCTCGATGCGGGTCCAGCTGACAGACCTCCAGGAGCCTCTTCTTCCAGGGGCGTGGTGCTCCCGAGCCACCCTGGCCTGCGCCTCATCCGGGGGCAGCTCGTGCCCTCCAGGTCAGCCAGGTGGTCTGGGGGGCAGAGCAGCTGCCTCCAGCCAGCCATGGTGCTCTTGCACCCACTAGGACCTCCAGCCGGCCTACTGCCCTGAGGGACTGAGGAGCCTGTGGGTGAGGCTCCCTGTGTCTCAGAATTGGGGGTGCTCAGGGATGGGGCCCTGGGCAGAGCAGACCCCACACCCAACGCCCGAGGGGCAGGTGCTGTGGCCGCCTGGCCCCTGGCCCAGCCCCTCCCTCACTCCAGGGCCAGAGGCGCAAATCAGAACCCAGCAGGGTGAGAGCCCAGGGGCCGGCTGCTGGCTCGGTGGGTGACCCCGGGACCCTCCTTGCAGCAAAGGCTCTGCCTTCCTACACTCCTTAGGGGCTCCCCGAAAGCTCCAGAGCCCCTCCATAGCCTATTCTAGGACACCCCTGAGCCCCCACCCTGCTTTGGGCCTGGCGTCTCTCTGAACAGCTTCGGAAAGCCTAGGGCTCCTTCCTGTGGTGTTTTTGGGGGACCTCTTGGCTCAGGATCTGGGTCCCCTTCCCCCTGCACTTTGCAGTTTCTTGGGATCGGGCCACGCCCTGCGCATCCCGGCCCCACCTGGGGAGAGGCACCTGCTCCCAGCTCTTAGCCCTTCCCCACAGGGGTCGGTCCTGGACAAAGTCCCCATCCACCACTGCCCGGTGGAGGGCCGCGCCCCCAAAATTGCAGCCCCTGCTGTGGCCGCTGGGACCCGGGTCCCACCTGGCTGCTCACGTCAGCTGGAGCCGCTCCAGCAGCTGTGCCCCCAGCTTGTACGCGCCCAGCCCCGGCATGCGGGCCTGGCTCAGTGCTCAGCCCCAGCGCGACTGCTGTGAGCTCACCCTGGCCAGAAGCGTCCCCCATGCCCAGCGCCACACTGGGTCTCAGGGGACCCCAGACCTCAGGCTATCATTACCCGCAGGCCCCACAGCCCGCGCGCCCGGGGCTGCTACACAGCAGTGACCCCGGAGCTTAATGAGGGGGCGCACCCCACAGCCTCCAGGCCCTGCAAAGAGGGATCACCTGGGCATGGCCACCCAGGACTGCACAGTACTGACCCTGCGGGCAGGCGTGGCACTGGTGGGTGGCCCTGCAGGAACCTGGGGACCCCAACGGGGTCTGTCCTTTGGAGCTCTTAAAGCTCTTGGGGAAGCATGCTGAGAGGGGAGCAGAAAGCTTGACCCCTAAGGGACCTTGGTGGGGGGCAGGGCTGTGAAGGAGCAGGTGGCAGAGCAGGGCCTGAGCCCCTCCCGGCCTGGACACCCAGGGGTGGACAGACCTCTGCCAGCAGGTGTGGGGGACACACAGGCAGGCCCCCTTGAGCCCCACCTGCTGTCTCTCCAAGGCAGGAGCCCTGGAGCCAGAGCCAGACCCTTGAGGAACCCCACCCTGCTGCCCCTTCCCAGGGCTTAGGGGGCCTGGGACTCTGGTGGCCTTGTGCCCAGCCAGAGGGCAGTCAGGCTTGGGGCAGCCTGACCCCCATCGGTACACAGGTGGGTGGGGGCACCGATCTGAGGGAGGTGGAGGCCTGATGGGGGTAGAAGACCCCTGCCCCGGGTCCCTGTCCACCCCCACCTCGCCGGCCACTTGAAATGGACTCAGGTCTCAGTGTCTGGGGGCTCCTGGCCAAAGGCCTAGGTTTGACCCAGACCAGCCCCCCACCCCCCAGCAACCCTGTAGGGTGGAGTGGGGGTTCCATCTTTAAAAGAAAGAAGAAACAGGCATGATTCCACCCCCTAAAAAGGGGGCCACAGTTCTGCCCAGCGTGGCGGGGCGGTGTCTGGCTGCAGCACGGGGGACCCAGTGGGGCCTGTTGGAGGAGGCGGGCGGGTGGCAAGGGGCCCCCGGCCCAGAGGCTGCACATGAGCCTGGGGGCGGGCACGGGGCTCCCACACAGAGCCTTTCCTGCAGTCCTGGGGCTCTCTGGTCAGCGCCCCCAGCCTCGAATGCCCGCCCAGCGGCCGAAGCAGGAGGCCTCCCAGCAAGAGCAGCGGGCACCGCGGCCGTGCAGTGCCCCACCACCACACACCGGCTCGGGCCACCCTGGGGCCCAGGACCTCGCCCAGGTCAGCACACGGCCGGGCACGCGTGGGGACCCTGAAGCCACTGTGCCCACCATGGTCTCTCTCCAGCAGGGCCACTGGCCTGGGCCCCCTCATGTATCCGCCCCACCGCACCCCTCCCTGGCCGCCACACCCCTCGGCTTCTCCACGGCCATCAGTGGGCCAGGCGCCCAGGCTCGGGGGCCGTGGGGAGCACAAGCCAGGGTCTCTGGTGGCCCCAGGGGCTGTGCATCCGACGTGCAGGGTGGGCATAAAGACACTTTAACTCATCTCAAAGCTTGAGCTCTGACATCTGGGGAACCTCAAGGCAGCTTTAGAGCCTGTGGGCTGTGGGACACTCTGGAAACGTCCAAACTAGAAGGCCTCAGAGTCCTGCAGTCAGGCCTGAGCAGGGTCTGGGCCGGGAGCAGCTGGAGGGCCCCTGGGCCCCTAGCGAGGGGTGGGGCCGCTCACAGGGGGCTCTGCACCTCCGCCCCGGCCAAACCGAAGCCCGCTGCCCTTCCCGGCGAGCCAGGCCGGGCGTCTCTGCACAGCAGTGGGGCAGCGCGGGGCGGAGACCCCCAGCCGCCCTCAGTGCCACCCCCTCCCCCTCAGGTACCTCAGGTTCAGGGCCAGGAGTCATCTCGGGGACCTGCCAGCAACCCCTGGACCACGGTGACACCCCTACTGCTCAGCCGTGCCCAGGGGAGCTGGGGTGAGGGGAACGCAAGGAAACGCCCGGCCTGGGTGGCACTCGGCTCCCCCCGCCCCCGCCCCATCTTGTGCTCTAACCTCCACCAGGTGTGCTCGCTGCAGGTGGGGCAGGGACATGGCAGGTGGGAGGTAGGGAGGGACGGGGCTGGAGCTGGGGGCGTGGTGGGGTGGGGCGGGGCTGGAGCTGGGGGCGTGGTGGGGCTGCACAGTGGTGGGGGTGCAGGGCGGGGCTTCAGCCTCCCGGGCTCCTGGAAGACGCTGGGCGCCCAGCTCCCACACTTCGTCAGGGAGTTCAGATTCCCCCTGGCCCATCCAGCAGGGGCCTCTGTGTGCCCTGCTGACCCTCTCCTCTGCCCCCAGGAAGACTGCAAGGGGCTGGTCTGGAAGGCAGACTGGGTTCCTGCACTGGTGGGTGCCGGGCACCCTGGGGGGGCTGCCCGCTGGGCCCACCCGGGCCTCCTGCCCAATGTTCTATGCGATGGCAGTGGCCACTATCCTAGCCTCCAGCCTGTGCAGCTGCAGGGTCCCCTCCGGCCCCGGGACCCCTGAGCCCCTGCCCAGTGCCCAGCGGTGCAGCCTGCACTTGGGAGACCAGGCAGCCCCAGGTCCTGAGAAGAGGCCCCTGCCCGCGCAGGGCTCCAGGGCTGTCACTCAGAAGGGGACCTGGCCGGCAGGCGAGCCCCGGGACCAGGCAGGCGCCGCACAACATCAGCGCTTCAGCTTGGCCTGGGTCCCCACCTGGGGGCAGGAGGCACGGCCAGGCCTTCCAGGAGGTCCGTGTCCTCCAGTCCAGATTCAGGCCCGGGCAGACCTCACCCAGGCTGGCCACCGCCCAGCGACCTTGAGGGGCCCTGAGGGCCTGGCTGCATCGGGGCGTCCCTCCAGCAGGCTCAGAGGCCGTTTCTGAGGGTGCCCTTCCACCGTCACTGCCACATCCCCGGCTTTGTCCCATGGGTGCACCACAGCCTGGCTGCCCCCCACCTGGACCCCCGCCCCACAGGGCTCTCTATGTGGCGATGCTGCTCCTCCAGATTGGTTCCCAGATGCCCCACACCATCACCTCCTGATTTATCCGACCCGCAGCTCTGACAGACCCTTGGTGAGTGCACAGAGCCTGTGGGGCAGGGGTGCCAGCTGCAGTGGTCTGCCCTCCCCCCAGCACAAGGCCTGACTCCTTCCGGGGCACTGCCCCCACCACCACCCCACCCCGAGGGACCGACTTCCTGCCCCCCATGCCTGGCACAGTATCAGAGCCTGGGCTCCCCTGAGCCCATTGATGGGGGCTGGGCCTGCACAGGTGTGGCTTATGGGGTACGTGGTGGAGCTGGGGTGCATGGGCTCCCTTTGGGGTTGAGAACAAGGACATCAGCCTCTCGGGCCGCAGGGGGCTGGACTCGGGCTGCAGACTTCAGGGGAGCTGGTCTTTGCGGCTGAGCACCAGCACGCAGAGTGTGAGGGTACCTGGGTGGCCACGTGAGGCCAGCCAGGGGGCGCTCCTGGTCCCAGCATCTCCTGGGCACATCACGGGTGCCTGTCCTGGGTTCGGGGCTCAGCCTTTCCTGGAGGCCGCAACCCTGGCTCCATCCCTGCACTCGTCCACGGCCCCCCTAAGGACCTCTCAGGTACCGGGTCCTGCCGGGTCCCAGGAATGGGGGGACCTACTGTGCATCTTGGGGGAACCACAGGCCATCCAGTTGGGCCCTTGCGGCCCCTGGGCCTGGAGAGCAGCAGAAGGCATGTGAGTCGCGCTGGGTGCTTCCGAAGGGGCTTCCCTAACCAACGCCCACGGGCAGGGCCTGCAACCGTGAAGGCAGCGCACACTCCCTCGCGCACTGGAGGCACTGGGGGGGTGCCCCGGCCATGGGCAGGGCCCAATGGGACCCTTAGGCCACCTGGCCAGCGGGAGACATGGCAGCAAATCACGGCGCCGGGAGCCAGGGCCGGGGGCACGGGGCTCTGCGGTCAGTGCACAGGCTTTATTGCAGGTCTGTTCACCACCACCCAGAGGTCAGGCTGCTTTGCTGACAGCTCAGCCGTGTCCCAGGGCGCCGCGGAGTGAAAGGCACAGAGGTGAGGTACGCGGCCGCTGAGCCAGGGCAGGGCCTGCTGCCCCCCAAGTACAGGGGCCTGTGGGGGCAGCTCCGTGTGCACAGGCTGCCAGCTGCCCGGGTGCACGTGCAGCCAGCCCACGAGTTATGCCCTCCTGCGGGCACCAACGGATGGCTTGAGGTGTTCCCAGCCCACCGCGGAGACTCTCCTCAGGAGCCGTCTGTGAGGGCCCACGGGCTCCCCAGGGCAGGGGGGCTGGTGTGGGGGGGCACTCTCCAGGGTGGGGGTCCTGGGTGGGGGGGCTCTGAAGGGTAGGGGTTTGGGGGCTGATGTGGGGTGTGGCTGGTGGGGAGTCTCACGCAGGAGAGGCCTGGGCCCCGAACCCTTCCCAGGAGAAGGGTCCCCGAGCTGGCACCGGTGCCTGCGAAGCAGGTCGCCAGGCGGGGCAGGGAGGGGCAGGCGCTGCTCGGGTGGCCCAGCCCTGGCCTTGGAAAGGAGTCCCTGGGGGTGGGAGGCGGAGGGCGTGGCCCCTCCTGCCCCAGCACCTCGGGAAGAGGGAGCAGCACGAGGGCCCGTGCACAGCCCTGGGCTCTGCGATGGCACCTATGCCTCAGCCCGGAACCTGAGCCGGGAGAGCCGGTCCCTGACGGCCTGGTCGCTGTCCGGCCCGCCGGCACCCAGGCGCAGCACCCTGCCGCCCGGGACGAGGTCCTTCACCTTGTGCTTGACCACGGAGAAGAGGCCGGGTGCGTCGGGGCCTGCAGGGCCGGTCAGCAGGACAGCGGCAGCGTGGCGGCCTCGCTCCAACAGGACCACTGCAGGGACACGGCCGTCAGGGCCGCCCCAGCTCAGAGCCCCCCCGCCCCGCACTCACCATCGAAGGCGACGATGTGGGCAGAGACGTTGGCCAGCTGCAGGAGCACGCGGGGCAGGGCGGGGTGGAACAGGTAGAGGCAGTGCCGGGCGCTACCCGCTGCCTGGGGGGCACGCAGCGAGTCAGCACTGGCCTGGCCCCCCGAGGCCCCCAGACCGGCCCAGCCCCACCTCCGTAGCCCCAACCCTGCCCCTGAGCGGCCCCGCACCGTCTGGTTGTCGCCAGCAGGGAGGCCCCAGAAGAAGAAGACTGAGTGCTGGTCTGCGGTCAGCAGGCTGGTGGACCGGGGGTCCTCCGGGCGACCCGGGAGGGGCTGGCTCCAGAGCACAGCCCCCGTGCCGAGGTCCAGCAGCCAGACCTGAGGGGAGGGGGCGCTGCAGGGGCTCGGGGCTGCGGGCTCCCCAGGCCGCCAGGCCCCCTTGCCGAGCAGCAGTCCCTGGGCTCCCCCTGGACCCGCCGTCTGCCCGCACGACCCACTGCCCACACCCTCACAAGGTGCCCCATGAGGGATAGGCACCCACCTGCCTGTTAACGCCGGTTCCGTTCTCGACAGCCACCACCACTGTGCCCGGCGCGTAGTGGCCCAGGGAGGGCTTTCTGGAAGAGGGAAAAGGAGCTTGCAAGGGGTCTCTGCCAGGTCAGGGCCAAGGGCTACTGGGAACCCCAGCTCGGGCGAAGGGCTCCACCGGCCCCCAGGGCTGCGGGGCGGGAGGAGGGCAGCTCCTGGAGGAAGCTCTCTCTGCACCTCAGGACCTGGCCAGTGTGGAAGGTCCAGGCGGGTGTCAGCTCCTGCCCATCCAGCAGCATGCAGGCCTCGGAGCTCACGAGCAGCAGATCGTCGCCGGCCCGACCTGGGACATGCATCAGGTGGCGGACGGCACCGGAGCTGCTCAGGCAGGGAGAGGGGCACGGCTCAGAGACAGCCCCCCGGGGCATCCACGTCACCGAGGGGGTGGGCCGGGACCCTCCCCCGGAGGTCTGTCCAGGGCCGCAGCTTGCAGGGCCCCAGCAGCACCTGGGCAGCAGACGGCAGTGAGGCGTGCGTGCGGCTGGGAGCTCCAGTGGCCAGGTTCTCACCCCTCAGCCCGCCGCAGCGAGCGACACCCAACAGCACAGGCTGCTCGGCGCAGGAGCCCCTCACGGCCGGCCACCCCATCGGTTGACAGCTGTGGGTGCAGGTGGGGGCGTGGCTGCAAAGGCCGCTGCCTGGCACCCACCTGAGCAGGGGCACGCCCGGGGCCGAGGCGGGGAGCCTGCTCTCCCACGCGGGGTCGGTGCTCAGGAGGTGCTCTCTTCCCGTCACCTCCTCGTACAGACGCTTCACGGAGCAGCCGCACATGGAACTCGCTACCCAAGACGGGCCCATCGTCAGCTTCCAGACACGGGTACCTCCCAGCCCCGGAACCACCGGCCCCCAACCTGGGGACCACCAGCCCCCCACCCAGGGACCGCCCCCCCCCCCCACCCGGGGACCGCCAGCACCCCACCCGGGGACCGCCCCCCCCCCCACCCGGGGACCGCCAGCACCCCACCCGGGGACCGCCCCCCCCACCTGGGCCCGTGACGGGCACACAGGGCTGATCCCTGCAGTGGCCACCACCTCATCCCGAGGCCCAGCACCCCGAACCAAGCTGGGGGCATGGCCGGCACGCACCACAGGGGAAGAGCACGTAGTGGGCGCCTGTCCTGGTGGTGTGGAGGAGGCAGCCGCTGGCACTACCCCGCCCGAGGCTGCCGCGGCGTCCGATCCGGAGCCCGGTGCTACCTGAGTAGATGCAGCCGCTGACCTGCAAAGCAGAGGGCATGGGGTCACGGGTGGCCGTTCCCGCCAGGGCATGGGGAAGGGACGCTGGAGGAGGACGTCAGGAGTCTCCAGGTCTGGGGGCTTTGTGAAGACGCCTGCTGGGGGTCCCGGCGACCCACCCGGGCTGGCCGGCTCTGCTGGGAGCAGGCGAAGGGGTGGCCCCCCTCAGAGCTGGGGCGGGGACAGGCGCAGACCCGAGACCGGGTGAGTGGGCACCTCCTCCTCCTCCCTGGTGAGCACCAGCAGGTCTGGGGTCCCGTCGCCATCGCCATCAGGCACCCGCAGCAAAGGGCTCAGGATGGAAGTGTTGCCGCCGAGGCTGCCGGGCTGGCTCCACAGGGTTTGCCCTGAAAACCAAACACGCTGCCACCAGGCACCAGCCCCCAGTCCGCCTGGAGTGGCCGGCGCCAAAACCCTCTGACTACCGGGAACTGCAAGCAAGGGCGGACGCACAGACACCCGGAACACCCGGGAGACGGCCAGAAACACTCAGGACACCCGGGAGACGGCCAAAATACCCAGGACACCGGGAAGCAGCCGAAACACCGAGGACACCCGGGAGACAGCTGAAACACCCACAAACACCCAGGACACCCAGGAAATAGCCAGAAACACCCACAGATACCAGAACACCCAGGAACAGCTGGGAACACCCACAAACACCTGGGAAGAGTCAGAAACACCCACAAACACCCAGAACACCCGGAAACCGGGATGCTCGCCTGTGGGAGATGCAAGAGAATGCCCTTGTAAGGACAACGGGCATTGCTGGAAGGGTAAGCACATACATGAAAAAACTTCGGGTGATTTTATGCCAAAGTGCTAAAAGTATTGTTTCTGGGAACTGCAGAGCTTTTCCCTTCTTGCTTTGCTTAACTGCATTTTCCAATGTTCGACACTGACAAGCACAGCTCTAGAGCCCTGAAGGACCACGCCTGGCTCTGCAGCAGAGATCGGTCCACAGCCCGATGGGTAGGCCTATCAGGGCTGCTGCCCCACCCGGTGTCCCTCCTCAGCCCTGGCCCAACACCTTCGCACCCGGTGCCACCTCCCCAACTTCCTTCAGACTGACTGATTCTCTATTCTTCAAATACTTCCAGCCTGCTCTTTACTTTCCTCCATATCCTTAAGACCACAACCCACGGGGGAAACGGAACACCTGCTACATCTAGGGTCAAGGCACAGAATTCCCAAACAGCGGGAGCTGCAGGGGCAGTCGGACCAGCTGCCTCCTCTCCCACACGCTCCTACCCTCGGCCTAAACATGCTGCATCAGGCCTGAAGAGATGTGCCTTCAAGCTTAAGGGCACCAGCCGGCCAGTGTCTCCCTGGGGTGCTGCCACTGCCCCACCAATGCAGCTGGGCAGCTGGCCCCCTGCTCCTCTCTGCTTGCTTCCAGCACTGCCTGTCTCATGGTGGGTGCATGGTCAAAAACGGCAGCCCCAAATAAGATTTAAACTTGGGATGAGAACACACAACTCTGAAATATAAAAAGCCAGAGTATGAGAGGCGGTATTGGCAGGTCCCTCAACACTGTGCCTCCCTTACCATCTGATTGCACCGTCCTCAAGAGCGCAGCATCTTGACCTCTGGCTCTCCTCCCAGGCCAGCCACCTGTGTGGCCACCTGCCCACTCTACCTGGCCGGCCTACCTGTGAACGGATTGATTGCAGTGAAAGAACCAGACGTGTCCATGATGATGCAGGCAGAAGATGCGCCGCTGTCCTTCGGCTGTGGGACAGAGCATTCCACGAGGGCCACGTCCTGGGCCACGGGCCTATCCCACAGCGTGCTGCCCCTGGCCCCGGACACAGCAGCCGCAAACGTGCAGGGGGCGGAGAAGCCTGCAGAGACCACGAGGCAGTGCCGAATACGTCACTGCTGCCACCGCCTTGCCAGGTGCACGCCGGCCCCCCGACCCGGGCCTGGCCCTGTGGCGGGGCTGAGAACAAGGCCCACCTCTCTGCCGTTGGCACAGGAAGAAAGGGCAACAGGGCGGTTTCCAGAAACCCAACCATTTGCTTTTCCCAAATACTGAGCAAAAGTGATAGAATGACCCAAAACAAAGCCTCCTCCCCGCCCCCCCCCCCCCCATAGAGGTCCTCCTTTGTAGAGAAACCAAACTCACCTTCGTCCGCACAGGACTGGTCGGTGCTGCTGCTGCTCCTGGAGGTTTGATAAAGCAGAAGCACATCTCGCACCCGGTCCCTGTCTAGATCTTCCACCGCCAGGAAGTTGAGGGCAACTGGAAAAGAGAACCAAAGCCACGCTGCACGCGTCCGGCCAAAAGGGCGCTCCAGCCCAGCCCAAGCAACGCCCACGCTGGGCTCCTCTGCCCCTGGGTCTGTGTGGGTGGGACCTGCCCACGAGCCGACCCAGCCTGAGCAGTGACCTGCGGGCGGGCGGCTGTACCCAGCAGGCTCTCAGCAGGCCTGGCCACCTGCTCGCGGGACGCTGCACCTCTCTCCCATTCCAGCCCTCGAAGGACCAGCACACGCCAGGAGCACGATGTCCCAAATGGTGGCGCTCCAGCCTCAGCAAGGCCTTTCCACAGAAAACAAGGAGGCAGCGCCCTGCCGCTGGTCCTGGGGGCACGGTCACGATGTGCACGTGGCAAGTCCCCAGAGGTGATGCTTCCAACTGAGCACGTCCAGATGGCGGGTGAGGAAACCACAGGGCCTGAGTGACGCAGCCACTGCAGAAGCCACCGGTCCCACCTGTGCAGCCTCACACTGGAGACCCTGGCCCCGGGGAGAAGGGACCGCCACAGTGCACTGGGAGGACAGCACGGATGGGCTCCAAGTGACAGCACAGATGAGAGGAGAGGCAGAAGGCACTGCCTCACGCCACGGGCTCCCACAGCCTCAGAGAGCAGAGCTGGGGTGCTGGTCCCAGAATGCAAGGGCAGTTGCGTGGCTTACTGTCCCGGCACACACACAAGCAACCGGGGTTGTCACAAACCATCTGGTACTCAACAGCTGAAGGGCAGGTGACCTCAGTGCCCAAGGCACCACCCCTGTGTGAGCATGAAGGGAAAACAGTGGCATAAGATGAGAAGGTGACGCTGCACCTGAGCGTGGGAGACGCTGCACCTGAGCGTGGGAGATGCTGCACCTGAGCACGGAGATGCTGCAACTGAGCCTGGGAGATGCTGCACCTGAGCCTGGGTGACACTGCACCTGAGCCTGGGTGACACTGCACCTGAGCACAGGTGACGATGCAACTGAGCATGGGAGACGCTGCACCTGAGCCTGGGTGACACTGCACCTGAGCACAGGTGACGATGCACCTGAGCATGGGAGACGCTGCACCTGAGCCTGGGTGACACTGCACCTGAGCACAGGTGACAATGCACCTGAGCATGGGAGATGCTGCACCTGAGCATGGGAGACGCTGCACCTGAGCGTGGGTGACACTGCACCTGTGGGTGATTGCACCTGAAGGCAGGAAATACTGAGGGTAGGTGACATTGCACCTGAGGTACATGAGGGCAGGTGACGCTGCGCTTGAGAGCAGGTGACGAAACACCTCAGCGTGGGTGATGCACCTGAGGGCAGGTGATGCTGAACCTGAGCACGACGCGGCGCTTCCTGACACCATCTCTAAGGGTGCCACTAAAAAGAACTTTACAGGCACTAAACGTAGGTGCAAGCAGATGGCTGGAGACTGTCAGGGAGTCCCAGCGCCTGAGAGACATGGCGAGTGGGCGGGCAGCGCAGCCAGGCGCACGTGGCCTCGGGCGCTTCCGTTTTCCCAGCTCAGTCCACGTGGACTTTAGGTGTCTCCCCCTCTGGGCCCGCCGCACGCAGCAAAGAACAGGGGAGCTGGTGATCTGCGTAGCCATGCCCGTCACTCCTGTGCAAGCCCGGGATGGCTGCCCCCCCGTCCTCCAGCGAAGCCCCCGACCACAGATCTGCCTGGCGGCACGCGCCACCACCCACAGCTCAGAATCCCGCCAGGATAAGCTAAGTGACCGCCCCGACAGCAGTGTCACTGGCCGCACGGTTGGCCGGCCTCCGAGGAATTACTTACGGCTGTGCCTACCCGAGCTCTGGGGCCCCACCCCTGGCCTGCCCACTGTCACCTCACCTTGGGGTGACGCGCATCCACCCCTAGACAAATGCAGTTACGGTGCTAACGGGATTGCCCACCTGACCCTGGGGCCTCAATGCAGCCCACCACCCGTGGATTCCTTCAAGGGCAGCTCTTGCTGCGCCTTCTTGCCCTCCACCGAGTGCACTCTGCAGAGCCAGGGCGGGAGTTTTATATTTGCCACCTGAGTCCCGCAACACAAATCCCATTTTGGATATCAGTCACGATGGCAATTTCTGTGCAAACGAGCCTTAAGTGGAACGCTGGTGTGAGATCGAACTACCCCAGTCTGGCAATGGTCACAATGCAGTGAAAATCACCACACAGTCGAGACCCAGACCCACCCGGGAAGGTGACTGTGAAGGTGCCTCCGGCGACCACACTGGGCCACAGTGAGGAAGGAGCCAGAACTGCCGGAGGGGCCCCAGAAAATGACCACCACACGGTCTTTACAGTTACAAAGCGTCCCTGACTGCTGGGAAGGCTCACACATGATTAGGAGAGCCTAGAAAGGGCCCTGGCTATGTACACACCCCCGCAGCCCACTAACCCAAATGCCAAAGCCACACACAGACTTACAAGAAAAGAAAGGTCAGGTCAGTATTCCTTATTCATACAGGCATAACAAACTTCAGCGCAAGATATTGAGCCAAATCCAGCAACTTAAAAAAAGGACTATACACCATGATCAAGCGGGTTTTATCTTAGGAATGCAAGGTCTAACATCTGAAAACCAATTAATGTAATAATGGAATAAAGGTCAAAACCACATGACCGGCCCACGCCCCGCAGCAGCCGACCCGCCCGCCCTCCTCTCCCCTCTTCCGCCTTCACCGGCTCCTCCGCCACCGGCCTCGACAGCCTTGCCACCCTCACCTTTCCTCCTCCAGAACAGCTACTGGGGGAGTGGAGACAATACAGAGCAGCTCCCGGAGCCACGACGGAGATCAAAGGGACGGCGTACCCCATCCTGGAACGGCTGACTGTCCGGGAGAACCAGCTCCAGTGAGATCGCTGAGGGGTGCGGGCTTTCCCGGGCGGGATGGCAAGCGGCCGGAGTCCCTCCCTTCCTCCTTCCCAGGCCAGCTGGCAGAATTGGGCAGGCGGTCCCATTGGGCCGCGGCAGCTGGCGCCCCCACCACGCGAGGCCCCCCGGACCAACTGAGAGAGTTCGGTCGGAAATCCCCAGACTGCGGAGAACGGTGACCGGGGGGTCCCTTCCAAACACGTGACTCCCCGGTCCGGCTGGGAACAGTGTACTCTCCCGGGGTGCGACAGCTGGCGCCCTCCCGCCACGCTTGGCGCACCGGGCCGACTAGGAAATTTGGTTGGGCGCTCTCCCGTGCTGCGGCGCTGGCGACCCTCCCCGCGTTCAGACCCCCGGGCCGGCTGGCACTCTTCCAAGACACTTCGGCTGCCAAACCTCCCCTACGGCGAGAGTTTTCCAGAGTTAAAGGACCCACAGCAACTTTCACAGTGGAACCCGTAGACAAATGTGTGCCATGAGCGCCACCTACTGGGCAGGATAAGAAAAACAGAACCCAGAGATTGCACAGAAAAATCTTTCAACCTGTGGGGTCCAACACCCAGGGAAATCTGACTAAATGCCCAGATGCCAGCAGAAGATAATGGATCACGCTCAGAAAATTGAAAATATGACCCAGTCAAAGGAACAAACCAATAGTTCAAATGAGATGCAGGAGCTGAAACAACTAATGTTGAATATACGAACAGAAATGGAAAACCTCTTCAAAAACGAAATCAATAAATTGAGGGAGGACATGAAGAAGACATGGGCTGATCAAAAAGAAGAAATAGAAAAACTGAAAAAACAAATCACAGAACTTGTGGAAGTGAAGGATAAAGTAGAAAAGATGGAAAAAACAATGGATACCTACAATGATAGATTTAAAGAGACAGAAGATAGAATTAGTGATTTGGAGGATGGAACATCTGAATTCCAAAAAGAAACAGAAACTATCCGGAGATGGAAACAGCCAAAATGTCCATCAACAGAAGAATGGCTAAACAAACTGTGGTATATACATACGGTGGAATATTATGCAGCTTTAAGACAAGATAAACTTATGAAACATGTAATAACATGGATGGACCTAGAGAATATTATGCTGAGTGAGTCTAGCCAAAAACTAAAGGACAAATACTGTATGGTCCCACTGATGTGAACGGACATTCGAGAATAAACTTGAAATATGTCATTGGTAACAGAGTCCAGCAGGAGTTAGAAACAGGGTAAGACAATGGGTAATTGAAGCTGAAGGGATACAGACTGTGCAACAGGACTAGATACAAAAACTCAAAAATGGATAGCACAATAATACCTAATTGTAAAGTAATCATGTTAAAACACTGAATGAAGCTGCAGCTGAGCTATAGGGTTTTTTTTTTGTTTGTTTGTTTGTTTGTTTTTTTACTATTATTACTACTTTTATTTCTTTTCTCTATATTAACATTTTATATCTTTTCTGTTGTGTTGCTAGTTCCTCTAAACCGATGCAAATGTACTAAGAAACAATGATCATGCATCTATGTGATGATAAGAATTACTGAGTGCATATGTAGAATGGTATGATTTCTAAATGTTGTGTTAATTTCTTTTTTTTTCTTTCCGTTAATAAAAAAATAAAAAATAATAATAATAATAAAAAAAAAAACCACATGACCGTCTCCTAGACCCAGGAAAAGGACACAGCTGCCGGAGACCTGGGACCAGACGGCCACTGCCCGAGCCTGAGGAAGGAGCCACAAGACATACAGCCGACACCCCACGCCTCCTGGTGTCCCCGTTCCCCCAAGAGTGGGAAGAAGATAAGAACATCCAGTCTTACTGCTTCTATCCAGCCAGGGCAACCAGGCAAGAAAAAGAAATAAAAGACAATCAAGTAGGGAAGGAAGAAGAAAATGCCTGTTTTTTGCAGATGACATGATCCTGAGTGTAGGAAATCCTAAAGCATACACACATGCACACACGCACACATGCACACACACACACTCAGAGTATTTGAGCTAATAAGTGAGTTCAGCAAGGTCACAAGCTAAAGATCAATATATAAAAATCAGTACTTCTACACATTATCAATGAACACCCTGAAAATCAAATTCAGAAAATTCCATTCACAATAACATCAAAAATAATACAATACTTAGGAATAAATTTGGGGGTTGCCTATTTAAAAAAATTGTTTTGGTACAACAAAGTACCACACATTCTTTACATACAAACATTCCGAACATGGTGTACAATCAATGGCTCACAGTGTCATCACACAGTTGTGTATTCATCACCATGGTCATTTTTTAGAACATTTGCATCACTCCAGAAAAAGAAATAAAAAGAAAAAAAACTCACACATACCATACCCCTTACTCCTCCCTCTCATTGACCAGTATTTCCATCTATCCAATATATATTTTTTAATTTTAACATTTGTTTCCCCTATTATTTATTTATTTTTAATCCACATGTTTTACTCATCTGTCCATACCATAGACAAAAGAAGCATCAGACACAAGGTTTTCATAATCACACAGTCACACTGCGAAAGCTGTATCATTATACAATCACCTTCAAGAAACATGGCTACTGGAACACAACTCCACATTTTCAGGTGCTGCCCTCCAGCCTCACTAATATAACTTAACTAAAAAGGTGATATCTATTTAACGTATAATAACCTCCAGGATAACCTCTTGACTCTGTTTGGAATCTCTCAGCCATTGATGCTTTATTTTGTCTCATTTCTCTCTTTCCCCTTTTGGTTGAAAAGGTTTTCTCAATCCCTTGATGCTGAGTCTCAGCTCACTCTAGGATTTCTGTCCCATGTTGCCAGGAAGATCCACACCCCTGGGAGTCATGTCCCACGTAGAGAGGGGGAGGGTGGTGAGTTTGCTTGTTGTGTTGGCTGGAGAGAGAGGCCACATCTGAGCAACAAAAGAGGCTCTCTTGAGGGTGACTCTCAGGCCGAATTTTAAGTAGACTTGACCTATCCTTTGTGGGGTTAAGTTTCATATGAACAAACCCCAAGATTGAGGGCTCAGCCTATCGCTTTGGTTGTCCACACTGCTTGTGAGAATATCAAGAATTCTCCACATGGGGAAGCTGAATTTTCCCCCTTTCTCATCATTCCCCCAAGGGAACTTAGCAAATACTATTTTATTCACTGTTCAAATCACTCTGAAATTTATTGGGACGTCACTCTGGACCAAATCTACAAAATCTCATGCCCTACTGTACGTTCCATGTACTTATGGTGTTCAGTTGAACAGCCCATATAATTATATTAGGAAATGCACTAATCAAACTATAAATTTTGTACCAAATAAAGTTTTCTTTTTTTGCTTTAGTCTCACGCAGAAGTTGAAGATTTAAAATATGAATGACCATCTATTTTCAACACCTTGCAATACTGACATTCCTTTACTTGTCCTCATGCAAAAATATTTTTTAGGGTGGGCCATGGTAGCTCAGCAGGCAGAGTTCCCACCTGCCACACTGGAGAATCGGGTTTGTTTCCTGGAGCCTGCCCATGTAAAAAAAAAAAAAAAATTAATTCGTACATTTAGTCATTATCATTATACACTCTAGGCATTCCTAGTGTGCTGGTTTGAAAGGAAGTATGCCCCCTAAGAAAAGTCATGTTTTAATATAAATCCCATTTCTTAAAGGTAGAATAGTCTCTATTCAATGCTGTGTATTTGGGACTGTGATGGGATCATCTCCCTGGTTGATGAGATTTAGTTAAGAACGGTTGTTAAACTGGATTAGGGGATGATATGTCTCCACCCAACTGAGTGGGTCTTGATTAGTTTCTGAAGTCCTATAAAAGAGGAAACATTTTGGAGAATGAGAGACTCAGAGAGAGCAGAGAATGCTGCAGCACCATGAAGCAGAGAGTCCACCAGCCAGTGACCTTTGGAGATGAAGAAGGAAAACGCCTCCCGGGGAGCTTCATGAAACAGGAAGCCAGGAGGCAAAGCTAGCAGATGATACCGTATTCACCATGTGCCTGTCCAGCCGAGAGAGGAGCCCTGACTGCATTCGCCATGTGCCTTTCCAGATGAGAGAGAAACCCTGAACTTCATCGGCCTTCTTGAACCAAGGTATCTTTCCCCGGATGCCTTTGATTGGACATTTCTATAGACTTGTTTTAATTGGGACATTTTCTCGGCCTTAGATCTGTAAACTAGCAACTCATTAAATTCCCCTTGTTAAAAGCCATTCCGTTTCTGGTATGTTGCATTCCAGCAGCTAGCAAACTAGAACACCTAGATTATACCATCTCAGTCTTTATCATCTATCTTTCCTTCTGGTTTCATTTGTGCCTCCAGGCTTCCTCCCTCTATCATTCTCACATTCAGCTTCATTCAGTCTTCTAACATCATTGTATTACAGTTAGGTACTATTGTGCTATCCATTTCTGAATTTTTACAGTCAGTCCTATTCCACAATCTGTACCCCTTTAGCTCCAATTACCCCAAATCTACCCTACTTCTATCTCCTAGTGGTCTCTGTTCTTAACTGAAAGTCTCCAAGTTCATTCATTAATGTCAGTTCATATCAGTGAGACCATACAGTATTTGTTCTTTTGTTTCGGCTAATCACATTCAGCATAGTGTCCTTAAGGTCCATCCGTGTTGTTAACATAGTTTATAACTTTATTCTGTCTTACAGCTGCATAATATTCCATCGTATGTATACGATGCTGCATAATATACCATCCACAGCTTGTTAAGCCATCGACTGTTGATGGACATTTTGGCTGTTTTTATCTCTTGGCAATTGTAAATAATGCTGCCATACACATTGGTGTGCAAATGTCTGTTTATGTCCTTGCGCTCATGTCCTCTGAGTAGATACAGACCAATGGTATTGATGGGTCATATGGCAATTCTATACTTAGCTTCCTGAGGAACCACCACACTGCCTTCCACAGTGGTTGCACCATTTGACATTCCCACCAACAGTGGATAAGTGTGCCTCTTTCTCCACATCCTCTCCAGCACTTGTCATTTTCTGTCTTATTGATAATGGCCATTCTGGTGGGTGTGATGGTATCTCATTGTGATTCTGATTTGCATTTCCCTAATAGCCAGGGAAGTTGAGCATCTTTTCATGTGCCTTTTGGCCATTTGTATTTCCTCTTCTGAGAAGTGTCTGTTCAAGTCTTCTGCCCATTTTGTAATTGGGTTGTTTGTCTTTTTGTTGTTGAGTTGAACAATATCTTTATATATTCTGGATACTAGACCCTTACCTGATATGTCGTTTCCAAATATTGTCTCCCATTGTGTAAACTGTCTTTTAACTTTCTTGACAAAGTCCTTTGATGCACAAAAGCATCTAATTTTGAGGAGCTCCCATTTATCTATTTCTTTCTTCAAAGTTCATGCTTTGGGTGTAAAATCTAGAAAACTGCTTCCTGTTAGAAGTTTTATAAGATATTTCCCTACGTTTTGTTCTAAAAGTTTGATGGGCTTAGATCTGATGTTTAGGTCTTTGATCCATTTTGAGTTAATTTTCATGTAGGGTGTGAGATATGGATCTTCTTTCACTCTTTTGAATGTGGATATCCAGTTCTCTAGGCACCATTTATTGAAGAGACTGTTCTGTCCCAGGTGAGTTGGCTTGACTGCCTTATCAAAGATCAATTGTCCATAGATGAGAGGGTCTATATCTGAACATTCCATTCTATTCCATTGGTCAGTATATCTATCTTTATGCCAGTACCATGCTGTTTGACCATTGTAGCTTCATAATACGCCTTAAAGTCACATAGTGTGAGACCTCCAACTTCATTTTTCTTTCTCAGGATATTTTTTAGCTATTCAGGACACCCTGCCCTTCCAGATAAATTTGGTTATTGGTTTTTCTATTTCTGAAAAGTAAGTTTTGGGGATTCTAATTGGTGTTGCATTGAATCTAAGAATCAATTTGGGTAGAATTGACATCTTAACTATACTTAGTCTTCCAATCCATGAATATGGTATGCCCTTCCATTTATTTAGGTCTTCTATGATTTCTTTTAGCAATTTCTTGTAGTTTTCTTTGTATAGGTCTTTTGCATCCTTAGTTAAATTTATTCATAAATATTTTATTCTTTTGTTTGCAATTGTAAATGGAATTTTTTCTTGATTTCCCCCTCAGGTTGACTCATTACTAGTGTATAGAAACACCACAGATTTTTGAGTTTTGACCTTGTAACCTGCCACTTTGCTGTACTCATTTATTAGCTCTAGTAGTTTTGCTGTGGATATTTCCAGGTTTTCAACAAGATATAGTATCATATCATCTGCAAACAGTGAGAGTTTTACTTCTTCCTTTCCAATTTTGATGCCTTGTATTTCTTTTTCTTGTCTAATTGCTCTGGCTAGAACTTCCAACACAATGTTGAATAACAGTGGACATCTTTGTCCTGTTCCTGACCTTAGGGGTAAAGCTTTCAGTCTTTCCCCATTAAGGATGATGTTAGCTGTGGGTTTTTCATATATTCCCTTTACCATGTTTAGGATGTTCCCTTCTATTCCTATCCTTTGAAGTGTTTTCAACAAGAAAGGATGTTGAATTTTGTCAAATGCCTTTTCTGCATCAATAGATGATGTGGTGTTTTTTCTGCTTTGATTTGTTGATATGGTGTATTACATTAATTGATTTTCTTATGTTGAACCATCCTTGCATACCTGGGATGAGTCCTACTTGGTCATGGTGTATAGTTCTTTTAATATGCTGCTAGATTTGATTTGCAAGAATTCTGTTGAGGATTTCACATCTATATCTGTAATTTTCTTTTCTCCTAGTATCTTTGTCTGGCTTTGGTATGAGGGTGATGTTGGCTTCATAGAATAAGTTAGGTAGTCTTCCCTCCTTTTCAATTTTTTCAAGAGTTTGGGCAGGATTTGTACCAATTCTTTCTTGAATGTTTGGTAGAATTCACATGTGAAGCCATCTAGTCCTGGGCTTTTCTTTTTGGGGAGCTTCTTAATGACTAATTCAACTTCTTTACTAGAATCAATGTTGGTTGATCATACCTTTCTAGGAAGTTGTCCATTTCATCTACGTTGTCTAGTTTATTAGAATAAAGTTGTTAATAGTATCCTCTTATTACATCCTTTATTTCTGTGGGGTCAGTGATTATGTCTCCTTTTCCATTTCTGATTTTTTTTTTTACATCCTCTCTCTTCTTTTTTGTCAACCTTGCTAAATGTCCATCAATCTTATTGATTTTCTCAAAGAATTAACTTCTGATTTTGTTGATTTTCTCGATTGTTTTCATGTTCTCAATTTCATTTATTTCTGCTCTAATCTTTGTTATTTATTTCCTTTTGCTTGCTTTGGGGCTAGTTTGCTGTTCTTTCTCTAGTTCCTCCTAGTGAACAGTTAATTCCTCAATTTTTGCTCTTTTTCTTTTTTGATATAGGCATTCAGGGCAATAAATTTCCCTCTTAGCACTGCCTTTGCTGCATCCCATAAATTTTGATATGTTATGTTTTCATTTTCATTTGTCTCGAGATATTTACTGATTTCTCTTGTAATTTCTTTCTTGACCCACTGGTTGTTTGAGAGTGTGTTGTTGAGCCTCCACATATTTGTAAATTTTCTGGCACTCTGCCTGTTATTGATTTCCAACTTCATTCCTTTATGATCCAAGAAAGTGTTCTGTAATATTTCAATCTTTTTAAATTTACTGAGATTTGCTTTATGACCCAGCATATGGTCTACCCTTGAGAATGATCCATGAGCACTTAAGAAAAAGGTATATCCTGCTGTTTTGGGATGTAATGTTCTATAAATGTCTGTTAAGTCTAGTTCGTTTATTGTATTATTCAAATTCTGTTTCTTTATTGATCCTCTGTCTAAATGTTCTGTCCATTGATGAGAGTGGGGAATTAAGTCTCCAACTATTTTGGTAGATGTGTCTATTTCTCTTTTCAGTGTTTTCAGTGTTTGCCTCATGTATCTTGGAGCACTCTGACTCGGTGTATAAATGTTTATGATTGTTATGTCTTCTTGTTGAATTGTTTCTTTTATTAATATATAGTGTCCTTCTTTGTTTCTTTTAATTGTTCTACATTTGAAGTCTCATTTGTTGGATATTAGTATAGCTACTCCTGCTGTTTTCTGATTGTTATTTACGTGAAATATCTTTTCCCAACCTTTCATTTTCAACTTATGTTTATCCTTGGGTCTAAAATGCGTCTCCTGTAGACAGCATATAGATAGGTCCTGTTTTTAAATCCATTCTGCCAGTCTATGTCTTTTTTTTTTAATTAAAAATATACATATAACAACAAACAAAATCATTGTTAATATATGATCATTCTGTTCTACATATATAATCAGTAATTCACAATATCATCACATAGTTGCATATTCATCATCATGATCATTTCTTAGAACACTTGCATCAATTCAGAAAAAAATAAAAAACAACAGAAAAAAATGCATACATACATATACCTTACCCCTCCCTTTCAGTGATCACTAGCATTTCAATCTATTCAATTTATTTTAACATTTGTTCCCCCTATTATTTGTTTTTATTCTGTGTTTTACTCAGAACTATCTTGTCTGTTGATAAGGTAGACAAAAGGAGCATCAGACACAAGGTTTTCACAATCACACAGTCATACTGTGAAAGCTGTATCATTATACAATCATCTTCAAGAAACATGGCTACTGGAATACAGCTCTACATTTTCAGGCAGTTCCCTCTAGCCTCTGCATTACATCTTTTTTCTGGGGGGGGGGGGGGGGCGGTGCATGGTCCGGGAATCGAATCCGGATCTCCCACATGTCTCCATTACATTTTGACTAACAAGGTGATTATATATTTAATACATAAGAATAACCTCCAGGATAAATTCTTGACTCTGTTTGGAATCTCTTCAGCCATTGACATTTTATTTTGTCTCATTTCTCTCTTCCCTCTTTCGGTCAAGAAACTTTTCTCAATCCCTTGATGCTGAGTCTCAGTTCATTCTAGGATTTCTGTCCCACGGTGCCAGGAAGGTCCACACCCCAGGGAGTCATGTCCCACGTAGACAGGCACTGAGTTTGTTTGTTATGTTGGCTGAGAGAGAGAGAGAGGCCACATCTGAGCAACAAAAGAGGTTCTCCTGGGGGTGACTCTTAAGCCTAATTTTAAGTAGGCTTGACCTATCCCTTTGGGGGGTTAAGTTTCATATGAACAAACCCCAAGATTGGGGGCTTAGCCTGTTGCTTTGATTGTTCCCACTGCTTGTGAGAAGATCAAGAATTCTCCACTTGGGGAAGCTGAATTTTCCCCCTTTCTCACCATTCCCCCAAGGGGACTTTGCAAATACTTTTTCACTCACTGTTCAAATCACTCTGGGATTTATTGGGGCATCACTTTGGACAAACATAGAAGATTTTATGCCCTACTCAAGGTTCCATGTACTTATGCTGTTCAATTAATCTGTCCACATAAGTTATATTAGGAAATGCGCTAATCAAACTATAAATTTTGTACCAAAAAAAAACATTTTTTGCTTTAGTCTCACACACAAGTTAAAATTTTTAAATATTAATTTCCATCTATTTTCAACACCCTACAGTAATGACATTCCTTTGTTCTTCCTCATGCAAAAACATTTCTAAATCTGTACATTTAGTCACTATCATTATACCCCCAGGCATTCCTCGATTATACCATCTCAATCTTTATCATCTATCTTTCTTTCTGTTTCATTTGGGCCCCCAGGACTTATCCTATCATTCTCACATTCAACTTCATTCAGTGTTCTAACATTATTGTATTACAGTAGGTAGTATTGTGCTATCCATTTCTGAATTTTTACAATCAGTCCTGTTGCACAATCTGTATCCCTTCAGCTCCAATTACCCAATATCTTACCCTAATTCTGTCTCCTAATGGTCTCTGTTACCAATGAAATTCTCCAAGTTCATTCACTAATGTCAGTTCATATCAGTGAGACCATACAGTATTTGTCCTTTTGTTTCTGGCTAATCTCACTCTGCATAATGTCCTCAAGATCCATCCATGTTGTTACATACTTCATAACTTTATTCTGACTTACAGCTGCATAATATTCCATTGCATGTATATAGCACAGATTGTTTAGCCACTTGTCTGTTGATGGACATTTTGGCTGTTTCCATCTCTTCGCAACTGTACATACTGCTGCTATAAACATTGGTGTGCAAATGTCCATTTGTGTCTTTGCCCATATGTCCTTTGAGTAGATACCTAGCAATGGTATTGCTGGGTCATATGGCAATTCTATACTTAGCTTCTTGGGGAACCGCCAAACTGCCTTCCACAGTGGTTGTACCATTTGACATTCCCACCAACAGTGGATAGGTGTGCCTCTTTCTCCATATCCTCTCTAGCACTTGTCGTTTTCTGTCTTATTGATAATGGCCATTCTGGTGGGTGTGAGATGGTATCTCATTGTGGGTTTGATTTGCATTTCCCTAATAGCCAGGGAAGTTGAGCATCTTTTCATGTGCCTTTTTGCCATTTGTATTTCCTCTTCTGAGAAATGTCTGTTCAAGTCTTTTGCCCATTTTTTAATGGGGTTGTCTGTCTTTTTGTTGTTGATTTGATCAATCTCTTTATGTATTCTGGATACTAGACCTTTATCTGATATATCGTTTCCACATATTGTCTTCCATTGTGTAGGCTGTCTTTTTACTTTCTTGACGAAGTTCTTTGATGCACAAAAGTGTTTAATTTTGAGGAGTTCCCATTTCTTTCTTTCTTTCTTCAATGCTAGTGCTTTGGGTGTAAGGTCTAGGAACAGTCTATGTGTTTTGATTGGGGAGTTTAATCCATTATCATTTAGTGTTATTACTCTAAGTGCAGTGCTCTCTTCTACCATTTTGTCTTTTGGATTTTACACGTCACATCTAATATTTCTTCTTTTAACCTTTACTGATAGTCTTCATTTCTGCACTCTACTCCACACCTCTCTCTCCTGTCTTTTCCTATCTGTCTGTAGTGCTCCCTTTAGTATTTCTTGCAGAGCTGGTCTCTGTTGCTTCCTAAGAAATGGAGCTCGAAGGATATTAAGGAATGAGAAGGAAGGAATGAAGGGAGGAAGGGAGGGAGGGAAGGAGGGACGGAGGAAGGAAGGAAGGAAGGAAGACACAGATGGGCTCAGGGGGTCTGAAGCTTAACTTTACATCAGACATCAGACAACTTTATTCTTATCCAGATCCTGCTTAAATACTGCAGGGTGACAAAAGGCATGCATGCATTTCTTGAAAGAACAGAGAGCTTATTTTTCAGTGCTCTCTTCCTTCATACTTAACATAACCATTTGGGGTAAACATTCTCTTCCTCCCAGACTGCTCTACGTAACAATCTCCACAGTTTACTGCCGCCATCCTGAGGCCAGCTGCTCCCAACAAATTCTGCAGGTCTTGTTTTAACACTTGGCTCCTACAGGTCTCTTGGTCACAAATTCTCTCAGTGATTTTTTTTGTCTGAAAATATTTTAATTTCCCCCTCATTTTTGAAAGACATGGTCAGAACCCAAGCACTGCAGTGGCCAGCACCCAGGTGTCTGCCTCGAGACAGTCCTGCTGGGAAGGGTAATGTTCCCAGAAAATCTATCATTTGCTTCTCCCAAACACTGCACAAAAACTAACTCATAAAAAGAAAAACCTACAGAATGAGAGAAAATATTTGGAAATCACATACCTAACAAGGGTTTAATATACAGAATATATATAAAGAACACCTAATACTCAATAACAAAAAGACAAATCCATTTAAAAAATGGATCAAGGACATGCTTAGACATTTCCTCAAAGAAGATACACAAACAGCTAATAAGCACATGAAAATATGCTCATTATTAGCCATCAGGAAAATGCAAATTAAAACCAAAATGAGATACCACTTCATACCCACTACTCTGAGAATATCGGTTATCAAAAAGACAGATAATAACAAGTTTGGTATTGCTGGTGGAAATGTGAAAATGTTAAAAAACAAAAAACATGGATAAAACCACTCTGAGAACAGCTTGGCAGTTTCTTGGAAAGTTAAACATAAGCTTACCATAAGGCCCAACACATCTCTTTCTAGCAATGTACCCAAGAGAGATAAAACATATGTCCACACAAAGACTTGTACAGAAATGTTTATGGCAGCATTATTCGTAAGAACCCAAGTTGGAAACTACCCACATGCCTATCAGCAAGCTGATGGACACGTAAACAGCAGGGTCTGTCCATGCGAAAGGACGGAGCCAGCCAGAAAAAAGGAACAAACGCTTACAGCATGGATGAGCTTCAAAACACTATTTTCCGAAGTGGAAAATCAGACACAAAAGGCTACATATTATGTAATTCCATTCCTATGAACCGTCTAGAAAAGTGAAAAGTATGGGGGCAGGGGGCAGACAGTGGCTGCCTGAGCTGGGGGTGGGGGGACTGCTGGCCAGTGGTCAGCAGGAAGCTTTTGGGGTTGATGGAAATGTTCTAACATCAGATTGTGGTAAGCTGACTGAAACCTGAATTGTATACTAAAAACAAGTTAATTTTATGGTATGTAAATTATATCTCAATAAAGATGCAAAAAAAAAGAGAAAAAACAAACACATCTTACTGTGCTCCCCCCAAAAATGATGCATGAAATTCCAGATTCTGAACAGAGCTGATGTAGGGGATGAGCTTGAACAAGAACTTCTGTTTTTCACCAGAGAAGCCTTGACGTCAGGGCCAGCGGCCCACACACTGCCCACACTGTCCCCAGCCTAGGAAAGCGGAGTTGGCCGGAGGACACGGCCACCCGGGCCCCTTCTGCAGAGGGCCTGCCGGGACTGAGGCCCCTCTCCATCCCCTCGCGGGGCAGCCCAGCGGCGCTCTCGGGCCCCAGCCCGGCCCGGGGTGGACACTTACCCGCCGTGTTGTAGCTGAGCGTCCACACCCGCTGGGACGCGGGCCGGTCCGGACACGGGATGACAAAGGAGATGATGAAGGTCACAAGAAGGCCGGCGAGCAACGAGAGGAGGAAGGCAGCGGCGCGGCAGCGGGTCAGCCCAGCCCGGGCGGGCGCGGCGCCCTGGAAGGGGCCTTCCGGGCTCTCGGGGGCCTGCCCGGCCTCGGTCTTCAGGGCACGGGCCTCCGCCTCGGGGTCCTGACTGTCCAGCATCCCCGCGCCCAGGCTTCAACGCTTGGGGCCGAGGCGCTCGGCGCTCCCAGGGCCTCCGGGTCCCAGCCGCCTACGAGATAAAAGCCAAAGGACGTGAGTGCTGCATTTGACAAGGTCTCAGCTGACCGCCAGGGCCGCAGGCAGGACACGCCTCCGTCCTCGAGGCTGGCCGGGCTGCGTGTGGGGCCGGTGCCTGGGGACAAACCCACACGGTGAACTTTACCCAGCCTTCTCGGGAGGAGGACAGGGGCCCAGCCAGAAGCCTGGTGAAACCAACCCTCCTCACACACGAACTCCCGGGAGGGTCGCTGTGCCCGTCGGAATCTCTTGAGGACCCCAGAAAAGTCATGTCCTTTAATCCCCATTCAGCACTGCTGGGTGGAGCCTTTTAATTACCCATGGAGCTGCAACCACCCGATTGGGGGTGGCAGCCTCTGATTCGATGGTTTCCCTGGATGTGTGTCTCCACCCATTCAAGGTGGGGGCTCATACCTGAGCCCTTTAAGAGGGAACCAATTTGGAAAGAGCTACAAGAGCCCAGAGACCTTTGGAAATGAAGCAGGAAAAATGCCCCGGAGCTTCCTAAAACAAGAAGCCTGGAGAGAAGGCCAGCAGATATCACCATGTTCGCCATGTGCCTTTCCAGCTGAGAGAGAAACCCTGGACGTCATCCACCTTCTTCAACCAAAGTATCTTTCCCTGGATGCCTTAATTTGGACATTTCTAAAGACTTGCTTCAATTTGGACATTTGCACAGCTTTAAAACATGTAAATTTGCAACTTAATAACTATTCCATTTCTGGTATATCACATTCCAGCAGCCAGCAAAGTGGAACAGTCAGAGACCCCAAGCTAAAAGTGCATCAGTGGGAGATGGGTTCTAAAATCACAGCCTTGCCACTTAGGGGGTAAGCAGTGGCAAGCCACTCGATTTGGCTGTGCCTCAGTTTCCTTATCTGTAAGAGAAAAATAATTTCTACCTTAGAAGACTGTTGTAGGGATCAAATTAGAAAATACATTAAAAACACTTGTAACAGTATCAGATTCATATCACGCCCTCAAATATATTGGCAATTATTATTTATAAGACAAAAGAAGCAAAAGTCAGAGAGAGGAGGACAGTGGTAGCTCTGTGGACTCAGAAAGGTGGGGTCTGCACGGCTGCTGCCTCACTCTCCTTCCCCTGTCACCTGCTAGCTGAGTCAGGCCAGAGGCAGTGCAGAGCCGGGGGCAGACCTGTTAGAAGTCAAGACAGAAAACACATTTGAATATGGTAAAGTCACAGAATAGCAGAGATTGGGTCCCTATTCTGAAACCACTGCACCAACCCCGAACTGCATATACACTGTTACATGAGAGAGAAACTTCAATCTCGTGAGAGGCACTCGGCTATTTTGACCCTTTTTGAACAGTCTAGCCTTATGTAAATGATACTGAGATAGAAGAAGGGTGATACAGCTTCAGTGAGCCAGAACCCTCACCCAGCCACAAAAGGACATTAACAGCCAATGATCCGAACGGGGGGCTCGGGCCTTACCGATGCTGGGTCTGAAATACTATTTTGAAGCCTGGAACCAAACCTCAGAAGGAACATCTGGTAGCCGAGAGTGGCTTTCTCTCGGAATGGGTCAAGGAAGACAGAAAGAAGCAAGAGGCCGTTTTTGGTTTTCAGCTGTCTCCTTCCTGACCTTGTCTTTCTGTAATGGATATGTGCCATCTAAAAACCTGTGCACCACCTCCTTAGGATGATCTGGAAAGTCAGAGGTAACCAGTCAAGCAGCGAGTCCTGACTGCAGACAGCAAGTCCTCGCCAAGCCCAAGCACCTGGCGCAGGTGTGAGTGGTGGGCAGGTAACCAGGGGGAGCGGGGAGGGCGGCTCGGGGCGGGCCGGGATCCTGTGGCCTGCGACTTCAGAAGCGGAGAGAGCAGATGGGATCGGGCGCAGGGCCCAGGCGAGAGCTGGTGTGCACACTCTCCAGGTGACTCCAAGGCGCAGCCGAGGTATGGACTCGTGGACCAAAAGGTCTCATCTTTTCATGCCCAGTCTCTGGGCTGGGGAAGCTGGGCAGAAGGCAGCTGCTGGGGCTGGTGGCAGCAGGAGGTGGCTCCCAGGGTGGGACGTGAACTGGAATACCCTGAGCTCTGGTTTCTGGAGCAGCAGCAGCAGCAACTGCAAGGGTCTCAATGGTGGACAGATGCCACCTGGGCCACGAACCCTAGGAGGTGCTGCTGGGCAGGAAAGCCAGACCTGATGGCTGCGGGCTCCATCCCAGCTCCCTCGGTGCTCTGCTCTCCAGGCTTGCTGCCCTTGGCCCCTCCAAAGTTTCCTTTTAAAGTATATTTAAGCAGGAAAAGTGAACCAATTAAAGAAAAATACTAGGTAAAAAAAATCATAGTTATCAGGTATGGCAAAAACCATTTAGGGTGAGGATGCTATCAGTGAAGCGGCTCCAAAGCGAGACTGCTGAACCCAAACCCAGCCCCTCCACTGCTGGCTCGCGACACCCTGTACGCTCGACCTCACCTCCCTGAGCCAGGCAAGGCCCTGAGCAGCCAGACACGCACCCACACGCACACTCATGTAATTGAGGCAGAAGGGAATTTGTTGGGAGAAGATTTGAGTTCCCAGAACTGATGGGGAGACCAGATGGCCACATGTAGAGAAGGGAGGGGTCAACATGAAGGGGGACAGGTGGCAGAGGACAAAGCAAGACCATGCCACAAGACGCCTGGCCCCATGCCACCTGGACACTGCTGCTATGACATTTTCCGTCTCTGGACACAGCCCTGCCTCCCACAGGGCTGCGGGGGGTTATCCCAGGACATGCTGAGGGTTTAGATTCCGGGCCGCCTCCAAACCGTTGATCCTGCAAACCACCTAATGCCCTCAGAATGGACTTCAACTTGCTTGTTAGTTTCCCATCTCTCTCCAGAGGTGGCCTGGGGAAGTCTGGAGATGGTAACCAGCACACCAAACAAAGTTTTATGGGAGAGCAAAATCAAACCAAACTATCGTCTAGCCATCTTCTAAATGTAGAGAAGCAACCAGATAATGTCACCTCTGGACTTCTCTAGTTCTGTTGGCTGAGTCCTACAATTGCTACATGATGTCACAAAAAGTCACCACAGGGTTAGTTTTATATAGGACGGATCAGAAAAGTGAGCCTTTAAATTCTGCTGGGTAATGTTTTTGAGTATTTGAAAGGCTCTTCATGGAAGGGGTGGGGGATGGGGTGGCAGGACTAGGGCCAATGGACAGAAGCTACAGGAAGATATTTCAGCTAAAATAAGAAAGGATTTGGTTAGCACTGTGCCAAGTTGGGTTCCCAGGAGAAAACAATCCTTACTTGCGGGCTCACTGTGGGGCCTCTGTGGGGCTGTGTCAGGAGGCGACCCTCAGCCCCCACCCGGTGGCCACACTGGGCACAGGGCGCTGGGTACAGACCGTCTCTTTATGAGCACGGCTTCAAGGTGTCTACAGGAATGACCACTCATTGAACTGCCTGCACAGTCTCACCCCTGGTTCTTTTTTTCTTTCCTTTTCTTTTAATCATTAACAAAGTTCCAAGACTTTTATCCCAGTAAGATTAAAGATAAAGAACTTTATAGAAAATAAGTGAAAGATACTGTGCTCCTTCCCTGAAGGTTGCTTTTATTTATGAGAAAAAACTGAAAAACCCAACATTGAGTAGGGATCGCATACTCAATTCAATTAAAAAATTTTTTATTTACCTTAAGAACAAAGTTAGGCAGATGGAGAGAGGAAAATTGATTTGATTCTCTCAGGGAAAAATTTAATAACTTCTATCCCAGCAGCTCGTTCCCCTGGAACCGTCCCCGAGCTGGCTTTCCGAGGGCAACGGCGGCGCAGGGAAGGGTCTGAAAGAGTCTTACGCGGTTTGGGGGTGAGTGGGCAGACGGGGGTGGCGGGGCGGTGTGGAGGCAGCTCCAGGGGCCCCTCTGCCGCCACAGCACTGCTCTGCGTGGGGCCTGGTGCTGGGGGCGCAGCAGCCCCCGAGGGGACACCTCCTACACCCAGACGTGCCGGGGTGGACAGAACGGAGTGAGCCCCAGGGAAGGGTACGTCTGTAAAGCTGACTCACCCCTGGGACCTTTGGACCAGCTTATCCCAGTGGAGGCGTGCTCCAGGGGCCGTGACCCTCCTCCTGGAGTCCCTTGTGGGAGAAACTGAGAGAGAAAAGCCAGATGCTGAAAGCAACAAGACCCGGGAGAGAAGGCCTGGCTGGCGCCACGTGGGAGGGGAGCCCCATGGGAGCCCCGGGCAGCCTGCGGCAGGTCTCTGGGGACAAAGCAGTGCCTTCTGACACCTTGCTCAGACACTTTCATGGCCTCAGAGCTCTAAGACGCCCATTGTAAAAGCAAACCCACTTCTGGTATATTGCATTTTAGCCACCTCAGCAAACCAAAACACATCCACACAGATGAGTGCAAGTAAAACCTGATGAAATCAGAGTCCGGTTAACTGCAGTGTGCCAGCGCCCATATGTTCCGGTTTTGATCATCTGTTATGGTTAGGTGAGACGTCACCATTCAGGAAGTCGGGTAAAAGGTACAAGGGGCAGCTCTGCATTAATTTAGTGATAACTGTGAGTCCATAATTAGCTCAAAATAAAAAGTAGAAACTAAGAAGAAGGAAGGAAAGAATTTTAGCAAAGGGGAAGGCAGTCGGAGGAAGTAACCAAGTTTCAAAGGAAGAACCACCTTCCCCGCAGACCGCCCTGGAAGGCGCCTCCAAACCTCCGTGTCATGAAGCGTGTTTGTTCCAGGGGCAGTGGACTTTCTGTGTCTTTTTTTTGTTTGTTTTGGGCATAACATAAACTATATTCAAGTTCTGTGGTATCTTAAAGACACACTTGAACAGCCAAATTGTGACGTTATAATCCTCTACTCCAAACTAATTGCTGGCTTTCTGAAAACCACACGTTGCAATAATTTCCCTTCCCTTATGGGGGAAAAAAGATACTTGTAGTTCCTCCTCACAGAATGAGAAGTTCTTATTCTGAGTCCAATAAAGGAAACTTAAATCAAAGTGGTGATGATGCAACTGCCCAAAGGAATGGGAACTTTTCCTGCTGAATGTTCTCCACGGTAGCTTACTGCCTGCTTGGGAAACCTTGTGTGTGTGCATTTTTCCTCGAAGAAGGCTTATCTTTGGGAAATTTAAAAAACTGATCAGAAATTCCTCCACAGGGTCCCCAAGTAAAAAGATTCTCTTCCTGGAAATTCTAATTGCTTAGGCACCAGCCAGCAGGGGCAGTTATTTAAAAGCCTCAGCAGCAGCAGGAGCTGCCAGCTCACCTCCGCCTCGGTTTGCAGACAAGACAGGAAAGAGACCGGTTCAGAACACCGGCTTGTCAGGGGTGAGAGGGCTTCATGTTTTTCTCTTCCAGGGTTGTTAGAAAGAGCCAGCGTGGGGCCAAGCCTCAGGAGGCCCTTGGCCGCAGTCAGCATCTAATGCCCGAGCATGGACAGTCGGCTGCCTCCGACAAAAGAAAGTCCCCACAGGCTAACAACCGGAAGCTGAGCTCCTCAGTGCGGGTGCTAACCTGAAGCTCTGACATAGGTGTAGATCCCACAGTGAGGACTTTTAAATTCTCAGGCTATTGCCCAGATTTCCTCAGGCAGCACCAGGACCCTTTCCAAGGAAACAAGGCACAAGAACCTCCATCAAGACCAAGACTGACCCTGGATTGCCTGCTGGAGACCCTGCTCCTGGCGGCTCAGTAAGCGCGGTGTTCTTCCCTGACGGGGGCAGGATGCAGACCTGGTTTCCCGCGGGGGGGCAGGGGCGCCCCGATGCCAGGAGGTGGGCTGGCCCCTCAGGCAGGCCGGCGAGGACCCAGCCAGCTGCCCAGGGCCAAAGGCCAGGCCTCTGCGGCCGGTGGAGGGTGCACTGCCACGGGCCACCTGGTCAAGCTCAGGGACAGAAGTGGCTCAAGTCCCCACCCGTCCCTAACAGTCTTGAAAATGGAAGTCCCTGAGGCTTCCCCCCGGGAGCATGGAGTTTCTTCCCTTCTGCTTGCAACTGCAACGACTGGTGCTCGACTGGTGCATGAAAAGGGTTTTCCCTACAGGGTTTCTTCCTGTCTGCTTGCCTGATTGTTTTACCTCTAATACCACAATGAAGCAACCACAAACCACAGGCTATAAAAAAACGTATCACTGGTATCAGCTTGTTTACTGGTTCCTCCTTTGCAGCGAGGGAAAGACCTTAGCAGTGGACTCTTCTGGGCTGTACCAGCCACTTCCACTCCCAGGCCAGAGGCCCGGGTGTCCAGCCCAGGGGCCGGCTGGGGACATGGCGCTGGGAACTTTGCTACCATAGAATCAACAGAAACCTTTCAAGGATAATAAAATCATTTGTATACATAGGTTTGAAATTAACACTTTGCAAACACTGGAAAGGAAATTTCAAGAATTAAGAAACTTTCATCTAAAAGCACAGCCGTTAAGATATAACAATGAACAAAAGATACCAAAGGAAAGAAGGTATGAGGTTAAGAGATCTGTATCTTTATATTACTTGCATCCAGTGTTGTGTTCCGTCATTGCTAACAACTGGTGGTCCTGAGGACAGAATTTGGAAACCAATTCACAGGTTTTTCAGAGCCATTAACTGTGATTGTCTCCTATCAGTTCACAGCTTTTGAGAGGATAACTATAAAATCCACTTCTCCACTTAATGTCAGGAAAACAAAAAAGAAAGAAAGAAAGAAAAACATGACGGAGCAGAAAGAAGATGTGTCGACGTGACACCTGTGGAGTAAAGTAAAAGACGTGCTGCGAAGGTTACCTGGGCTGAGACAAACTCATCAGCTACCAGCCGCCTGTGCTGACCAGCGCCTGGTTCTCCACTCAGCAAAGTCCCCGGCACTGAGGAATGGTCAGAGCTGGGCCCCTCCCAGCCGCCACACCTGTCCTCCAGGCAAGACAGACCAAGCCCAAGGCGGAAACTCGGGTTATATGAAGGAACCACAAAGTCCAGGAACTTTTTATGCGGCACATGAAGGTTCCAAGGACAGCAGTATAATGTAGGCGCTTGTCTCCAAGAGCTTTCCCTCTCAGTGGGAGTGATGGAAAACACAAACAAAAGTCTCAATTGTTTTAATGGATAATGAGAGCATAAAAATTGCAGTGTAGTTAAGGGCAGAAGGAAAACTACCAGCACAATGGGTAATTCTTGAGATATTTTGAAGGTAGGGGATCTAGTTTTTTTAACTGCAAAAACTTGATGAAAGCTTTTTGTGTGTGTGTGGGGGGAGTCATTTAAGAGTTCCTTAGTAAGAATCCCCCTTCCAATTTTTAAAATTTTGATATTCCATAGCATTTTTTCAAGAGAATTTTCAAACGATGATGGCTTGCCAAAGAGGTAAGACATTCAAAATTAAGCACTGCAGTGGAACAGTTTGTTTGCCATTTCAAAATTTAGTTAAAAAAAAATTAACTTAAATTAAATAAAATTTTTGTTTGAACTGCATAACTTTTTTTTTTTTTGGCTTTTAAAAGGGGAATTTAGTAAGTTGCTAGTTTACAGTTCTAAGGCCGAGAAAATGTCCCAATTAAAACAAGTCTATAGAAATGTCCAATCTAAGGCATCCAGGGAAAGATACCTTGGTTCAAGAAGGCCAATGAAGTACAGGGTTTCTCTCTCAGGTGAGAAGGCACATGGCAAACACGGTCAAGGCTCCTCTCTCATCTGGAAGGGCACATGGCGAGCACGGTGTCACCTGCTAGCTTCCTCTCCAGACCTCCTGTTTAATGAACCTCCCGGGAGTAAACTATGTATCTTAAAATCTTAACTTTGGTTTTATAAGAGGACTCTGAGAGGAACTTAGTGGACAATTTGATCTCTACAGAGAAAATAATACATGGGAAGGCCTACTTTTTGTCTGGAAATAATGTGAAGTAAGCCTTCTTCCTGAATTCTAAGGCAGATTTTACTGCCCAGAGTCTCCCACAAATTAGGGTTATTCCCCTCCTGTCCTGGCATTAAGGGGGACAGGAAGGAGAAGACAGCAAAAGCTCCTAAAAAATAAAGCATCTTACTTGATCATACCTCATCAATCCTATAAGATAATTAGGCCTTAACTCAAATTTACTTCTTCTTTAATTATTTTGTAAAACTTTTAACATGTAGAAGTTTAAGCAATCACAAAAGGAGAGAACTGCCCACATTCAACAATCACCAACATACCCAACTTTTTCTTTACTTTATATACTTTACTTGAGCTTTTTACAATGAGCATATATATAGTTATCTGACATGGAGAAGTTGGGGGGTCACCAAGCAATCATGCATAAAGCACTGGACGTGCGCACTCTGGCCTGCCACCCACACCCCGCGCCGGTGCGAAGCGTGTTACGGTGACGGTAGCACGTTTCATAATCGTGTTACAAACTGCAGCCCATCGTTCAACTGAGGGCATAGTTTAAGTAAGTAGTGCACATCCATGGATTTTTTTAAAACTTTCTTCAGTTACCATATATACAACCTTTCCCTCTTTAACGACATTCTGATTTCAGGTGCCACTGCTATCAATTACCAAAACATTCCATCACTCCACACAGGAACCCTAAACCTGTCTCTCCCACACCCATCCTCATTCACCCACCAAGAACCTCGACCGACTCTCGGAGTTGGTTTACTCTAACCATTTCCCACCAGTGGAATCGGATATTTGTCCTTTTGTGTCTGGCTTATTTCATTCAATAAGATATCTTCAAGGCTCATCCTGCTGTCGCATGCATCAGACCTTCATTCCTTTTTACAGCTGGATAATATTCCCAGATGTATATTCCACATTTTTATTTCTCCATTCTTTGTTTGAGGGACCCTTGGGTTGTCATGTTTTGGCAATTTTGAATAATGCCACTGTGAACATCAGCGTGCAAATGTCTGTTCAAGTCCCTGCTTTCCCATACAGGTATATACCCGATTCTTTGAGGTATATATCTAGAAGTGGGATTGCTGGGTCATATTGTAGTTCTATACTTAACTTTCCAAGGAGCTGCCCGAGTGCCATCCACAGCGGCCGCACCACTTCACCTCGCCACCAGCAAAGAATGAGTGCTTCTATTTCTCCACATTCTTTTGCAATCTTCCGTGCTTTTAATAGTAGCCATTTTCATGGGTGTGAAATGGTATCTCATTGTGGTTTTGGTTTGCATTTCCCTAATGGCTAATGATGCTGAGTATTTTGACTACTTGTGTATCTTTGAAGCAATGTCTATTTGAGTCTTTTGCTATTTTATAAATAGGTTCTTCGTCTCCTTGCCCAGTTGGAAATTTTTTTATAGATTCTGAACATTAATCGGTAGTTTAGTGGTTAGAATGCCTGCCTTCCATGCAGGAGACCCAGGTTCCATTCCCAGACTATGCACCCCCAAAAAATCCAAAAACCCAAAAACCTCATCAGATACATGGTTTCAAAATGAATTCTCTCATTGTGTAGGTTGTTGTTTCACTTTCACAATAAAGTTTTCAAGGTGCAAAAGTTCTTAACTCTGGGATCCCATTTATTTATTTTTTTCCTTTGCTCTTTGCACTTTGGGGGTAAAGTCTGAGAAACCATTGCCTAACATGAGGTCTTTTTTTTTTTTTTTTTTTTTTTTTTTTTTTTAAGGAAAGACAGAGAGAAGGAAGGAAGGAAGAAAGGGAAACATCTTTTAAACATTTTCTTGTTTTATTGTATTCTGTTTCTCCGTTTTTTTGTTACATGGGCTGGGGCCGGGAATCGAACCGAGGTCCTCCGGCATAGCAGGCAAGCACTTTGCCCGCTGAGCCACCGCGGCCCGCCCTAACATGAGGTCTTGAACATGCTTCTCTCTGTTTCCTTCCAGGTGTTTGATAGTTCTGGCTCTTATATTTAGGTCTGATCCATTTTGAGTTGGTTTTTGCACATGGTGTGAGGCAGGGGTCTTTTTTCTTTTTTTTGCAACTGGAGATCCAGTTTCCTGTTGAAGAGACTGATCTTTCCTAACTGAGTGGTGTTTGCTCCCTTGTTGGCCACAAATATGAGGGTTGATTCTGAATTCTCAATTCAATTCCACTGGTCTATGTGTCTGCCCTTGTGTCAGTACCATGATGTTTTTATTACTGTAGCTTTGTAGTAAATTTTAATATCAAGATGTGTGAGTCCTCTAACTTTGCTCTTATTTCCCAAGATGGCTTTGGCTATTTGGGGTCCCTTACCCTTCCATGTAAATTTGATGGTTGGTTTTTCCATTTCTGCAAAGACGGTTGGAATTTTGATTGGGATTGGGTTGAATCTGTAAACTGCTTTGGGTAGGATGACATCTTAACAATATTTAGCCTTCTCATCCATGAATGTGGAATGTCCTTCCATTTATTTAGGGCTTGAGTTCCTCTGGCAATGTTTTGCAGTTTTCTGTGTACAAGTCTTTTACATTCTTAGTTAGATTTATTCCTAGATATTCGATTATTTCACTTACTATTGTAAATGGAATTTTTTTTCTTGATTTCTTCTTCTGATTATTCAGTACTTATGTATAGAAACACTACTAATTTTTGAGTGTTGACCTTGTATCCTGCCACTTTGCTGAATTCATTTATTACCTCTAAGAGTGTCGTTGTAGATTTTTCAGGATTTTTTTGTATATAGGATCATGTCTTCCACAGACAGGGAAAGTTTTACTTCTTCCTTTCCAATTTGGATGCCTTTAATTTCTTTTTCTTGCCTAACTGCTCTACCAAGAACTTCTAGGAGAATGTTGAATAAAAGTGGTGACAATAGGCATCCTTGTCTTGCTCCTGTATCTTGGAGATAAAGCTTTCAGTTTTTCACCTTTAAGTATGATGTTAGCTGTGGGGTTTTCACATATGCCTTTTATCATACTAAGGAAATTTCCTTCTATTCCTAGTATTTTAATTATTTTTATCAAGAAGTGGTGCTCACCTGGTAGTATATACTGATAAATAGATAAAGAGATGTTTTTTACTTTTCGTAGTTGCAGCGTACTCTATTTTGAGAATACACCACAGCCACGGCCCCAATCATATTTTTCCCCAGCTTTTGCTATGACAAATGATGCTGCAATAAACAATTCTTTACATATATCATTCAGTTTTCTGTCAGCTTTTCTTTAGGAGAGATTCCCAACAAATGGATTGATGGGTCACAAATTTTGCCAAATACCTCTCACATGGGGATGCAGAAATGTATGCAAACCTATAGCTAATTCTTATATGTGAATACTTATATCTCAGTCTAGCTTCAATTTGCAGTTATCTTATTATAAGCAAGACTGAACACCTTTTCATATATTTAAAGGCAACATGTTCAATTTTTCCAGGAACTTCCCATTCATATATTTTGCCTATTTTCCCATTTCTTTTGTAAAATTTCCCATTGTAATTTTTCCCCTAAAGCTCATTATGTATTAAGAATGCTAATTCTTTGTGTAAGTAGCCAATTTTTTTTCTGGAAAAAAAAAAGGATTCTGTTAAATGCCTTTTCTGCAATGATTGCAATGATCTTTTTCTTCCCCCAGATTGTCAGCCTGTACAGTTTCTTTTGTTGTCTCAAGCTTCTTTCCCCTGGGGGACAAACAGGAGTGGGGAGGGGGCACATACCAGGGAGGAGTTTTCCAAGTCAGTTTTTTCCAGACAAAACAGGGCCAGGTTTGGAAAAGGGGACACAGACCGGCTTCAAAATGCCCCTGGAGGGGGCCTAGAAGGACAGTTTCCCGGCGCCCAGCTTTTCTGGCCTGGCCGCAGCTGTCCCCACCCCAGGGCAAGTGTGCTGCCCTTGAGCACACAGCCTCCACAACCCTCTTGTTCTCAAGTTGCTAATCCAAAGCCGTGATCGGTCGTGCCCACCCACGGTCTCTGGGAAGAGGGATCTGACACCCCTCTCGTCACCAGCGAGCTAGCAGGGGCTGGACCCCACAGTGGTCTCCCCAGGAATGGGGAACGGGCACCCACAGACTTAGGAAGGGCACTTTACCAGCCTCTTCCTCCCACTCTTTCCTGGATGCTGAGTGCCCTTCTGGCCTCCAGAGCTCCAAAGCGGCTGTTCTAGTTGTTCTAGTTGGCCACTGCAACAGCTGTGCTGGCGGCAGGGATGGCTCCCGAGGCTCCCTACTCTGCCTTTTCCCCACAACCCTCATCCATACATATTATTCAGAAAGAAAAATAAAAATTCAAAGGTATAAGGTTGCTTTTTTCTAATTCTTCTTTTATTTGGGTGATTATCTATTGTGGAGAGTTTCAAATGTATTGAACTTTAAGGAGTCTCAAATATTGTTAGAAACTTATAGAAGTCTTTAAAAGTCATTGTGAAGCTCAATTTGAGAGTTGTCTTGCACACAACTTGACCTAGATTTTATGGCTTTTTAACTTTACTTTTTAGAGCAGTTGTAGGTTTGCAGAAAATCATGCAGAAAATACAGACTTCCCATAAAATCCCTCCCTACCTTCCAGGCAGTAGAGCCACCTTTGTCATCTACAATCCAAAACACTTTCCTCTAAGCTCCACCACTGATTATTTCATTATGATTATTTATTTCTGACTTTAAAGAGGTCATTTGATCCTTCAGTAGTACACGATTTCCTTAAGAACTAGATAACTCAGCTAGAAGTCAGAATCTTTCTTCTCTTTTTTCTTTTCCCCACAGCATATCCAGACAACATAAGTTCCATGAAGGATGATTTTACAAAGTGATGGAGTGGGAAAAACATTCACCGCTTGTGGGTTTTATACAGACAATTCTGAGTGAGAAATACAGTTTATTTTGGAACATCCAAGAAGTCCTGGGGATAGTAACTTCTCTAGCCTCCAAAACTTATTCCTCCTGTCAACAGCCACCGCTTTAGGTCATATTCTTATGGTTCCTCACCTGGATTTTTGCAGCCTTCTTGAACCTCTCCTCCTTGACACTGCAGGAGACACTTTGTAAAATATCTTCTGATCATATCAATCCCCTGCTTAAAACCCATGAATCACTCCTCACAGCTTTGAGCTCAAAGCTCAAACACCTTAGTTTAGCTCCAGGTCTGTCCACCGCCTAGTCCTGTCTACTTCTCTAGGGTCATCTCCCCCAAACCCCAGGCCCAAGTTCTGCTCCACTGGGGTTCCCCTGGACACACCCAGCCACACTGGCCACATGCTGTTCCCCTGCCCTTCTCCACCCATCAACTCTTCAAGACCTGCCGAGCCCGCTCAGACTCTACTAAGCACCTTCCCCGACACACATGCCCTCGGCTCTGTGGGCCCCTCAGTCTGCTGTCCTCGCCGAGTCCCTGGAGAGCCCTCTTCTAGACTGTTAACAACCCATGGTGCACACTGGTCTCTGTGGCAGCTGTTTCCCCAGGGCCGAGCACAGCACCTGCCATAAAACAAACTCACACACTCACACGTGTGAAAAAAGGTCCAATTCTTGCTTTTCTCTGCTCAGCAACTTTTCTTGGCAGAGTCACCTATCAATGCCTTTATTAACCATTCTGCTTGGAAATCTAGTCTGCAGGGGCAGCTGACTTCAAAACAGACGGTAGGAATCAGATATAGGGGCCATTTTGACCATGTGACATCCATTCCTTCTGTCTCCAGCACTTCGATTTTCCGTGGAGAAATCCACTTTCCCCAACACTCAGATAATGTGATTATGCCGGGACCGACCTCACCACAGGCGTCCGTACCCAGGCCTGGCTGGCCAGGTCCTCAGTGACTGGGCCCCGAACTTCATCAGGAATTACGGGCACTCTTTTCCCTCAAGAGTGGTAAACAATGTGGTGGTTTAAAAATACGTTCACAAACTCTTTGATACACTCCCTACAAAAGGTGGAGTCCTCTGCATCTAGTGACCCTAACAGTTAGAATATGGGGGAATGACAGTGTTAGAATTCCTAAACTAGATCATAAAACGCATGGGGGGTGGGCCCTTCTTGCTTCTCTCCTGTCGTCTCTGTGGAGCTCCCACTGCCTTGGCCAGGCCTGGGGGCCCTGGGCTGAGGCTCATGAGGCGAGGAGCCCAGGCGTCCAGTCAGTAACCCTGCAAGCCCGCAGGGGCCCTCAGCCTCGGGAGACCCCCTGCCACACTCACCAAGCTGGGCCACTCCTGAGTCCCTGTCCCAGGAAGTGAGATGATCTACTCAGCAGCACATAGCACAAGTGGGCTGATGGTGGCAGAGCCTGGAAAGGATGTCCAGGGGTGTGGGAGGTGAGGGGTGGAGACTGGGTCTGTCCACAAACCCTGACCACCTGTCAGACCTTGGTGCCATCTGCTCTGGTCCCTTGGATTCTTCAGTCATGAAAGCCAACAAATCCCCACAGGCCTCCACGGTTTTAATGGATTCCTAGCCTTGAAGCCATACAAAAAAGGCAATGAGCACAAGGGGAACTCAGTAAATTGGTAAAATGCCCAATAAATGTCTACTTCCTGCCAGGGCCTTTTCATGGTCTCATCCTTTCCCCCGCTGTATTTTCTCTTTAACAGGCCCAATATTTTGCTAATTTACTGCATGTATCATCTGCATCCTCCAGCAGAATGTAGGCTCCTCCAGGACAGGCCTGCGCCTGTTACTGAGTGGTGTATCCTCAGTACCCGGAGCGGGACAGTGAGGGCACCAGACCCTGAGGGTTCAGCTCCCAGCCAGGGGAACGGGGCTGGGGACGCCCTCCACCCGAGGAGGGCCCAAATTACAGACCCGCACCTGTTCACCACGCTGGGGTCCTCGTGGGGGGACCTGGTGATGCACTTCTAAGAGAAATCCTTCAGCACCCCACAGCCCCCAGCCCCGAACCCCCAGCCCTGCAGCCCCCAGTCCCGCACCCCCAGACCCGCACCCCGAGCCCTGCAGCACCCAGCCCTGAACCACGAGCCCTGCAGCGCCCAGCCCACAGCCCACAGCCCCGCACCACTCAGCTCACAGCCCCAGCCCCGGCCCCACAGCCCACAGCCCACAGCCCACAGCCCACAGCCCCAGCCCTACAGCCCCAGCCCCGCACCGCTCAGCCCACAGCCCCAGCCCCAGCCCCACAGCCCTACAGCCTCAGCCCCGCACCGCTCAGTCCTCAGCCCACAGCCCCAGGCCCCGCCCCACAGCCCACAGCCCCGCACCGCTCAGCCCACAGCCCCAGCCCCAGCCCCACAGCCCTACAGCCTCAGCCCCGCACCGCTCAGCCCACAGCCCCAGCCCCAGCCCCACAGCCCTACAGCCTCAGCCCCGCACCGCTCAGCCCACAGCCCCAGCCCCAGCCCCACAGCCCTACAGCCTCAGCCCCGCACCGCTCAGCCCACAGCCCCAGCCACAGCCCTACAGCCCCACAGCCCCAGCCCCGCAACGCTCAGCCCACAGCCCCAGCCCCAACCCCAGCCCCACAGCCCCAGCCCCGCACCGCTCAGCCCACAGCCCCAGCCCCAACCCCAGCCCCACAGCCCCAGCCCCGCACCGCTCAGCCCACAGCCCCAGCCCCAGCCCTACAGCCCCAGCCCCGCACCACTCAGCCCCCGCCCCCGCCCCACAGCCCCAGCCCCGCACCGCTCAGCCCACAGCCCCAGCCCCAGCCCTACAGCCCCAGCCCCGCACCGCTCAGCCCACAGCCCCAGCCCCAGCCCTACAGCCCCACAGCCCCACAGCCCCAGCCCCGCACCGCTCAGCCCACAGCCCCAGCCCCAACCCCAGCCCTACAGCCTCAGCCCCGCACCGCTCAGCCCACAGCCCCAGCCCCAACCCCAGCCCCACAGCCCCAGCCCCAGCCCTACAGCCCCAGCCCCGCACCGCTCAGCCCACAGCCCCAGCCCCAGCCCTACAGCCCCACAGCCCCAGCCCCGCACCGCTCAGCCCACAGCCCCAGCCCCAACCCCAGCCCCACAGCCCCAGCCCCGCACCGCTCAGCCCACAGCCCCAGCCCCAGCCCTACAGCCCCAGCCCCGCACCACTCAGCCCCCGCCCCCGCCCCACAGCCCCAGCCCCGCACCGCTCAGCCCACAGCCCCAGCCCCAGCCCTACAGCCCCAGCCCCGCACCGCTCAGCCCACAGCCCCAGCCCCAGCCCTACAGCCCCACAGCCCCAGCCCCGCACCGCTCAGCCCACAGCCCCAGCCCCAGCCCCACAGCCCTACAGCCTCAGCCCCGCACCGCTCAGCCCACAGCCCCAGCCCCAGCCCTACAGCCCCAGCCCCGCACCGCTCAGCCCACAGCCCCAGCCCCAGCCCTACAGCCCCACAGCCCCAGCCCCGCACCGCTCAGCCCACAGCCCCAGCCCCAACCCCAGCCCCACAGCCCCAGCCCCAACCCCAGCCCCACAGCCCCAGCCCCGCACCGCTCAGCCCACAGCCCCAGCCCCAGCCCCACAGCCCCAGCCCCGCACCGCTCAGCCCCCGCCCCCGCCCCACAGCCCCAGCCCCGCACCGCTCAGCCCACAGCCCCAGCCCCACAGCCCCAGCCCCGCACCGCTCAGCCCCCGCCCCCGCCCCACAGCCCCAGCCCCGCACCGCTCAGCCCACAGCCCCAGCCCCCGTCCCCGCCCCACAGCCCCAGCCCCGAGCCCACCTGCTGAGCCCCGACTTCGGGAGGGCGTGGCGGGCCGTGGGCACCCTCGGGGCGGGGAGGGGCCCGGGTCCTGAGGAGACGGCGCGGGGGCCTAGGTCGGGGGCCGCCGGGGTCGGCGGGCTGGAGCCCAGGTCCCCGAGGGGAGAGGTCGGCCCCCAGGACGAGTCCCGGGCGTGCACTGGGGACGCGCCGTGCTCACTCACCTGCCGCCGCGCCCTCTCGTCCCCCGGCGCGCGCCTCCAGCCGCGCTCCGCAGGCCCCGCCCCCGACGTCACTTCCGGCCAGCCGCAGGGGCGTGGCCTACCGGAGCCCCGCCCCTGCCGCCGAGCTGCGGTCACTCCCGGGGGCCTCCGCCAGCCCGCGGCCCGGGGCCGCTCCAGCCGCTGGTACCCCGCGACCCGGGCTGACGGCCGGGTTTGCTGAGTCAAGTCGAGAGCGTCCTCTTCCTCGTTCCCGGTGCGCCTGGGGAGCGAGCGGAATTGCTGGTCCTGGCGTGCGCGCGTCAGCCTCGCAAGATTGTGCCAGATTGGGGTCCCGCGGCCGCACCCTCCCTGGGGGCCCAGCTGTCATTTGGCAGCACTTGATTTTATGAGCTCTTAAGAAACGTGGGGTCTGCAGTGGCATCTCATTTCCACAGAGTCTGAGCATCTTTTCCTAGACGTAAGGGCCGTGATGGCTCCTCTTGTCTGAAAGGCCTATTCGCGTCTCTAGTCCATTTCCGTTGAATGGTTTATTTTCTTGTTTCCCAGCATTATGTTCTGCATATAAAGTTTTGTCGATGATTTTTGTTGTACATTTCTGTTTGCAGTGTATCTTTTCACCTTATGGTGTCCTGGAAAAGGGCTTATCACAGTTTTCTTTTTGGGTCAGTACTTTTGTCTCTCTCTCTCTCTCTCTCTCTCTCTCTTTTTTTTTTTTATTAAATCGTTTTCTATCCCAGGTTATTCTCCCATATTTTTTAAAAAATGGTTTTAAATTTTGCGTTTAACATTTAAGTCCTGTTGAGAATTGATTTAGTGTGAGGTTTGGAGGTAATTCCATTTTTTTTTTCCATGTGGAAATAGTCTGAGAAAATTTAATTCATCCTCCTTTCCCCCATACATACATGGGTTTCTATTGGCCTTTTTTTGTATTAAAAAATTCCAGTGTTTGTTTACTTACTGCATATTTCAAAATTTAAAAATGAAGTTTCAATACGAAATCAGCAAATGCTGACTAGTGCTTAGAGGAAAAGGATGATTGAAGTCTTGATGACAAAACCTCAAATGTTTCAATTGCGTTCCAAGGAGTACCACACTTGGCTCTTCTTCATTACTGTTTTTCATTCGGTGAAGATGATCCCAATTCAACTAATGAGCTTGCTTCCTCAGCAGAAAGGGTTGCCACATACCTGTAGAGCTGCACAGTTTATAGCCCTGCCCTCACACTTCCTCATAAACAGTGCTTCCCAACATTCATGAGTAGATTCCAAAAAAGCGTTGTTTTTAATTTTTCCATTAAAAGCAAACTGGTTTTCCATCTGGCACCTTATAAAACATAAACTAATTAAACATAGCTTCTAAGTAACCAGCTTTGTACTTCTTGACATCACCGATATCATGAAACTGAGGCTTCAGGATCATTCACACTGGTAGCAATTCATTTCCAATCTCTCATCCACACCAATAAGAGTGAAATTCCAAGGAGCTGCACAATAACCCATCCAGAAGTGTGCTGGTTTGAAAGGATTTATGTACCCTAAAGGAGCCATGTTTTAATCTTAATCTTGTGAAAGCAACAGTTTATTCTAATCCCTATTCGGCATACTACTTGATTAGGTCATCTCCACGGAGATGTGATTCTCTCAACTGTGGGTATTGAACTCAATTAGATGGAGAAGTGTCTTCACCCATTCTAACTGGGGCTTGATTAGTTTACTGGAATCCTATGAAAGAAGTATTTTGGAAAAAGATTCAGAACGCTGCAGAACCACAAAGTAGAGAGTTCCTTTTTAGAACAGCAAGCTGAGCAGTGCCACGCAGGCGAGAGAACGACGAGGTCCACCAGCCAATGACCTTTGGAGAGGAGGAGAATGCCCATGGGGGAGCTTCATGAGGCCCAGAGAGGAAGTGAGCAGATGATGCCATGTTTGCCATGTGCCTTTCCACTTGAGAGAGAAACCCTGAACTTCATCACCCTTATTCGATCAAGGTATCTCTCCCTGGATGCCTTAGATTGGACATTTCTATACACTTGCTTTAATTGGGACATTTTCATGGCCTTAGAACTGTACACTTGCAACTTATTAAACTGCTCTTTTTAAAAGCCCTTCCGTTTTGGGTATGTTGCATTCCAGCAGTTAACAAACTAGAACAAGGAGAAAAAGTCCTGAAACCCTCAGATGTAGCCTGTCTCTCCAGCCAACACAATGAGCAGTCTCACCACCCTACCCCTCTCTACATGGGACATGACTCCCGGGGGTGTGGACCTTCCTGGCAACGTGGGACAGAAATCCTAGAATGAGCTGAGACTCAGCATCAAGGGATTGAGAAAACCTTCTCGACCAAAAGGGGGAAGAGGGAAATGAGAAAAAGTGTCAGTGGCTGAGAGATTCCAAACAGAGTCGAGAGGTTGTCCTGGAGGTTATTCTTATGCATTAAGTAGATATCTTGTTATTCAAGATTGTAATGGAGAGGCTGGAGGGGACTGCCTGAAAATGTAGAACTGTGTTCCAGTAACCATGTTCCTTGAGGATGATTGAATAATGATATAGCTTTCACAATGTGACTGTGTGATTGTGAAAACCTTGTGTCTGATGCTCCTTTTATCTACCTTGTCAACAAAGGAGTAGAACATATGGAATAAAAATAAATAATAGGGGGAACAAATGCTAAAATAAATTTAGTTTGAAATGCTAGTGATCAATGACAGCGAGGGGTAAGGGGTATGGTAGGTATAATCTTTTTTTTTTCTTTCCTGTGTTTGTTTTATTTCTTTTTCTATTGTCTTTTTCTTTCTTTTTCTGAATTAATGCAAATGTTCTAAGAAATGATGAATATGCAACTATGTGATGATATTGAGACTTACTGTATATATATGTAGAACGGAATTATATGTTAATGTTTTTGTCTGTTCTTAATTTTTTTAAATTAATAAATAATTGAAAAAAAAAAAGAAGTCCTGGAGCCTTTAACACGCTCATCAGTAGGATCATTATCCCCAGCAGTTTATGCTCTCATTTTTCCCAAGGGGGGGATCTTCCCAAGTCTGAGGGAGCGCACCTTAATTCCATGTAGAACTCTCATGAAGGAAGATATTCGCCACATAACATGGCTTACCATCCTTTATGTCCTGCTTAATGGGATTCAGTGACTCCTCAGTGGATTCATCATTTTAGCTTTGTTCACCAAGGTATTGCTACGACCATATGAAACAAACCCTCCTATTTGTCTCGCGCTCCCTCTGTAGGAAGCCCATTTTCCTCCGTAGCGTCCAGCCCCAGGGGAATATCAGGAAAGGGGAAAGGTAGTGATGCTCTCCTAGAGGCAGAAACTGCACCTGGGGCTGGCCATGCCTTGTGACCCCAGCCCCACCGGCACCATCCCGTGCCTTCTGCTGGGTTTTTAATATTCATCTTTATTAATTTCACCCCGGATGCACAGCTACCTCATGGTGAACGGTAGGCACATTGCTTTACTGCCCCCCCCGCCCCCCAATTCTCTGCCCAAGGCCTTCCTTGCTCCAAGAGCAGTAGGATGACAGTGAGGGATATTTCTCCTACACTAAAGCCAGTCAGCCCATGGGTGAGGGATGAGGAAAAGAGACTTTTCTCTGCCTATAAAGGTGGAGGCAGCTCTCTCCCCTCCAGAAACCATCTGCTTCTTCCTCCATCCCTCAGATACATAATCAACTCCCCAGCCTGGCCTCTCGTCTGGACTCTGATATCTGGAGCGGAATCCAATGTCCTGGGCCTCTTTTCCTGAAATGTCAGTGTCTGGAGACATAACCCTGCCGTCTCCCAGCTCCGGAGGACCCCAACCAGGCCATGCCCAAATGGGCCTCTCAAAGAGGTAGCAGTAGCTTATTAACTTTTCATATCAGAGCAATTAACTAGAAAAATGGCTACATCTCTAATTCTCATGGTATGTGAAGAGCCAGGAAGCCACACCTTTTTTTTTTCTCAGGAGCAGTGAGAAATCCAGGGAAGTTTTATTTTCCAGGAGCTTCTTTCTGGGTTCTTTATTTTGTTCCATTGGTATCTTTGTACCGGAACTACAGTCTTAATTACAATATCCTTTCAATCACTTGTGTTAGCCATAGAGTAGGGCTCATCTCTCTACCTAATTGGTATTGAATCTGACAACATAATACCTTCTAGCCATGGGCTATCAGTCCATTTATTCAGGTCTTCTTTAATGTCCTCCAATAAGCTTTTTATTTCTTGCTTAAAAGTCTTTTGCCTCTTTTGTTAGATTTATTCCCAGGCTTTGTGATGTTTATTGCTAGTGAAAATGGTGTCTTCAAAAATAATTTTGTCTTGTTGGTTTGTAGAAATAGTGTATACATGTCCACATATTGGTTTTTAACCAGAAACCTTGCTAAACTCATTATTTTCAGTACTTTTTGGGGGAATTCTGTTGAATAATATAGAAATATAATCATATCACCTGAAGAAAGTCAATTGTGATGCTCCCTTTTCCTTTGTTGTGTCTTTAACTTATTTTTCTTGTCCTCTGAGGATCTCCAGTTCGCTGTTAAATAGTAGGCATTCTTTTTTCTGTTCCTGATTTTGCAGGGAATGATTTCAATAGCTGCTCATTTTCTGTAGGATTTTTCTTCTTTTCGTGGATAACTTTAACATATACAGAGGTTTCCTCTTATTCCTAATTTTGGAACAGTTTTGATCATAGATGTGCACTGAATTTTATTAACTGCTTTTTCTGTGTTTCTTGAGATAATTGTATGGTTTCTCTCCTCTAATCACTTCACATAGTGAATGCTATTACCTCTAAAGTTAAACCATCCTCTCCGAGCAAATCAATTTGGCCCGGGGTATTATCCTTTTATGCACTGCTAGATTCCATTTGCTGATAGTGTTTGGAATGTTCACTTCTACATTTATGAATGACATTAGCCTCTACATTAGCAATAAACATCACAAAGCCTGGGAATAAATCTAACAAAAGAGGCAAAAGAATTTTAAGCAAGAAATAAAAAGCTTATTGGAGGACATTAAAGAAGACCTGAATAAATGGACTGATAGCCCATGGCTAGAAGGTATTATGTTGTCAGATTCAATACCAATTAGGTAGAGAGATGAGCCCTACTCTATGGCTTTTATTTTTCTGGTTTTGGTATCAAGGCTGTATTGCACTAAAAAAATGAGTTGGAGACTGTTTCCTCTTTTTCTTTTCTTTTTTTGAAAGGATTTGTATAAGATCGGGAAGATTTGTTTCTTGAAAGTTTGGTAGGAAAGAGCATCAACCAGTTGCATCTCCCTCCCCCGTAATGTCGAAACTCCCTTTCAACATGAAGGCATTAGAATGGGCATTGCCCAAACATCCTTAAAGACTGGGAGAAGGTTCAAAGGAGTTGGAGGAGTTGCAATAGGGAAGATAGGGTTTAACAAATGAATATGACTACTGAATCATTATATTGATATTTCTTTTTAGTCTCCAGTGTCTTAGAGCAGCAAGAAGGAGAAACCTGAAATTGTGGAACTGTAACCCATACCATACTTCGAAATTTGTTCTACACCTACTTGCTAAAATGTACTTTGAAATTTATAGCTTTTTTATATATGTACTGTATTTCACAATAAAAAAATGTTTTTTTTTAATTTGGTAGAATTCAGCAGTAAAACCATGTAGGCCTAGTTGCTTTCTTTGAAGGAGAATTGTATTATTATTATCTTAATGCTGGTGCATAAAAAATAACAAGCTTAATTAGAATATGAGGCAGAGGGAAACCAGATACTGAGGTGGAGTTTTTGGCTGGTTTGGGGCTTTTAAAGGTTGATAGCACAAGTCTGGATTACTTCAAGATGTGTGGCTTTTCTAATTTTTAGCAATTCTCATTAGCTGTTTTTATAATATGAAGCACAATCAAAGCCTGTCAAGTAAAATGAAAATTCAGAGATTTTTTTCTACTATGCAAAGGTGTTGTTTTCTTCCTTTGTACTTTCACGTACATTTTAATGTATACATTCAGAACTTAATTTTGTTAAGTACATCTTTGTACCAGTTTGAATCTGTTGTGGATCCGAGAAAAGTCATGTCCTTTAATCCTCATTCAATATTGCTGGGCGGAAGATTTTGTTTGTTCTCATGGAGATGTGACCCACCCAATTGTGGGTGGTAACTTTGATTAGACGGTTCCATGGAGCTGTGTCTCCACCCATTCAAGGCGGGGGTCGCTTACTGGAGCCCTTTAAGAGAGTACCATTTTGGAAAAAGGTTCAGAGCCGGTGGCACCAGAGACCTTTGGAGATGCAGAAGGAAAATGCCCCAGGGGGAGCTTCATGAAACAAGAAGCCTGGAGAGAAAGCCAGCAGACACCATGTTCCCCATGTGCCTTTTCAGTTGAGAGAGAAACCCTGAACTTCACTGGCCTTTCTTGAGTGAAGGCAACTTCTTGTTGGTGCCTTAATTTGGACACTTTTATAGACTTGCTTTAATTGGGACATTTTTGCGACCTTAGAACTTGTAAACTTGCAACATAAGAATTTTCCCCTTATAAAAGCCACTCTGTTTCTGGTAAATTGCATTCTGGCAGCTAGCAAACTAGGACAATCTTAGTTTTTTATTTTTCAATGACTACCTCCTCCTCTTCCTTGGGGCATTCTTTGCCTGCCTGCCCTGCTCCTCCTCCTCCTCCCGTGCTGGGGACCATGGTGAGTTATGGCTCTGAAGGTCAGTACATGGGCATCCAGGACCAGATGGCTTCACATGTGAATTCTGCCAAACATTCAAGAAAGAATTAGTACCCATCCTGCTCACACTCTTCAAAAAAACTGAGGAGGGAAAGCTACCGAACTCATTCTATGAAGCAATATCACCCTCATACCAAAGCCAGACAAAGATACTACAAGAAAAGAAAATTACAGACCTTTTCAAACTGGCACAGTCGTCAACAAATTGAATCAAATCCATCTGATTGGATTATCTCACTTCTGGGAGGCATGCCCTTAGTTGATCATAGATGTTGTCAGGCACAGCTGCAATCAACTGCCTGATGACTTAATCAGCCTTCTGGTTTATTAGCCAGCCATGAAATATCCTTGTAGTAATGGTCAGGCCCGTGCTTGCCTGACCAGACAACTGGGCACCATCACCCGGTCAAGCTGACATCAGAACCAGTGGAATATCATATAGTCTTGCCTTCAGTCACTGTTAATACTAGAACAAAATAGGTTTTTTGCAGTTTTTTCTTGGACATTAGAGGCAAAGCATTTTAGAAACTTGGGTTTCTCTCGCTTTGCCACTGCCCTCAACACTGAAGCTCGTGCCCGCTCTCGGGTTCACATCAGCTACCCTCTGAATCTTGCAGAGTGAATCTCCTAGTTTCCCTCTGGTGGGTTTACCAAGGTTTGACAAATCATTGCAATACTTCTCTTGGAACAGGTGCATTGATTATTTAGAGTAGCACCATTGTGATCCACAGAAAAATTACAAACTATCCAAGTTTCAGGGTCATTTTCAGTCAAAGCTAGCATTTTTTTTAACTGTTTTTTATTGTATAGTATAACATATATACAAAACAAATTTAAAAAAAGATATGACCCCTCATATTTCTCCTAACTATTTCAGAATATAGAATAGGGCTTCTATATTCTGGAATAGTTAGGGCTTAATTCTTATCATCACAATCAACTTTTTTTCCTTCTTCTTCTGTGATCAATAGCATATATACAAAAAAAGCTATAAATTTCAAAGCACAGCACCACAATTAGTTGTAGAAAATATTTCAGACTTTGACATGGGTTACAATTTCACAATTTTAGGTTTTTACTTCTAGCTGCTCTAAAATACTGAAGACTAAAAGATATCAATTTAATGATTCAGTATTCATATTCGTTAAGTCCTATTTTCTATGTATAATAATATCTTCTATGTATAATTCCACCACCACCTTTGATCTTTTCATACCTCTCTTTGAGGTTGTTTGGGCTATGGCAATTCTAAATTTTTGATACCAGAAGGTTCTGTCACTAATATGGGGTAGGGAGATGGAACTATCTGATGCTCTGAAGAGGCTGGGCTAGGTGTCAGGACTTATCTGGACCAAGGATGCATCTGGAGGTTGCAGGTTTCTGGAAAGTTACTCCAGTGCCTGGAACTCTTGTGAAATCTTATATATTGTCATAGGTGTTCTTTAGGATTGACTGGAATGGTCCTGGTTGCGGGTTGGCAGGTTATGATAGGTAGCAAGGTAGAGTAACCTCCAGAGTAGCCTCTCAACTGTATTTGAACTCTCTCCACCACTGATACTTTATTACTCTTCTTTTCTCCCTTTTGGTCAGGATGTGATTTTTGATCCCATGGTGCCAGGTCAGCATTCATCCCTGGGAGTTCTTTCCCATATCACCATGAAGACGTTCATCCCTGGATGCATGCCCCACGTAGAGGAGAGAGCAATGAATTCACTTGAGGAGTTGGGCTTAGAGAGACTGAGTCCACATCTGAGCAACAACAGAGGTCCTCCAGAAGTAACCCTTGGGCATACCTATAGGTAGTCTAAGCTTCTCCACTACCTACATAAGATTCACAAGAGTAAGTCTCATGATTGAAAGCATGGCCTATTGATTTGGGTGTCCCCAAAGTTTGACACAGTATCAGGGGATTCCCTGATGGTAAGGTTTAATAGTTCCATATTCTTTCTCCCATCCCTCAGGGGACTTGGCCAGTACTTTTTGATTATCTGCTTAATATACTCTAGGATGTTTCCAGGCATTACAATAATCTATATAGGATTAAAGGACCTCTTTCTTATTCTGTTCTTCCTGTGTTTCAGTTGTTCAAATGAGCTATACAGATAGGTTGAATTTGATTATGCACTACAGAAAATTTCAGTTCCAGATCAAATAAACCTTTCTTCCATTGGTCTCAAAGAGCATGTGTGATTCTAAAATATAGACACTGTCTTCCTTACCCCTATGTTATGAATTACTTTAACCCCAACATGTTTGACTTTGTTCTTATTTCTAAATATCAGGGCTAGTATTTTTTTGAAAGGCAGAAAGATATAATACATCTCACTGAGAAGGAGGCTGTTCTAGTTTGCTAGCTGCCGGAATGCAACACACCAGAGACGGATTGGCTTTTAATAAAATGGGATTTATTTTGTTGGTTCTTCAGAGGAAAGGCAGCTAACTTTCCACTGAGGTTCTTTCTTACGTGGAAAGCACAGGATGGTCTCTGCTGGTCTTCACTCCAGGCCCCTGGGTTCCAACAACTTTCCCCGGGGTGACTTTCTGCATCTCCAAAGGCCTGGGCTGAGCTGCAAGTGCCGAGATGAGGAATGCTGAGCTGCTAGCAGTGCTACGTTGCAATCTCTCATTTAAGCACCAGCCAATTAAGCCAAACATCACTCATTGCAGCAGACACGCCTCCTAGCTGACTGCAGATGTAATTGGCAACAGATGAGCTTCACATACGGTTGGCTTATGTCCGCACAAACAAGACTAGGTATGCTCACCTGGCCAAGTTAACAACTGAATCTAACTAACACAGAGGCTATATTCTCTTGTGTGTTTGAGAAATGGCAATTGCATTGTCAGCTAATGTTCCCACCACACGAAAGTTTTCTATAGTTTCCCCATCTTTGCGGACATCAACATTCCAGAAGTGGCTGCAGTCCTCATGTCTTGTAAAGCCTTTCACTGCACGGGGAGCTCTCAAAGGGTCCAGAACAATCCCATTCTCTTTTACATCTCTTCTGTAGATCTTCATTTCTCCTTCCACAACCAACTCTTGATTGGCATCTCCACTTACATCCTGTAATGAGCAGGCCATGTGGTTCTGCACCACCTCTTCCTCTTGGGACCATTGTCAGAGGTACTACCTGGAAGATGTGGAGAAAGCTTCAGACAACTCTAGGAGGTAAAGCTTCTCCAGATGGCAAGGGTGCAGGCCAGGCACCTGGACCTTTCCACCCTGTGACTGCTTCTTCCTTTCAACTTGTCTGTCCAGAGCAGCTTCCACAGCATCAACTCATCGACATCAATCAGACCACTTGGGCTTTTCTCATAATCTGGTCCTCCAAAGGAGGAATTTTTTCTTAAGTTCTGTCATGGTATTTTGTATGCTTCTTCTCAATTTCCCACAGCTGGTTACAACTGTTTTTTTGCAGCATCCTTTTTAATAGCTGCATATTATCTCATCGAATAACATATCACTTTTAATTTAATCACTACTATCATAAAATATTTGGGTTTTTTCTACTTGTTGCTATGGTGAGCCACATACTAACAAATGCCCTTCATGTGTCTATGCCTGTAGTCTCAGGCTTGAGACATGCAACTGGTGAGCTGGAGAGTATGCACAGGTGTCCGACAGCGAGAGCTCTACGGGTCCCGTATGAGAGTGTGCGTTTCCTGTGTTCTCACCAACACCGCGGAGCGTGACTTCTAATCCTTTTGGCGGTGAAAAAGGTGCATAGCTCAGATGATTAAATGTCTTTGTTCAAATGGCCATCTGAAAGCAAAGTTGTGCCTTAGAACACTAGCACTCTGTTGTACCCTACCACATTATTTAAAACGTATCTCTGAGTGCCTGGAATTTGGGTCCATCTAGCTGCTGCTACTTATCATACCCGCAGTCCTTGTTGGGTCTTACAGAGTACATCTCCCCCCATCCCCCAACCCCAGGGCAGACGGCTGGCCCGCAGGGCAACGATAACAGAGCCAACAGACTGCATTCTCCACTTGACGCTCACGGGAGTTCTGGGAGAGGCACCGCTAGGGTTTCCCCTTGATAGGCACGCGCTCATGGTTTCCTGGCCGGCAAGAAGAAGCACGCATTCGCTTAGGTGTAACAGGGTCTGTTTCCCTCGGTCCGCGGCGGTGGGACCTCGGCACCGCGGGGAGCGCGAGCACACGGCCTCAGGAGCCCGCCGAACCACGTTTCCCAGCAGGCCGCGCGCCGGCGCGACGCACTTCCTTCCGGCGTCCCCCGCGGCCGGAAGGAGCCGAGCGGGCTCGAGGCCGACCTGACCAGCCTCTGCAGCAGTCGTCGCGTCGTCGCCGCCTCCTTGAGGAGCCGTCGCGGCCTCCTCCGCCGGCCACCATGTCCGCCCAGGCGCAGATGCGGGCCCTGCTGGACCAGCTCATGGGCACGGCCCGGGACGGTGAGTTGGGCGGCCCGCCAGAGTGGGGCTAAGGCGGGAGCGAGGCGAGGCCGCCGGGCGGCCTGAGGCGGGGGCCGCCGACTGTTTGCGCCTGCGCCTGCGCCGGCTCCCCTCCCCCTCGCCGACCGCAGGCGCCGGGCCTTTGTCTGCGCCTCCGCCGGGTTCTTCCCCTGCCGGCCATGAGTCCCCGGCGGGCCCCTCCAGCCCCTGCCCACTGGCCGTCTTGCGACTGTCTTTCCGGCCGGCAGCGCGGCTCCTCCGCGACCCGCCGGCGGAGTCCTACGAGGCCTCTCGGGGAAGAAGCTACAGCCGAGAGAGCCGGATGGGCCTCGGACCCTCGGCCGTTCGTACTGTTGCCAAGGGAGCCGTCCTTGAGCTTTTCTAACGTGGGTTCTTGCCGAGTTTTCCTGCACCCCCCTGCTTACTCCCCAGCCACACAAGAGAGCCTCTCTGTTTAGCTAGCGCTTGGCAGTCGTTAGGTAGGTTTTACTGTAGGGAGGAGAGCCAGATCATGACGGTTGTCTCAGGAGAAAGCGGTTGCATCTTTGCAAAGCTATATACCTGTTTTGGGTTGTGTTTTCTTTTCGACTGAAGTAACGAAGTTGTAAGTTCACTCTGGCACATTTGCAGGGCTGTGCAGATTCTTTGCACTTTATTTCATAGGTGAATAAGTGCTTTTTAGCTTTCTTTGTATATTGAGTTGCTTTTGAATTGCTTCCCATATTTTTATTTCATACAAACTGAACAATTGTGGCCCCTCTATTTTATTTATAAAGGTTCAGTGTATCTTTGCCTGCCTACATCAATCTGCAAGGGAGTTGCAGAAAAGCCTCATGTTCATCGAGCCGTGAGTCACAACCAATTTCTAAGCTGTTATAACAAAAAAGTGTTTGCTTTTTTTCACAAGTAACTTTAAAAGTGTAGTTTAGAAAGAAAACATTTTCAATAAAAAGACACTACATTAATCCTGGATGCTTGCGAGTCCTAAAATATATTCCTCTTTTAGTATTACACAGCTCTGTGTCATATGCACAGATTAGCTTTAAAATTTGTCACATACCACTTTGCCTTTACTTTTATGTATCATTCCCCTGACTTCCTTACTGCAGGTGTGGGCAAGAAAACTTTTCCTTTAAAACTTTTCAACAGCGGGCATAAAATTCTGCAGCTGAGGTCTTGAAGAATGCAGATGGGTACAGTATGTGTTGGAGCTCACAGTGTGTATTGACTAACCCAGTTCCTTTTTGCCTTTTTTTTTTTTTTTTTTGGTATTGTCTTGTTAAAAGTGACTCCCAGGTGCCAACTCTTTCTCATTTTTTTAAAGGGTGGGGACAAAAGGGTATAAGAAGATGAGGTCTAGATTATTTAACAGTGGTGGAGTTTGAAAGCTTTCTTTATGTAATTTTGGGCAAAACAATGCCTATACAATTGTCCATAACAAAAGATTAGATTAATAAGTAGCATTGTTGATGGAAGTGACCAACTATAAGCATGCGTGGTGATTCATGGCCCTTGATTAGCCTGGTTTTAGGAAGCTCAAACTCTCCACACATGTATGAGGTGCTAATGTCCTGTTGGTGCGTGCAGCCTTTTACTTCTGACCCCTTCACCTCCTGGCACAGTGATGGGGTCAGACCTCAGTAAGTCTGACTCTTCATGGTATACTTGACATCAACAGACATCCATGTTCCGTTCCAGTTGTAAACATCTTTAGATCAGTTTTTGAGTGTATTTGATGGGGAGAACACAAATGATAGTCTGCAATCCAGGAGAATTGTTGAACCGGATACCCTTTTGTGGTTGATGTGATAATATTGTCTTATTTAAAACCACACATGAATTTCAGGAGACGAAACCAGACAGAGGGTCAAGTTTACAGATGACCGTGTCTGCAAGAGTCACCTTCTGGACTGCTGCCCCCATGACATCCTGGCTGGGACGGTAGGTGCATTTTGGGAGACCTCATAGAACACTCAGGCATGGGTGCTGTGCAGGCAGTGGAAGTTTTTCAGGTTGAACTGTGTGTGCTTTCAACAGGCAGAGATACTTACTACCCTTCAAATTATAGATTATGTTTTTTAGGTGAAATTTTATAAAACACATTTCAATGCTATAAAATTCTCTCTGTAGTTATCAGGAGATTTTTGTAAATTCATCTATATTGAAGTATTCACAACTAAGGAGAGTGAGTATTCTCATTTAGACCTTAGCAAAAAGCATGTTTCAGGTCAGCCTGTAGTTCTTTGAAGACAAGTTCTTTGAAACAGTTCAAAGATTAAAGTTCTTTGAATTGTTTTCAAATTAAATGTTGTGCTAGACTTTTGCTCTAACAAGGTACATTTTCACCCCAAGTTTTTAGTTTTTTTTTTTAATCATTTGGGGATGGAGTTGATTTTGTAGTTTTATGTGCCCTTTGGGAGCAATCAGCACACGATCCTTGAATGTAGACCCCAACATTTTCATTTTGAGTCCACTTCACACAAACAAAACAGAAACATGCTAGTTTTTTGTACCGAGTGTTTATTCAAAATTAGGTTGAGTTTAAGAAGACTACAGAGTGTAACATTATCTACTGTGATTTAGTCATAGAAAAGAAATCCTACAAAGCCACCACCCTTTAAAACTTCATAACTACCTCATGTATTTAAATGTTTACTTGTTTTGTTTGTCAAATGTGCATGTACTAGGGACCATTTTCTTTATAATGAATCATTGCTTTATTGTTACCATGGTGGGGAGAGTGGCTTCTGAAAAACTGCTCAGATGTATGAAATCTTCTCAATCTGGCTTTTCTGACAACAGATAGGAAAGGAACCCCAAATCTTGTGACTTTTTCCTGGAGTCCTGCCTGTACTTTGAGTTGGGTATAGGAAAATGTTGCAAGTACTCTAATGTTGTAGCCACCAAGCCCAATTCATACTCACAAGCAGTTTAGCCTTAGGATTCACCTGTAGGAGGCATAACCTGGAATTGTTGGTAGAGTCAGAGAGAGCAGGTGGATGCGCGCCCAGGTGAAGCATTTCAACCATATTTTCCTTGGTCAAAGCCCTGTATAGCATTATTTTGGTGTGGGCTGGGGAAAGTAATCAAAGGTGTGTGTATTGTCTTGGGTATAAATTAATTCACTATATGAGTGCGTGTATATGCTTTTTTATTGTAAAACATAACATATATTCAAAGCAAAGAGAGAAAAAGCATAATATGCCGTCGGATGTATATACCACATTTTGCTTATCCACTTGTCTGTTGATGGGTACTTGGATTGTGTCCATCTTTTAGCAGTTGTGACTAGTGTCACTGTGAACACCAGTGTGCAAATGTCTCTTCTGTCACAGCTTTCACCTCTTCAGGGTATATAGCAAGTTTTAGTATTAAACTAATACTAAAGGGCAGCTGTTTACTTTTCTGAGGAATCATTATGCTGTTTTCCACAGCAGCTGTGCCATTATTCCCACCAATAGTGAATGTGTTCTGATTTCTCCACATCCTCTCCAACATTTCTAGTCTTCTGTTTGTTTAATTACACCCATTCTTATATCTGTGAGGTGATTTTGTTGTTGTCTTGATTTGCATTATAGCTAATGAAAATGAGCATCTTTTCATGTGTTTTTAGCTATCTGTATTTGCCCTTCAAAAAAAGTGTTTAGGGCGGGCCACGGTGGTTCAGCAGGCAAGAATGCTTGTCTGCCATGCCAAAGGACCCGGGTTCGATTCCCCGTGCCTGCCCATGTAAAAAAAAAAAAAAGTTTATTCATATCTGCTGTGCATTTTATAATTGGGTTGTGTGATCTTTTGTTGGTGAGCTGTATAATTTCTTTGTGTACACAGGATATTGAGCCTTTATCTAATACATGGCTTCAAAATATTTGTTCCTATTAAGTTGGCTGCCTCTTTATCTTTTTAACAAGGTCCTTTGAGCCACAGAAGCTCTTGAACTTAAGGAATTCCCATTTGTCTATTTTTTCCTTCACTGCTTGTGCTTTAGTTGTTAAGAAACTACTTCCTATTATTAGATCTTGAAGATGTTTCCCTGCATTTGTTTCAAGAAATTTTATGGTATTGGCTCTTACATTTAGGTCTTTGATCCATTTTGAATTAATTTTTGTATAGGGCGTAAGGTCGGGGTTCTCTTTCGTTCTTTTGACTATTGAAATCTGGTTCTCCCATGCCTGTTTGTTGAAAAGACTTTTCTGTCCCAGTTCAGTGGGTTTGGGGACTTTATCGAAGATAAAATATCCATATGTTTGATGGTCAATCTCTGCACCCTTGATTCTATTCCACTGGTCAGTCCTTCTGTCTTTGTGCCAGTACCATGCTGTTTTGACTTACTTTATAGTAAGCAGGCTTTAAAGTCAGGAAGTGATATACCTCCCAGTTTGGTCTTCTTTTTTAGATATCTTTAGCTGTTTGAGGTCTCTTTCCCTTCCATATAAATTTTTAAAAATTTATTTATTAATTAAAAAATGATAAACAAAACAACATACATTATCAGTAATTCACAATATCATCACTTAGTTGCATATTCATCATTTCTTAGAACATTTGCATTAATTCAGAAAAAGAAAAAGACAATAGAAAAATAAAACGAACACAGGAAAATTAAAAAAAAACAAAAGATTGTACCTACCATACCCCTTACCGCTTGCTTTCATTGATCACTAGCATTTAAACTAAATTTATTTTAGCATTTTCTCCCCCTATTATTTATTTTTATTCCATATATTCTACTCCTTTGTTGACAAGGTAGATAAAAGGAGCATCAGACACAAGGTTTTCACAGTCACACAGTCACATTGTGACAGCTGTATCATTATTCAGTCATCCTCAAGAAACATGGCTACTGGAACACAGCTCTACATTTTCAGGCAGTTCCCTCCAGCCTCTCCATTACATCTTGAATAACAAGATGATATCTACTTGATGCATAAGAATAACCTCCAGGACAACCTCTCGACTCTGTTTGGAATCTCTCAGGCATTGACTTTCTCTCATTTCCCTCTTCCCCCTTTTGGTTGAGAAGGTTTTCTCAATCCCTTGATGCTAAGTCTCAGCTCATTCTAGGGTTTTTCTCAATCCCTTGATGCTGAGTCTCCGTTCATTCCAAGATCTCTGTCCCATGTTGCCAGGAAGATCCACACCCCTGGGAGTCAGGTCCCACGTAGAGAGGGGGAGGGTGGTGAGACTGCTCGTTGTGTTGGCTGGAGAGAAAGGCCACATCTGAGCAACAAAAGAGGCTCTCTTGGGGGTGACTCTTAGGCCGAAATTTTAAGTAAGCTTGACCTATCGTTTGTGGGGTTAATTTTCATATGAACAAACTGGGGGCTCTGTCTATAGCTTTGGTTGTCCACACTGCTTGTGAGAATATCTAGAAATTCAACCTAGGGAAGTTGAATTTCTCCCTGTTCTCACCACTCCCTGAAGGGGGCTTTGCAGATACTTTTCCACTCACTGATCGAATCACTCTGGGATTCATCGGGGCATCACTCTGGACAAACCAGCAAAATCTCATGTCCTACCTGAGATTCCAAGTACTTACAGCGTTCAGTCAAACTGTCTACATAAGTTATATTAGGAAATGCACTAGTGAAAATATAAGTTTTGTAACTAATAAATATTTTTTGCTTTAGTCTCACCCAGAAGGTGACATTTTAAAATATTAATTACCATCTGTTTTCAGTACCCTGCAATAATGACATTTCTTTGTTCTTCCTCATGCAAAAACATTTTTAAAATTGTACCTTGTACATTTCACTATTTGTATACACTCTAGGCATTCCTAGATTATACCATCTCAATCTTTAACATCTGTCTTTCTTTCTGATTTCATTAATATCCCCAGCCCTCCTTCCTCTATCATTCTCACATGCAGCTTCACCTTCCATATAAATTTGATAACCAGTTTTTCCAAGTCTTCAAAGTAGGTTGTGGGGATTTTTGCTGGTGTTGCGTTGAATCTGTAGATCAGTTTGGGTAGGATTGACATCTTGACGATATTCAACCTTCATATCCATGAGCATAGAATATCTTTCCATCTATTTAGGTCACTTTTTATTTCTTTTCGCAATGTATTGTAATTTTCTGTGTATAAATCCTTGACATACCTGGTTAGGCTTATCCCTAGGTGCCTAATTCTTGTTGCTATTCTGAATGGAATTTTTTCCTTAGTTATCACCTCAGATAGGTCATTGCTCGTATATAGAAACTACTGATATTTGTACATTACTCTTGTATCCTGCCACTTTGCTGAATTTATTTATTTACTCAAGTAGTTTTACTGTAAATTTCTCAGGATGGTCTAAGTATAGGATCATGTCATCTGCAAATAATTTAAGTTTTACTTCATAGCTTTCTATTTGGATGCCTTTTCTTTCTTTCTCCTGTCTACAGTCTTGAATGATAGTGGTAACAATAGGCATCCTTGTCTTGTGCTTGATCTCAAGGAGAATGCTTTCAGTTTCTCACCATGAAGTATGATGCTGGCTGTGGGTTTTTCATATATACCCTTTATGATATTGAGAAAGGGTTTTTCATATACGCCCTTTATGATATTGAGAAAGGGTTTTTCATATACGCCCTTTATGATATTGAGAAAGGGTTTTTCATATACGCCCTTTATGATATTGAGAAAGGGTTTTTCATATACGCCCTTTATGGTATTGAGAAAGGGTTTTTCATATACGCCCTTTATGATATTGAGAAAGGGTTTTTCATATATGCCCTTTATGATATTGAGAAAGTTTTCTTCGATGCCTAAGTTTCGAAGTGTTTTTATCAGGAAAGGATGCTTAATTTTGTTGAATGCTTTTACAGCATCAATCAATACGATCATGTGATTTTTTCCTGTCAACTTGTTAATGTGCTATAGTACATTGATTGAGTTTCTTATGTCGAACTGCCCTTGCATTCCTGGTATGAGTACCACTTGATCATGATGTATGATTCTTTTATTGTGGCATTAGATGCGTTTAAGAATTTTCACATCTGTGTTCATTAGGGAGATTGGTCTGTAGTTTTCTTTTCTTGTATCGTCTTTACCAGATTTTGGTATTAGAGTGATGTTGGCTTCATAGAATGCATTGGGTAGCATTCTTGTTTCTTCTATTTTTTGGAATTTTTTGAGCAAAATGGGTGTCAGTTCTTTTTGAAAAGTTTGATAAAATTCTCCTGTGAGGTCATCAGGTCCTGGGCTTTTTTTTGTGGAAAGATTTTTGATGACTGATTGGATCTCTTATAATTGGTTTTTTGAGATCTTTTATTTCTTCTCGAGTCAGCTTAGGTAATTCGAGTGTTTCTAGGAATTTATCCATTTCATCTAAGTTATCTACCTTGTTGGCATATAGTTCATAATATTCTCTTATGATTTTTTTCAGTTTTTTCATAATCTGTGGTAACAATCCCCCTCTCATTTCTGATTTTATTTATTTGTGTTCTTTCTCTTTTCTTCTTTGTTAGTCTAACTAGGGGACTATCAATTTTATTAATTTTCTCAAAGAACCAACTTTTAGTTTTTTGATTCTTTCTATTTTATTGTTCTCCGGTTTGTTTATTTCTGCTTTAGTCTTTATTATTTTTCTTCTTTTATTTGCCTTCGGGTTAGTTTGCTGTTCTTTCTCTAAAATTCTGCAGGTGAGCAGTTAAATCCTCAAGTTTTGCTTCTTCTTGTTTTTTAATACAGGCATTTAGAGCAATAAATTTCCCTCTCGCCACATCACATAAGTATTGATACATTGTATTCTCATTATCATTGTCTCCAGGTTTCAATTAGCAATTTCTTTCTTGACTCACTCATTATTTAAGAGTATATTGTTTAATCACCATATGTTTGTGAAAGCTCTGGTTCTTTGGTGATTATTAATTTTCAGCTGTGTTCTGTCGTGATCAGAGAAAGTGCTTCAAATAATTTCAATCCTGTTAAATTAATGGAGACTCAGTTTATGTCCCAGTATATATGATCTAACCTGAGAACATTCCATGTGCACTGGAGAAGACTGTGTTTTCTGGTGTTTTGGGGTATAATGATATGTATATATCTATTATATCTAATTCATTTTTCTTACTGTTTAGGTCTCAGTTTCCTTGTTGATCCTCTGTGTGGTTGTTCTATTTATAGAGGAGAGTGGTATATTGAAGTCTCACTATTACTGTTGATATGTCTATAGTTTCCTTCCATTTTTCCTAAATGTGCCTTGTGTACTTCAGAGCTCCTTGATTGGGAGCATATGCATTTTTATTTTTTTATTTTTTGGATGGTGGAGTTTTTTTAATTTCATTTTTGTTTGTTTTTAATGTAATATTATTGAAGTATATTCATATACGATATAATCACTCAGAGTATACAGTCAGTGGTTTACAGTATCATATAGTTGTGCATTCATCAACACAATTTTTTTAATTTTTGGCTTTTTATTGTATAGTATAACATGTATACAAAGCAAAGAAATTAAAAAAGCATTAGTTTTCAAAGCTCTTCAACAGGTGGGATAGAACAGATCCCAGAGTTTGTCATGGGCTACCATATGATCATCTCGTAGTTTTCCTTCTAGCTGCTCCAGAATATAGGAGTCTAGAGGGCTTAAATTCGTCACAATTGACTTTTTTCCCTTTTTTTGTGAAAAATGACATATATACAATAAAGCTATAAATTTCAAAGCATAACACCACAATTAGTTGTAGAACATATTTCAGAGTTTGACCTGGGTTACAAGTTCACAATTTTAGGTTTTTACTTCTAGCTGTTCTGAAATACTGGAATCTAGAAGAGATATCAATTGAATGATTCATCATTCATATTCATTTGTTAAATCCTGTCTTTTCTGCATAACTCCCCCATACACATTTATGATTGTTACTTCTTTCTGATGAATTGTCCCTTTATTAATATGCAGTGTCCTTTGTCGCTTAGGGCATCTTTACATTTAAAGTCTATTTTGTCTGATACTAGTATAGCTACTCCTGCTTTCTGCAGCTTGTGTAGCAGATCTTTTCCCATCCTTTCACTCTCGATCTGTGTTCTTGAGTCTGAGGTGTGTCTCTTGTAAACAGCATATGGATGAACTATGTTTTTTGGTTCATTCTGTCAGTCTCTATCTTTTAATTGGTGAATTTAGTCCGTTAACATTCGAAGTAATTACTGTAAAAGCAGTTCTTGATTCTACCATCTTGTCCTTTGTTTTTGTCAGATCTGTGTTAATTTCTTTCTCTCTCTCTTTTCCTTTAAATTACCTTACGCATATTCTTCAATTCTTTGCCCTCCTCCAGACCTCCCTTTCCTGTTTTTTTTTTTATTTTTTCAGTTGACAGGGCTCCCTTCGCTAATTTTTGTAGGGTTGGTCTTTTGTTGACTAGTTCTCAATCTTTCTTTGTCTTTGAAGATTTTAATCTCTCCCTCAATTTTGAAGGAAAACTTGGCTAGATAATTCTTGGTTGAAAACCTTTCTCAGGATCTTAAAAATATCATACCACTGCTTCCATGATGCCTGTTAAGTAGTCTGAGGTCTGTCCTGTGTGTTTTCCCTTGTGTATAGTAGATTGCTTTTCTCATGTTGCTTTCAGGACTTTCTTTTTCTCTTCAATACCTGACAGTCTGATTAGTATCTTGGAATGGACTTGTTCGGATTTATTCTGTTTGGAGTTCGCTGGGCCTCTTTGATGTGCATATTCATGCCTTTTACAAGGGTTGGGAAGTTCTCTCCAATTATATCTTCAACTAACTTTCCCAACTCTTTACTCTTCTCTTCTCCTTCTGGGACACCAATAATTCTTTTATTTTTGCACCTCTTGTTGTCCATCACTTCCCTGAAATCCAGTTGCATTTCTTCTCATCTTTTGTGCACTCTACGTCCATTGTTCTATCATCTAGCTCACTTATTCTCCTTCAACTATTTTGAATCTGCTGTTGTGTGTCTTCAGTACATTTTTTTGTTTGGTCTACTGTATCTTTCATTTCTGTGAGAGCTGCCATTTTTCTGTTTTACCTCCTGCATTCTTCTCAACAGTCTTCTACTGTTTTCCTGGTACCCTTTATTTCTTTATAAATACCCTTGAATAGTGGTTCCATATTCTGTGTCCCCTCAGGGATTTTGATTTAGATGTTTGACTGGGCCATTTCTGCTTGGATTTTCGTGTGTTTGGGGCATTTGATTACTTTGTTATGGTTATTATGCAAGTTGATTTCCTTCACTCTTTTAAAGTTTTGTATTTCTTGGTTTTTGTTGAATGTTTCCTTTGCATTTTGTTGGTCATTCTCTGTCTAATCAAGCTCCACATATCATGTAGGGGATACAGTTCAACTTAAGGGTCTATTATAAGGTTGGCCAGAGTGCACAGGTGCTCCAGTGGCAGAATGGCTGACCACCACACAGGAGATGCAAGGTGGACTTTCAGCACCCTGGGACCTGCAGTCCTGGACATTTTCTCCCCATCCTCGATTTTGTTTCATGGAGCAGGTGTGAACTCACTCTACTCCAGTCCGCCATCTTCCTGGAAGCCCACCAGAATCAATTTTAAAACATTTTCATTACTCAAAAAAATAAAAATATAAAAGAAAACCCAAAACATCCCACACCCCTTATTCACTCCCCCTCCATTGTTGACCCCTAATATTGGTGTGGTACTTCTATTACTGCTGATGAAAGAATGTTAAGATATTACTGTTAATTATAGCCTGTAGTTTGCAGTAGGTACATTTTTCCCCATACACCATTATTATTAACTCCTTATAATATTATCATACGTTTGTTCTAGTTCATGAAAGAATTTTTCATATCTGTACAGTTAAATCACAGACATTGTCCACCATAAGATTCACCATGTTTTACGTTCCCATGTTTTAACCTCCCACTTTCCTTCTGGTGACATGTATGAAACTAAACTACCCCTTTCAACCACACACACACACACTTCAGCAATATTAATTATACTCACAATAATGTACCATCTTCATCTCTCCTTCCAGATATTTATGTTCAACCTAGTTAAAAATTCTGTACATATTAAGCAGCTGCTCTGCATTCTCTAGCCTCATTCTATCTCCAGGTTTTGTGTCTGAGTTTACATATTATAGTTAGTTCATACAGTATTTGTCCTTTTGTGTCTGGTTTATTTCACTCAGCATAATGGCCTCTGGGTTAATCTGTATTGTCATGTACTTTAGGACTTCATTCCTTCTTACGCTGAATAATATTCCAGAGTATGTATATACCACATTTTGTTTATCCGTTCATATGTTGGTGGACACTTGAGTTTCCATCTTTGGGCAGTTGTGAATACCATCACTAAAAACATCAGTGTGCAAGTGACTGTTTGCATCCCTGCTTTCTTATCTTCTGGGTATATCCCAAGTAGCAGGATTGCTAGGTTGTAAGGCAACTGTATACTTGGTTTCCTGTAGAGCTTCCAAACCACCTTCAACAGCGGCTGTAGCATCTTACATTCCCACCAGCAGTGAGTGAGTGTTCCTGTTTCTCTACATCCTCTCCAACACTTGTAGTTTTCTGTTTAATAGTGGCCATTCTTGTAGGTATGAGATATCTCATAGTGGTTTTCATTTGCATTTCCCTAATAGTTAATGAAGCTGAGTATCCCTTCATGTGTTTTTGTTTTTGTTGTGTGTTTGTTTTTACATTGGCAGGCACTGGGAATTGTACCTGAGTCCCTGGCATGGTAGGTGAGAATTCTGCCACTGAGTCACCTTTGCACCACCCTCTCTTCATGTGTTTTTTAGCCAATTGTATTTCTTCTTTGGAAAAATGTGTATTTATGTCTTTTGTCTATTTTTAAATTGCGTTCATCTTTATTCCATTCACTTTTAAATTTTTTATAAAGCCATCTGAAATTAATTAATATTCAAAGAAAACCGAACGAAGCCTCAGAGAAAACTGTTGTGTTTTCACAGATTTTTCTTTGGTGAGAGTTAACTCTTTAGCAGTGTTGAGTAAAGTTTTTTTATAACAGTTCATTCATTAGAATTTCATGTATCACTCAGTCAGAAATCTTAAAGCCTGGAGAAAGAGCACCATCTAAGGACACCCGTTAAGTTTTTGAGCATGATTTTAAATGAGCTTGAAGGAATTCCTGGACTCCAACATTGTTTGTTTACTAGTTATATAGACACATGCTTTTGTCTGGTTGCTTGGATTTCAAGGATGTCTCCTCTTTGGAATGTTGGATTTTGTTACCCTTCACTCTGTGACTTGATATGATCTTTAGCCTGCAGGTGTCCCCATTGCTTTTTAGAAGGCCACAGGAGGCACCTCACAGGCTCCTATACTCAGGGTTTAGATAAGAAATATGCACTGTTATTGAATTGGTCAGCCTGTGTTTAGAACAAATAATGGAACATCAAGTTACTTTTCCAGGCAAATGTAGATCATTTTGTTTTTTTTTAGTAAAAGAGCGTTTTTGTTTCTCAAATGGATCAACTGAGTCTCCTAGTTATGCGTCCAGAGTCACTTACCAGGCTCAGAGAATGTTTCAGGAATTTGTTTGGCTTTTAATCGGCCTATTCTCCTTTATTCCCTTTTGGATACAAAGGACTATATTTGTGTTTTAATTGTCAAAACTTGATGTCTTTCCACTCTTGTTTTTTCTTGTCTCTGGAATTTAGGCCTCAAGCATCTTTAGTAGTCAAGATTGTAAGAAGTAATACTTAGAAAATTTCTTTGTACTGTTTAATGCATCAGTTCCAAGTGTCAAATAATCATGGTGGAAAGAGAAATAAAGCTTCTCAACTGTATCTTGTTTCTTAATTTCATCTTAGTTTTCAGATTCAAAAAATTATTGTTTATTCTGTGGCAGTTGAAATACCAAGTCATGTATAGTTTCTGCAATGAGTAAGTGTCCATGTATAAATTTTTTGTTTCTTTTTTACAGCGCATGGATTTAGGAGAATGTACCAAAATCCACGACTTGGCCCTCCGAGCAGATTATGAGATTGCAAGTAAAGAAAGAGACCTGTTTTTTGAATTGGATGTAAGTTTTATTTAGTGTGGATTGATCCCTACAGTGAAGAGCCAAATATCGAACTAACAAGAATAATGTAACGCTGCGTAAGTTACAAAGCAGAATAATCCTGCTTAACTGAGAGCTAGAACATCGACAGTGCCACTTTATATCTCCCACCCTGTCACTATCCTGAGTTCTGTATTTATCATTCCCTGGATTTGCATTTTATTTATTACATACAAACTTTTATGGCTCCTTGAAAAATACGTTTGTTCTTGCTTATTTTAAGCTTTATAAAATTATTTTTATAGCATAGGTGGTTTTTAACAACTTGCTTTTTTGTTTAATATCATGTTTCTGAGATTTTCCCATATTGGGTTGGTTTATTTGCTTTCACTGCTGCTTGAATATTCTATAAACTATCCATTCTTTATTCGTGGACATTGAGGTTGATTCTAGTTTTTTTGCTATTATGAACAGTATTATGAATATTCTTGAATATTTCTGTGGTAGACATGTACAGAGGTTATCTAGAGTATATTCATAGAAGAGAAATTGCTGGCTGTAGGAGTTGTAAATATTTGCCTTTGCAAGATAGTGCTGTAATGTTTTCTTCTTTATTCTATATTTTCTTAAGTAGATGTACCAATTTACACCCCCAATAACAATGTATACGTCTTCACCAACACTTGGCCTTATCAGATTAATTTTTGCAGCTTAGTGGATGTAAAATGGTGTTTACATTCAGTATTCAGTATTTGTAAAAATTTACATATATTAGTAAATCCATTTAAAGCGGTAATTCTCAACCTTTTTTTTCACTATTGCCCCCCCCATGAAATTTAATGCTTCAGACATATTGTATATCTGTTTATAGCCATAAACCATTGTAATATCTTAGCTTTTAGACATAGAACCAGTTTTTGTTCCCACCCCTGTTGCAAATGAATGATTTTTGTTCTTTTTTGTCACTAGTATGAACAGAGGTCAGTAAAGGGGGTTGAAGTTCAGGGTTCCTGAATGAAGACTGGAAGGGGACTGAGAATGCAGTGAGGGAGCCAGAGAAAAACACACAACTCAAGGAAAGGAGGTTTTTCTCCCTCCAAGGACATTTTAGAGGATATGATTGTATCTGAATCAACCCAGTGTGTGCTTATTGTTGAATCAACTAATAGATGAGGCTTGGAACTGCGAGTTTTCTATGTTGTGAGTTTTAATTGTACAGTAGCTTGAAAATGGACAGGGGCTATGACCCTGAGACATCAGGTTTCAGGAACTCTGAAGTTGAAATCTTAGTTTTTATAGTTTTCTGGGGTTTTAAATGTCAACACTTTTAGTATACTAAGATGTCAAGGCAATTTTTCAATGGTCTGATTAGTGCTAGAGAAGAAAGGAATAGATTAACAGAGAAGATTGAGACTGCAAGGAAAGTGAAATATGTCTGGTAATTTATTATGAAGAGTATGTTTTCAAATCAGTGTTGAGAAGGTGGATTGTACAGTGAACAGTTTTGAAAACTATGGATTAACCAGTTAGAAAAACAAAAATTGTATCCTCCCAAAGTGGATTTTGTTTTGTAATCTTAGGATGCCTATAAGCTATAAGGAGAAAGATGGATTGCACTTGTCTATATAAACATTTAAAATATTAGCACATCAAAAATGTTCCTACATAAAATAAGACAGTAGACCGGGAGAAAATATTTGCAGTATGGATGACAATAGATTAATTGAACTGCTTCACAATTGACAAGAAAAATATCGGTAGTGCAACAGAAGAAATTGGCAAAGGGCAGTTCAGGACATTTAATGGAGGGCATCTAATCATACAGTGAGATGCTGACTGACCCTCACTCAGAATTCAAGAGGTGGCATTACATCATCCTGATCCACCTCATAGGTAGTTCAGCAGCGTCTCAGGACATGAGTGAGGATGGCTGTTGTGCCCTCTCTGAGAGCCTGTATGATGGGTGCACTTGCATGTGTGTGAAGATACATTTCTTCCATAATGTTCCTGTCGCATTATGACTGCAAAATATTGGAGTCTGGCAGACTTCCTTAGTAGGGGCCTGGTTACACAGCAGCTCTTCATAGTGGAATAATGTGAGAAGAGGGTACAGGAATTCTGAGGGTGTTGCTGTGAAATTATCTCCCAAGATATGTTGGTAGGTGGAAAAACAAAAGTGTGGAGCGTGGTCTATCTTGCTTCCATCAACTTGTTAATGTGCTTGTAAGTCAGAGTTGTTTTCGAGGAGCCCCTAGAGATTATTGGCACCCTAAAAGGAGTGGAGGCCAGCGTGGGTCAGGCTTCACTGCACACCTCTTTGTGCTGTGTGAAAATTTACCATACCCAGCAGTTACTTTTTCCATTAAAAAGTTAACCATCCACCACAGCTTCCTGAAGGTCACTTTACCTTGCAGATGACTCATATCAAAATGCTTGTGAAAGTGTGGAACCAATTCCCCATCCCCTTGGGGGTGAAGAGTAAATTGGAGCAGCGGTGCTGGAGCAGGGCCTCCTGTGTCTGTCAGGGCACCATCAGGATTTCTGTTCCAGAGTTCCGCTCCTGGGGGATTTTCTTAATGATAGGCTCCGATGAGTATCCAGAAAGGATGTTCACTGGAAATCTGTTTTAAAGGGAAAAAGGGTTTGATGAAACTACTTATTAGTGAGGGGCTGGTTACATAAATTGTGGTACCACCACACAATAGAATGATGCTTTATGAAGCTTTAAACAGTTACCTCTGGAAAGGGAGATTTTTAGGTTTACATTTAAAAAAAAAATGACTGAGATATAATTCATGTCCATAAAGTTTTAGCCCACCTTTTAACTTTTTAATTGTACCCATCCATAGCATTTGGATGTGCATGGTCAACTTTTATCATGAAAGAGTAATTGAAAGTGGCCTGATTTTAAATACTAAGATAAAATAGGTTTTTTTGCTTTTAAAAGGGGAAATTTAATAAATTGCTAGTTTATAGTTCAAAGGCTGAGAAAATGTCCCAATTAGAACAAGTCTATAGAAATGTCCAATCTGAGGCATTCCGGGAAAGATACCTAGATTCGAGAAGGCCAGTGAAGTTCATTGTTTCTCTCTCAGCTGGAAGTGCACATGGTGAACATGGTGGCATCTGCTGACTTTCTCGTGGCTCTGCAGAAGGGACTGTCTCCAAAATGTTTCCTCTTTTAAAGGATTCCAGTAAGCAACTCTACCTTCAATGGGTGGAGACACACCTCCATGGAAATCATCTAATCAACAGTTACCACCCACAATTGGGTGGGTCACATCTCCATGGAAGCAATCAAAATGCTCCCACCCAGCAATATTGAATGACGATTAAAGGACATATTTTTTCTGGGGTCCACCACAGATTCAAACCAGCACATTCCACCCTTTGGGCCCCTAAAAGACATGCTCTTTTCAAATGTAAAATACATTTATTCCATAACAATGTCAGAAAGCCTTAACCATTCCAATAACAATACAAATAAAATACAAAGTTAGAAACAGTATAAAACCTCATCAACTCAGTTACAGGCATGGTCTGTCCTGAGGCAGAATTCTCTTCTGGCTCTAGACCTGTAAAACTCAAAACACATTATTTACTGCCAACATACAAAAGAGGAACATTCATAGGATACCTATACCCATTTCCATAGTGAGAGAGGAACACAGGGGTCACGGGACCCAAGCAGTTTCGGAAACCTGCAGGGCAAAGTCCTTTAGATTTCAAAGTCTGAGAGTCATTTATCTTTGGGTCTTTAGAAAGCAGCAGTTTCACCCTTTCCAAGGGTCTATGCGGTGGCTTGGCTTTCTCTGAATACAACCTTGGGGGATACTGGGGAGACCACCTTTTTCTCAGCTCCACCCTCTCCAAGCACTGGGGCTGTACCCGGGCTCTTTGCCATTGCTGGGGCACACGCTCAACCCCTCCATGTGGTGGCAGCCAGGCTCTCCCCAAGCCCCAAGGAATGTGCTTCACCCTCTCCAAGGCCTAAGAAGGTATGACTCTTCCACTGCAATGAGGTGGAAGGCCCATCCTTTGCCTTCGGGGCAAACCTACCCTCTCCATGGGCTTGGGTGGATCCACTCTCCCGGCCTGAGGCTTCTTGACTTCAGACCTCAGCCTCTATCTATGGCTTTGCCTCTGAAGTTATTTTTCCTCCAATGTGTCCCTTCTCTGAACCCCCCCACCCCCCGGACATACTGGCAGCGGCTGTTTATACAGGTCCCACAGCACTCTCGTTGGCTTTCTATGCTGTAGCCTTAGATCATGCCCATCAGACAAAAGGAGTTTCCAAATCCTTCCTGGATAACTCCATGTCCGATCCTGACTTTCTCTGAAATGGCTGACTGCTTCCACGTCTGGCCAAATCCTCACATGGAGCACTATTCTCTGGGGTCTCCCTTCTTGGAAGCCCAGAATTTTCTAGGATGTCAATTTATGGTTTCTTTGTACTCAAGAGTTCAGTTTTCAGCTTATCTCTCTCCTGTCACATTTCACTATAAGCTGTGAGGAGAAACCAGGCTGTGCTTTTGACATTTAATTTGGAGATCTCTTCTGCTAAATAACCAAGTTCATGGCTTTTAAAATCTGCCCTCCAGCGAAAGCTACGAGTCGATTTTGTCAGATTATCTGCCATTTTAAAGCAAGGCTCGTCTTCCTTCCAGTCAGTAATAACACACGCCTCGATTCTGTCTAAGGCTTTATCAGAAGTGTCTTTAGAGTCCACATTTCTACCAACAGTCTCTTCAAAGCATTCTAGGCCTTCTCTATCAAGCTTCTCACACCTCTTCCAGATTCTTCCCCTCATCCATTTAAAAAGTCGTTCCAACATGTTTGGTATTTGCAAACGGCAGCAGCATTCCACTCTGCAGGTACCAAAATCTATTCTAGTTTGCTAGCTGCCAGAATGCAATATACCGGAAACAGAATGGCTTTTAAAAGGGGAAACTGAATAAATTGCTAGTTTACAGTTCTAAGGCTGAAAAAATGTGCCAATTAAAACAATCTGTAGAAATGGCCAATCTAAGGCATCCAGGGAAGGATACCTTGGTTCAAGAAGGCCAGTGAAGTTCAGTGTTTTTTTCTCAGCTGGAAGGGCACATGGTGAACATGGCAGCGTCTGCTGGCTTTCGCGTGGCTCTACAAAAGGGTCAAATAGTTTTTTGCTTCTTTAGTTATGCAGAATAAAATTAGAATGAAAAATAAAATAATTCCTCAAGTTATAGGTTAGATGTTAAATTAATTTGATGAAAACATGATTTAAACATATTTTATACAGTACATTGACTGTTGCATTCTCCAGAGCCCTGAATTTGTAAAGTCTCTACTTCTGCCATGTGACCAGCCAGCCATCCAGTATCTCACAGAAACATCCACAGCTGCTGTTCTGTGTCTTACGTTTTGCTCTGGTGAGGTCTTCAGCATATTCTCCAGTTCTCTTAGCTGCCTGAATAGATCAAATCCATTGGAAATCTGCCATTACCTCAGTTTAGATCCTGATGCCTGTTCCTTCTTCCCCAGAACCACCTTGTCAAGCCCTTCTGTGCACTGGCCCAGGCAGGGTGGCCTTTCCACATGAAAATCTGAACTGGTCACATCTTAAAGGCTCAGTGGCTCCTGGTTGTCAAGGCACACAAGAGCCTTCAAGATTTGGCCCTTTTTTTTTTCACATGGGCAGGCACCGGACTCGAACCTGGGTCCTATGGCATGGCAAGCAAGCATTCTTGCCTGCTGAGCCACCGTGGCCCTGGCCCATTTTTCTTAACCTTTTCAATTACTTCTCCATTGCCTGACTGATCTCTGAATTCAGAAGCCAGAATGCCAGATTTTGAATTTTGACATTTGTGAAAGTAATATAGTCTCTTCGTATGTAGTGGATTCAAACCATAAAATACATGAAAATGAAAACATTTACATCATTGTATTAGGAGATTTGCCTCTTAAGACTTTGAAGGGATGGGGGAGAAAGGATCAGAAGGGTTAATTGTGATTCCTTTGGTCAAAATTACAATTTTGATAAGCAGACTACCTCAGAAGCTTTTGGCCCATGTAGGGTAAATGGACCACCTCTTCCTTCTGCCAGCCTGTGTGTGACCCTTGCTGACCTGTGGCTGGTGCCAGGCCTTCTGCCCTGCGGGTCCCTGAAGCTGGATGGTGCAGTGGCTCAGGTACTTGGAGCATAACTCCGAGAATCCACGTTCAGGCTGGTCCTGGGAAGGGCTGCACTGTGAGCACTACTGGGAGATGGATGCAGGCTTCGTTTGACAAGTTGTAAACTCTTGCTAATCCTGTTTGGTTCTGATTTTTTAAAGATTTTTTTGAATGGCGGGAAGTCACATTTCATTCTTTTTCCATGTGACTTTGCTGTTACTGCAGCACCATTTGTTGAATTTATTTATTTATTTATTTATTTGGGGAAGTGCATGGGCCAGGAATGGAACCCAGGTCTTCCGCATGGCAGGCGAGAATTCTGCCACTGAACTACCTTTGCAATCCCTGATTTTTAGATGTTTTGAAGTTAAATCAGACACCCTAATAATCGCATGTTTTTGGTGGAGTCACTTGCTTTATACAAGAATTCTTGGGGTAGGCCAGCAATTAATCTCCAAAGTATGAAAGTTCTAGAAGTTTTGGTGTTATTTTCCAGAATTAATAGGAGCTGCATTGTGTGAGACCATGGGTGGTGGGTCAGCTGGATATTGGGGTACTGGGGAGCTCTTTATGCCCCGGTTCTGTTACAGCACCACAGACATGAATGACGTTGGTTATGTTTTATGCGTGAAACATTTTTAATCAAATACAGCAGGACATTTGAATTACATTGAACTATTTTTATTATACAAAGCGTCTTTTTTAGAACAGGTTATTGTGCATATTAGGTGGTACTACTAATGCTCCTCCCCCCTTTTTTTAATTATGAGAACATAAAATCTCATTTTAACCATGTTTAAGTATAGTAATCCAATTCTGTTAATTACATTCACAATGTTGTGCTACCATCACCACCATTCATTCATTACCAAAATTTTTCCATCCCCCCGAAGACATTTTGTATGCATTAATCATTGACTCATTCCTTTTGCTTATTTTAGAAAAGAAAAATTTTCCTAAAACTTGAGTTTTAGGAACTTGATTTATTCACAATAAATTAGTTTAAAGGAGAATTATGTCCTTATGGAAGAAGACATTATTGTTAAAATCTAATGTACTATTTCTTAATTAGTTGCTGAACTCATAGCTTAAGTGACATTTGACTTTAGTAGATCTTTTTATATGACTTTAAGAACGCGTGAGTCCTTCTCCTGCACACTTACAATGTTTGTAGACATTGAATCACCATTTTAAGAAATTGTGCTAAAGAAATACTTACCTAAATATGAGAATGCAGGATATTTTATTCCATAATCTAATTAGTGAAAATGGAAAACACTATGTGTTTTTGCAGGAGTGGGTTAAAGCGGTTGTTAAATCCATATGATGAAATGCTTTATAATTGTAGATCATAGAGCAGTATACATTTATGTGAAAAGGTAACCAAGTTATATCCAAGGGGAAAAAGAGCAACTTGCAGACCTATCCAATTTGTTTGGGGCAAAAATTTTGTGCTTAAGTACGCATTTTTGGACCGTTTAAAAAGGTATATACCAAATTCTTAAGTAATCATTTCTTGAGAAAGAAGAGGGAAAATAATTACATTTTCTGTGTCTTATAAAGTTATTAGGTCTAGTTAGATTGCTAATATTGTAGGCAAAAATGAAATTTTAAAAGTATTTCTGCTGAAGTGATTCTTAGTAAGTCTACTAAGTAGACTTAGGCTTACTTTACAAATCTCTATCCTAAGGAAATAATTGGAAATACAGGCGAGAATTTATGTACAGAGATATTTCTAGTAGGATTGTTTATAAACTAGAAAATTGAACCTGACAAAAATACCAGGAGGAGGAATATGAACAATTAAAATATGATGCCCTTGAAATGTTTATGGAGCCTGTTTAACCACTTAAAAGCAAAGCAAAGATAACTAAATAATGTGCTGAGAATTTCGCCTCTGTTTGAATATTTTTGTATGTTCTCAGTTAACATGTATTGCTTTTATGTTTTAAATCCGTACTTAGGGCCTTAAAATACAAAAGTCTATAATGGAAAATCTAAAGCCCTTTTTCTAAGTCCTGTCTGTTCCTTACATTTTGGGCATTTTCTTACATATTGCCCTAAAATGGAAAGAAGCAAACACTTTTTAAAAGCAACAGCTTAATTCTTTTTTTTGTTTGTTTACAAACTTTAAATTTTAAGTGCAGTGATTCAGGACCTATTTTAGATCTTGTTAAAACAGCTTGATTTTTAAATTAAAAATTTTATTTCAGAGTAGTTTCTGGAAGCCCAAGTCATTGCCAGTTCAAGGATTGTCTGTAGGCCAGAATTCTTTTTTATTTCAGTCACATCCAAAGTAGATGGAATGGGATCTCCACATGCCCCTCACTCAGCTGCAGCAGAGACTCATCTCATGGCCCACCTACTCCCTGCTTCCTGTATTGCTACAGATCACATCTCAACACATCATTTCCCTGTAAATATTTCAGTATTGCCTTTGGTTTTTGAATTTCTGTCTACTCTGTATACAAAGGTCTGATACTTGGTTGTAACAGAATCCACCTAGCATGTTTAAAAAGAAAAGAAAAACTTTACTAAGGAAAATTTAAAAATACGAAAGTGAGTAAAATAATATAATGAAATTCTTTGCACCTATCTCCCGTTTTTCCGTAATTATTGACAACGAGGACTGACTAACTTCTTCATCTTCATCCTGCCCTGTTTTTCCCCACTGGATTGTTTTCATATAGACCCAAAATACATGATTTCATCTAGAAGTACTTCAAATAGTATTCTGAAAGATAAGGAATTTGTGAAAACATAATCATATTTAAAATAAATTCCTTAACATCATCTGACATTCAATCAGTGTTCAAATTTCCCAGGTTGTCTGAAGAAAAATAATTTTTTTTATTTATTTCTTTGTTGAGGATCCCGAATAAGGAATCATACTTTTTCTTTGGTTAATATGCTTATTATTATTTTTTAACCTATTTGTCAAAGAAATGATAAGTTTCTCCTTCTGTATTTTGCTGATTGTATTCTTATGATGTCTTTTTAGCATGTTCCCTGATCTTTGAAATTCCCTGTAACTTGAAAGTTAGATCTAGAAACTTGACCGTTAGGTTTAAGTTTTCTCTTTTTTGACAAGGACATTTCAGAGACAGAGCGGGAGACGCACTGACCAGTGGGCTTGGGCCTTGCTAGTCAGCGTCATCATATCCTTCCACGTCAGCTCTAGGCCTCGTGCTTTAAGCAGCTGTTGAGGATCATTCCCTAGATCAGTTATTTCATTAGGGACTGCAAAATCTTTTTATTATTATTACTTCTTAAACATTCTCATAGCTGTGAAAGTTATCTTCTCAGCCACCTAGTTGTCTCCAGAGTTGGAGGGGAAGTGTGTGTGTGTGTGTGTGTGTGTGTGTGTGTGTGTGTGCGTATTAATTCCTTTTTTCTTTGCCCAAATGACAAGTCTGCTGTACATATTATTCTGTAGCTGCTTTTTTTTTCTTTTTTTTAACTGTGCAGTATATCTGAGATTGTTTATTATATGCAGTGTTGCTACTCATTTTTATGGCTGTATAGTAGCAGTCCAGAGAATGGGTATCTGTTTTAGATGACCAGTCCACCTGATGGTCCTGGTCTGCAAAGATTAACATTATACATTGGTCTATCTGTGGGTATGACTAGGAAAAATTTCTTGAAATGGAACATTTGGATCAGAAACATTTGATAGCTAGTGCAGTATTCTCCAGAGGGCACGCCACCGAGCACTCCACGAGCAGGGTGTATGGCTTCCTGGTCTCACATGTCTTTGCTCAGTGGGTCACCAGATTTTAGGGGTTTTGCCAATCAGAAAGCTGTACCCCAGTGTCCTTATCTGGGGGATGGGGTTGATAACAGTCCCTGCTGGGCTGGTCGATGCATGCACTCTCAGCACAGGTGGCTGTGTTTGTTCTGACTGACGGCACACACCTGTCTCAGCTCACGATTTGGTGCTGCTGCTTCTGGACAGACAAGAGACTAACACCAAACAATCCCGTGTGGGGGGAGAGCCACCTCAGGCAGCCTTGAGTCTGCTGTACGCTCCCAGCCTGGCCATTGCAGTTTTGTGAGCTGCCTGCTTTGTGCCTGCATTGTGCTGAGGAGCTTGAATTGCTGTACTGTTTGATAAGGCAGCTAGGCTTGTGGTTTGAATGACTCACTAAATGGTTGGTTGTTATTGGAACCTAATTTTTGGACTTGAGTGTCTTTATCGTTTAAACCTAGTTTTTATTTAGGAACAAATCTGAATTGAGAGGCCCATTGATGAAAGGGAGAGGAATAGTACAACAGAGAGCCAACTTTTAAAGAGCACGTCTGTTAAAATTTCTCCATGGTCTCTTTGTTCCCTGTTGGGATGTTTACCATCTCTTGTTGAGGTTATCAGAATCACATGCCTGAGTCAGTAGCTGATTTGGGTTCTGCTTAAAATGCAGTAGTTGTTGTGGTTAGTAAAGACTAGGTAACGTTGTCCAGTGTCCGTTCCCTGGATCTGTTGGAAGTACTTCGATAGGTCATGAGGCACCACCCCCAGAGCTGTGGTGCCTGTGGGGTTGGAGTGAGCCAGGACAGGTCTTATCCTAGTGAGAAAGTAGCAGGTGCTGGTGGCTTGTACCTGCTCGCTGGAAGCTTGACCCTGGCCAGCCCATGGCCCTTTGTGCAGAGGTGGTCAGCTGTTTGTTTTTCCAGGGAATAGGGTACTTGTTCGTGTGTACAAGTGTCTGTAAGCAGATAAATGTCCAGTCCTTTACTTTCCTGACAGTTGTTTTGAATAACGTGAAATGTTTACCAGGAACTATTTTGATGGCCAGTGACAGCACTTTCCAGTTTCACTGCCTGCCCATTGTGGATGGTCCTGGGAGGATACTTTCTCACCGTTGGTTTCATCTCTTCTCCATCGTAGGTGGCGGGAGGGAGATGATCACTACTTGGTCTGTTGTCCGAATTCCCATCTGCCTTCATCTCCACCCACAGTTTCGTTCCTTTATTTTTTGGTAATGCATCACATTGTCTAGCCCTATTAGCCACACTGCTAAAATCACTTGTTGTCAATATTTAAAATAATGCTGACATTAAAAAGCTGACTCATGGATAGAAGGTGAGGTACTTCTTACTATGGGTAATAGTCTGACAATTTTGCATATTGGAAAAGTGCTTTTTTATGTTTATCTGGAATTGTTTGACAGAATTGCTTGTCGCATTAACTATTTAGCCTATGGGACAGCTTATTTTGACTAGTTCTTAGGGTTTCCCACCAACTCTTTGCCGAGTAAGCAATTCGATTTCTAGGGTTCCTTTTCCTTTATCTCTGGGTAAATAGTAACCAGTTTTCCTGCAACTTTAGATAGTAGGCGATAACTGAAACTATTCACAGCTCTCAGTAATATTTGTTCTATTGTTTTGTTTTTGAGGTGGAAGGGGGGACTCTACCCTCAGAACATGAGGGAATAATATATACGTGGCTCACAAAGACCAGTGAGTACATCATATGTATCTTCCACAAACCTTCAGAAGAGGGTCTTTAAAACTAGTTTCAGTTCAGCCTTTTCTGTCCCTCATAGAACAGTGTTAATTGTGGCCAAGTGTTTTAATTTTCTCAAATTTTTCTTGGTAATATTGAGGGTTGGGGGTCCTTTTACAAATTTCGGAAATAAACACGTAAATCAAATGAGACTACTATGCTTCTGAACCATTAGTTGGGTTAACAAACCACTTCTGATTTAATGTGATTATGGACATGTTTGGTTGTAGTGTAGTTTAAGAGCTTCCCATTGAACCTACAGGCTTTAAAGAACCAACCTGGGAGTGTGTTTCTCATCAGTTAAGTGGGCTCTGAGATCATAGCTCTCTCCTTTTCCTGAACTAGGCGATGGATCACCTGGAGTCTTTTATTGCTGAGTGTGATCGGAGAACTGAGCTTGCCAAGAAGCGCCTGGCTGAAACACAGGAGGAGATTAGCGCTGAGGTTTCTGCCAAGGTGAGGCTCGGTGGCTTTTGCCTTCAGTTGTTGGTATAAATCATATTGGAAACACTGTATTATTGATAGCCTGTTGACTTGTTATCCACAATGATGGGGCATTGCTGCCAGAATACAATATGCTGGAAATGGATTGGCTTTTACAAGAGTCTTTTAAGTTACAAGTTAAAATTCTAAGTCTGTGAAAATGTCCAAATTAAGGCACCAATAAGAGGATACCTTCTCAGAGGAAAGGCAGCCGACATCCTGGGTTCCTCTGTCACATGAGAAGGCACGTGGTGATATCTGCTGTCCTTCTTTCCCAGCTTCTGATTTCAAACGATTCTCTCAGCTCCTGTGGGTCCTTCTTGCTTCTCCCCAGGGTGTTTTCTTTCTGAGCTTCTGTGAACTCTCAGTGCTCAAGGACTCTAGCAAGCAGATTTAAGCCCCACCTTGAATGGGCCAAAGTCGCATCTCCATGGAAACAACCTAATCAAAAGATCCCTCTCAACAGTAGGTCTGCCCCCACAAGATGAGATTTGGAGAACATGGCTTTTGTGGGGTACATGACAGCCTCCCAGCAGCCCAGGGCATCTTTGGGGTGGACATTCCTCACTGCCTGCATGTTGTGTTCCCAGGAAGGAGGAAAGACTTAGGCCAAGCCTTCCAGTAACAGTGAACTCTCACCCCTACCCCTGCCCCAACTCCCCAGGAGCTGCTGCTGCTTCTATCCATTTTTTTTCCTGTGTTTTTAGAATTTCTTTTTAATATCCCCATATAAAACAGGAAACATTAGGAGGGAAATGGTTAAACTGCAGCAAATCCATGTGAGCATGTACCACTCTGCACTTGAGAAGGGTGAGGTGGGTCTCTAGGTGGCATAGTGCCAGGTGCATTGCTCTCTAACCCGCGAGGGAACCTAAGACCTTCCTGGTCATTTCCTTTGAGTAGTATAAAAGCATTTCTTCTTAGGGTACATGTAATTGCTGATTGTACCAAAGGATCTGTTGTCCTTGAAGGTAAATCTCAATAACCAGGGCATTTTGCTTATAGTACAAACTTGTGCTTTTAAACCTAGACAGAGGAATCTTGTTTTTTATCACCCACTGGGTAAGGGTAATAGAAGTGTCATAGAAGACATGCAAAGAGACAACATATAAAATTACCAACATGAGGATTTGCACACTGCCTTGATGTGGGGTTCAAGGATGGCTCATTATTTCTTCATTTAAGTGACTAAGTTTTTGTTGCACCGTTTTTGGAGAAAAGACACATGGGAAAAAACTAGTTTGAGAGGTAATATCCCCATGTATTTACAGTGAATGGTAACCACATGCAATGTATATTCTATAAAAAATTTGTTTAATCATTAAAAAAAAAAAGTTACCAACATGATGATGTTTGAAACACTATTGTGGAAGTGACGGAGATGGTGCTTTTCTCAGAATGTTTCACAGTTTCATTTATGGTCAGAGTCTTAATGTTGGTAATAAAGATTTTATAATTTGCTGAAATACGGATGTGACCCAGCTTGGAACTTGGGCTGTTCATTTGTTTTCAGCAGAACAGATGGAAAATTCAGCAAGAACAGCACTTGTTTTTCTTTGCATTAAAAATCTTTCACTTTTGAAAGAATTGTGGGAAGATGGAGTAGCCATCTTGAAGAATCAGGACTCATTCCCTCCATGAAAACAACTGTTGAACTGGCAGGAACTGTCCAGATCAATTATGTTGAAACTCTGGAGTTTAGTGGAACACGGTGTAGCATCCAGGAACGAGCTGATGAAAAGGCTGGTAAATTGTGGTAAATATTGGTGAATTTCACACCCTCCAGCAGCAGCTGCCATCCCACATCCCACAACTTCATGGCAGGCAACTGTGGAGACTGCAGTCCAGGCTCCTAGTGAAGCTTGCTGGTGCCAGACCAAAACATAAAGACTTAGTGCTCCAAAATCTGGAGGGCTGTGGTCTAGATCACCAGTCTCTGCTTTTGATCAGCTATGGCAGATCCCTGAGGGGTTGGCTCTGAGGATGGCCCCTCATTCCAACACCTTTCTGGTAAAAGCAGCAGAAGAGTCTTAAAGAGGTGATACCTCATTTTATTTGATTTTTTTCTTTCCATTCCCTGTTTGGGAGCAAAAATCATCTGGGACAGTCAAAAATTGATGACTCTAGCCCCTAAGCGAAACGTAGCAATTCCTGAGAGAGTTACAGCATAATAGCCAGAATGGCCAGTCTTCAACAAAAAAAAATTACAAAACACACAGAGGGACAAGAAAGTATGGGTCATTCACAGGAAAAAAAAGAATTTACCATTAATCATCCCTGAGGAAGCTCATACGTTGGAACTTTTAGTTGTAGACTTTAAATCACCCATCTTAAATATGTTTAGTGAACAAAAGGAATCCATATACAAAGAACTAAAGGAACTTGGGAAAACATTGTCTGAACAAAATGGAGAGAGAAATTATAAAAGAAATTTTTAATTGTAATTAAAAATAATTGTAGAATTATAAACTTTGGAGCGTCAAGGTACAGTAATTGAAATGAAAAGCTCATTAGACAAATTCAACAGCACATTTGAACAAGACAGTTGAAATTATCCAGTGAGAAACAGAAATTAAAATATAATGAAGAAAACTGAAGACCCTGAGGGACCTGTGGGGGACACCAACAGTTGTAAGGTGAAAAAAAAAAAAAAGGAAAAGTAAAGAAGGGAATCAAAATGGTGCACTACAAAAAAGCAACTAAGTATTAAAAGGGGCAGGAATGGAGTTACTGAGGAACAAAAAACATACAGGGCATACAGAAAGAAAAAGCTAAAAGGCAGAAGCTACATCCTTCCTCTCAGTTATCTTAATATCAGTGGGCAGAACTCCCCATTTAAAGGCAGAAATTGGTAAATTGGTAGATTGATGACAAAGCATGATCCAGCTATATGCCATCTATGAGATACTCGCTTTAGGTGAAAGGACACAAAGAGCTTGAAAGGCAGTAAAAGGGTAGAAAAAGATTACATGCAAATAGTAACCAAAAGAGAGCTGGAGTGCCTATATGATTGTCAGAAAAATACAGATTTTAAGTCAAAAAAGATTAAAAGAGACAAGGATAATATATATTGATAAAAGTTTCAATCTAGCCAAATGGTAAAATATTTACAAACCTGTATGTACTTTACAATGTAGACCACAGAATATAGTAAGCAAAACTTGACAAAACTGAAGGAAGAAATAGATGGTTCTGAGCAGTGGTTGGAAATTTCAGTGTGCCATTTTCAGCATTTGCGAGAACATCTGAACAGAAGATCAGTAAGGAAATAGATGGCTTGAACAGTGCTGTTCGCAGTTACCTATACAGTACACTCCAGCCAACAACAGAAAGTACATTCCTCTCAAGTTCTCAGAACATTTTCCAGGATAGACGATATTTGACGATATTTTAGGCCACAAAACAAATAATAAATTTTAAAGTATTAAAATTGTACAAAATAATTCTGACACAATATAGACTAAATCTAGAAATTAATCACAGTGAAAGCTAAAATTTTATAAATATGTGGAAATTGCAAATTATTAAATGCCAGTGCATCAACGAAGAAATCACAAGGGAAATTAGGAAACATCTAGAGATGAACAAGATACTAAACACAACATATTAAACTTGTAGGATGCAATGAAGGCAATGCTCAAGGGGGAATTTATAGCTCTAAATGCTTACATTAAAAAGATCACAAATCAGAAACCTAACTTCTCCTTTTGTGCAGCTAGAACAGGAAAAGGCAATGAAATATAAAGCTAGTGGAAGGAATTAAAGATCAATAAGATTGACAAAGAGAGGACACGAGTAATAAATTCAGGAATGAAAGTGGGGACATAACTACCAATCATACAGAGATAAAAGGATTATCGGGGTACTATGAACAATTTGTACATCAACAAATTAGAAAACCTAGATGAAATGGAGAAATTCCTGAAAACATACAATTAATCAGCCAGAAGAAAGAATAGAAAATCTCAACAGACCTATAACCAGTAAAAAAATTGAATCGATCATTAAAAAAAAATCCCAGGACTGGATGGTTTCAGTCCTGAATTCTACCAGACATTTAAAGAAGGCTTAACACCAATCCTTCTCAAACTCATCCAGAAAAAAAGGAGGAGGAATTATTTCCTAACTGGTTCTGTGAGGCCATCTTTATTCTGATACCAAAGCCAGATAAAGACAGCACAAGAAAAGAAAATTACAGACCAATATCCCATGTGAATAGCGCAGCAAAAACCCTCAACAAAATACTGGCAAACTGAATCTAACAGTTGGTTAAAAGGATTCTCAAGTTGAGGATTTATTCCAGGAATGCAAGGATGATTCGACATGAAATTAATCAGTGTAATGCACTGCATTAAAAAAATTAAAAGCATAAAAACTACATGATCATCTCAACTGATGGAGGAAAGATTTGATAAAATCCAACACCTTCTTAAGATAAAATCTCAGAAAGTTGAATAGAGGGGAACTTTCTCAATATGATACAGAGCATTTTTGAAAAATCCGTAACAAATATCAAACCCAATGATTGAAAGCCGAAAGCATTCCCCTAAGATCAGGAATAAGCCAAGTTTGCCCACTGCCAATACTGTTATTCATTATTGTATTGGAAGTTCTCCAGAGAGCAATCAGGCAAAAGATAGAAAAATTGGAAAGGAGGAAGTCAAATTATCCCTGTTTGCAGATTACATGATCCTATATAGAAAGAATGCCAAAGAATCCAAAGATACTAGACTAATAACAGTTCAGCAGAGTTGCAGGGTACAAGATCAGTTTCTGTACATCAGTATGAACAATCTGAAAAAGAAATCAAGAAAACAATTCCTTTTACAATTATATCTAAAAGAATAAAATACCTAAGTATAAATTTAACCAAAGTGGTGAAAGACTTGTATACTAAAAATTACAAAACATGGCTGAAAGAAATTATTGAAGACCTAAAAATATGGAAAGATCTCCCATATCCGTGGATTTAGAGGGCTTAGTATTGTTAAGGTATCAGTACTGCCTAAAGCTATCTGCAAATTTATTGCAGTCCGTTTGTCATGGTCAGGTTCATGTGTCAACTTGGCTAGCAGTTAGTACTTGTGTGTCGGGTTGGACAAGTGCTCGCCTGTCTGTTGCTATGAGGACATTTTGTGGAATTAAATCGTGATCACATTGGCTGCATCCACAGCTGATTCCATTTGTAATCATCCAAGGGGCATGTCTTTTGCAATGAATGATGCTTAATCTAATCAGTGGAGGCCTTTTAAGGAGGATTCAGAAGAGACAGGCTCTCTGCTTTGGCCTGCGAGCCTCCTGTGGAATTCGTCCAGACCCTCTATTGGAGTCGTCAGCTTCACAGCCTGCCCTACAGTTACGTGAGATGCTGTTTTTTTTTTTTTTAGAGAAAAGAAAAATTATTATTAGTGTATCTATCTTACTTACTTTTTTTCACTTAAAGGATTCCAAATTTATAGGAGATTTGTGGAGGGAAACAATTGCGAAAGCGAAACAAATAATTAATATTTCCCTTTCATTGTTAAAACCTGTACAGCAGCAGCGGACCCGCCCGCCCTCCTCTCCCCTCTTTTGTCCGCCGGCCCGCCGCGCGGCGCCCATGCCCCGCAGCAGCGGACCCGCCTGCCCTCCTCTCCCCTCTTCCGCCTTCACCGGCTCCTCCGCCACCAGCCTCGACAGCCTTGCCACCCTCACCTTTCCTCCTCCAGAACAGCTACTGGGGGAGTGGAGATAATACAGAGCAGCTCCCGGAGCCACAAGGGAGATCAAAGGGACGGAGTACCCCATCCTGGAACGGCTGACTATCTGGGAGAACCAGCTCCGGTGAGATCACCAAGGGGCACGGGCTTTCTTGGGTGGAACGGGAAGCGACCGGAGTCCCTCCCTTCCACCTTCCCAGGCCAGCTGGTAGAATTGGACAGGCGGTCCCCTTAGGCCACAGCGGCTGGTGCCCCCACCACGCGAGGCCCCCCGGACCAACTGAGAGAGTTGGGTCGGAAATCCCCAGACTGCGGAGAACAGTGACCGGGGGATCCCTTCCAAACACGTGACTCCCCCGTCCGGCTGGGAACAGTGCACTCTCCCGGGCTGCGACAGCTGGCGCCCTCCCGCCACGCTTGGCACCCCGGGCCGACTAGCTAATTCGGCCGGACGCTATCCCGTGCTGCGGCGGCCGGCGACCCTCCCCGCATTCGGAACCCCAGGCCGATTGGCACTCTTCCAAGATGCTTCGGCTGCCGAACCTCCCTTATGGCGAGAATTTTCCAGAGTTAAAGGACCCACAGCAACTTTCACTGGTGGAACCCGTAGACAAACGTGTGCCACGAGCGCCACCTATTGGGCAGGATAAGAAAAACAGAACCCAGAGATTGCACAGAAAAATCTTTCAACCTATGGGGTCGAACACCCAGGGAAATCTGACTAAATGCCCAGACGCCAGCAGAAGATAACGGATCACGCTCAGAAAATTGAACATATGGCCCAGTCAAACGAACAAACCAATAGTTCAAATGAGATACAGGAGCTGAAACAACTAATGCTGAATATACGAACAGAAATGGAAAACCTCTTCAAAAACAAAATCGATAAATTGAGGGAGGACATGAAGAAGACATGGGCTGATCAAAAAGAAGAAATAGAAAAACTGAAAAAACAAATCACAGAACTTGTGGAAGTGAAAGATAAAGTAGAAAAGATGGAAAAAACAATGGATACCTACAATGACAGATTTAAAGAGACAGAAGATAGAATTAGTGATTTGGAGGATGAAACATCTGAATTCCAAAAAGAAACAGAAACTATCCGGAAAAGAATGGAAAAATTTGAACAAGGTATCAGGGAACTCAAAGACAATGTGAACTCAAAGACAATTTGTATACACGTATACAAATATACGTGTAGTGGGTGTCCCAGAAGGAGAAGAGAAGGGAAAAGGAGGAGAAAAACTAATGGAAGAAATTATCACTGAAAATTTCCCAACTCTTATGAAAGACCTAAAATTACAGATCCAAGAAGTGCAGCGCACCCCAAAGAGATTAGACACAAATAGGCGTTCCCCAAGACACTTAACTAGTTAGAATGTCAGAGGTCAAAGAGAAAGAGAGGATCTTGAAAGCAGCAAGAGAGAAGCAAACCGTCACATACAAGGGAAACCCAATAAGACTATGTGTAGATTTCTCAGCAGAAACCATGGAAGCTAGAAGACAGTGGGATGATATATTTAAGTTACTAAAAGAGAAAAACTGCCAGCCAAGACTCCTATATCCAGCAAAATTGTCCTTCAAAAATGAGGGAGAAATTAAAACATTCTCAGACAAAAAGTCACTGAGAGAATTTGTGACCAAGAGACCAGCTCTGCAAGAAATACTAAAGGAAGCACTAGAGTCAGATACAAAAAGACAGAAGAGAGAGGCATGGAGAAAAGTGTAGAAAGAAGGAAAGTCAGATATGATATATATAATACAAAAGGCAAAATGGTAGAGGAAAATATTATCCAAACAGTAATAACTCTAAATGTTAATGGACTGAATTCCCCAATCAAAAGACATAGACTGGCAGAATGGATTAAAAAACAGGATCCTTCTATATGCTGTCTACAGGAAACACAGCTTAGACCCAAAGATAAATATAGGTTGAAAGTGAAAGGTTGGGAAAAGATATTTCATGCAAATAACAACCAGAAAAGAGCAGGAGTGGCTATACTAATATCCAACAAATTAGACTTCAAATGTAAAACAGTTAAAAGAGACAAAGAAGGACACTGTATACTATTAAAAGGAACAATTAAGCAAGAAGACATAACAATCATAAATATTTACACACCGAACCAGAATGCCCCAAAATACGTGAGGAATACACTGCAAACACTGAAAAGGGAAATAGACACATATACCATAATAGTTGGAGACTTCAATTCACCACTCTCATCAATGGACAGAACATCTAGACATAGGATCAATAAAGAAATAGAGAATCTGAATATTACTATAAATGAGCTTGACTTAACAGACATTTATAGGACATTACATCCCACAACAGCAGGATACACCTTTTTTTCAAGTGCTCATGGATCATTCTCAAAGATAGACCATATGCTGGGTCACAAAGCAAGTCTTAACAATTTTAAAAAGATTGAAATCATACACAACACTTTCTCGGACCATAAAGGAATGAAGTTGGAAATCAATAATAGGCGGAGTGCCAGAAAATTCATAAATACATGGAGGCTCAAAAACACACTCTTAAACAACAAGTGGGTCAAAGAAGAAATTGCAAGAGAAATTAGTAAATACCTAGAGGCAAATGAAAATGAAGACACGACATATCAAAACTTATGGGACGCAGCAAAGGCAGTGCTAAGAGGGAAATTTATTGCCCTAAATGCCTTTATCAGAAAAGAAGAAAAGGCAAAAATGCAGGAATTAACTGTCCACTTGGAAGAACTGGAGAAAGAACAGCAAACTAATCCCAAAGCAAGCAAAAGGAAAGAAATAACAAAGATTAGAGCGGGAATAAATGAAATTGAAAACATGAAAACAATAGAGAAAATCAATAAGACCAGAAGTTGGTTCTATGAGAAAATCAACAAGATTGATGGGCCTTTAGCAAGATTGACAAAAAGAAGAATAGGATGCAAATAAATAAGATTAGAAATGGAAGAGGAGACATAACTACTGACCTCACAGAAATAAAGGAGGTAATAACAGGATACTATGAACAACTTTACGCTAATAAATACAACAATTTAGATGAAATGGACGGGTTCCTGGAAAGACATGAGCAACCAACTTTGACTCAAGAAGAAATAGACGACCTCAACAAACCAATCACAAGTAAAGAGATTGAATTAGTTATTCAAAAGCACCCTAAAAAGAAAAGTCCAGGACCAGACGGCTTCACATGTGAATTCTATCAAACATTCCAGAAAGAATTAGTACCTACTCTCCTCAAACTCTTCAACATAATCGAAGTGGAGGGAAAACTACCTAATTCATTCTATGAAGCCAACATCACCCTCATACCAAAACCAGGCAAAGATATTACAAAAAAAAAACTACAGACCAATCTCTCTAATGAATATAGATGCAAAAATCCTCAATAAAATTCTAGCAAATCATATCCAACAACACATTAAAAGAATTATACATCATGACCAAGTAGGATTCATCCCAGGTATGCAAGGATGGTTCAACATAAGAAAATTAATGTAATACACCATATCAACAAATCAAAGCAGAAAAATCACATGATCATCTCAATTGATGCAGAGAAGGCATTTGACAAGATTCAACATCCTTTCCTGCTGAAAACACTTCAAAAGATAGGAATACAAGGGAACTTCCTTAAAATGATAGAGGGAATATATGAAAAATCCACAGCTAATATCATCCTCAATGGGGAAAAATTGAAAACTTTCCCCCTAAGATCAGGAACAAGACAAGGATGTCCACTATCACCACTATTATTCAGCATTGTGTTGGAAGTTCTAGCCAGAGCAATTAGGCAAGAAAAAGAAATACAAGGCATCAAAATTGGAAAGGAAGAAGTAAAACTATCACTGTTTGCAGACGATATGATACTATATGTAGAAAACCCAGAAAAATCCACAACAAAATTACTAGAGCTAATAAATGAGTACAGCAAAGTAGCAGGCTACAAGATCAACATTCAAAAATCTGTAGCTTTTCTATACACTAGTAATGAACAAGCTGAGGCGGAAATCAAGAAACGAATCCCATTTACAATCGCAACTAAAAGAATAAAATACCTAGGAATAAATTTAACCAAAGAGACAAAAAACCTATATAAAGAAAACTACAAAAAACTGCTAAAAGAAATCACAGAAGACCTAAATAGATGGAAGGGCATACCGTGTTCATGGATTGGAAGACTAAATATAATTAAGATGTCAATCCTACCTAAACTGATCTACAGATTCAATGCAATACCAATCAAAATCCCAACAACTTATTTTTCAGAATTAGAAAAACCAATAAGCAAATTTATCTGGAAGGGCAGGTTGTCCCGAATTGCTAAAAACATCTTGAGGAAAAAAAACGAAGCTGGAGGTCTAGCGATGCCGGACTTTAAGGCATATTATGAAGCCACAGTGGTCAAAACAGCATGGTATTGGCATAAAGATAGATATATCAACCAATGGAATCGAATAGAGTGCTCAGATAAAGACCCTCTCATCTATGGACATTTGATCTTTGATAAGGCAGTCAAGCCAACTCACCTGGGACAGAACAGTCTCTTCAATAAATGGTGCCTAGAGAACTGGATATCCATAAGTAAAAGAATGAAAGAAGACCCGTATCTCACACCTTATACAAAAATTAACTCAAAATGGATCAAAGATCTAAACATTAGGTCTAAGACCATAAAACAGTTAGAGGAAAATGTAGGGAGATATCTTACGAATCTTACAACTGGAGGCGGTTTTATGGACCTTAAACCTAAAGCAAGAGCAGTGAAGAAGGAAATAAATAAATGGGAGCTCCTCAAAATTAAACACTTTTGTGCATCAAAGAACTTCATCAAGAAAGTATAAAGACAGCCTACACAATGGGAGACAATATTTGGAAACGACATATCAGATAAAGGTCTAGTATCCAGAATTTATAAAGAGATTGTTCAACTCAACAACAAAAAGACAGCCAATCCAATTACAAAATGGGAAAAAGACTTAAACAGACACCTACCAGAAGAAGAAATACGGATGACCAAGAGGCACATGAAGAGATGCTCAATGTCCCTGGCCATTAGAGAAATGCAAATCAAAACCACAATGAGATATCATCTCACACCCACCAGAATGGCCATTATCAACAAAACAGAAAATGACAAGTGCTGGAGAGGATGCGGAGAAAGAGGCACACTTATCCACTGTTGGTGGGAATGTCAAAGGGTGCAACCACTGTGGAAGGCAGTTTGGCGGTTCCTCAAAAAGCTGAATATAGAATTGCCATACGACCCAGCAATACCATTGCTGGGAATATACTCAAAGGACTTAAGGGCAAAGACACAAACGGACATTTGCACACCAATGTTTATAGCAGCGTTATTTACAATTGCAAAGAGATGGAAACAGCCAAAATGTCCATCAACAGAAGAATGGCTAAACAAACTGTGGTATATACATACGATGGAATATTATGCGGCTTTAAGACAAGATAAACTTATGAACCATGTAATAACATGGATGGACCTAGAGAATATTATGCTGAGTGAATCCAGCCAAAAACTAAAGGACAAATACTGTATGGTCCCACTGATGTGAACGGACATTCGAGAATAAACTTGAAATATGTCGTTGGTAACAGAGTTCAGCAGGAGTTAGAAACAGGGTAAGACAATGGGTAATTGAAGCTGAAGGGATACAGACTGTGCAACAGGACTAGATACAAAAACTCAAAAATGGACAGCACAATAATACCTAATTGTAAAGTAATCATGTTAAAACACTGAATGAAGCTGCATCTGAGCTATAGGGGTTTTTTTGTTTTTGTTTGCTTGTTTGTTTGTTTGTTGTTGTTGTTTTTTACTATTATTACTACTTTTATTTCTTTTCTTTATATTAACATTTTATATCTTTTTCTGTTGTGTTGCTAGTTCCTCTAAACCGATGCAAATGTACTAAGAAACGATGATCATGCATCTCTGTGATGATGTTAAGAATTACTGAATGCATATGTAGAACGGTATGATTTCTAAATGTTGTGTTAATTTCTTTTTCTTTTTCTTTCCGTTAATAAAATAAATAAATAAATAAATAAAATAAAAAAAACCTATACAGCATTATTTTTGAGTTGCTACTTATCTCTTGTTATTTCTTTTTTCCCACTTCATTGTTGGTGTTGGTTTGATGGGGGGGGTTTCCTATGGGGTAGCTCACCGTCCACAAAGTCTTTCCTCTTCTGGTGAAAAAAAAATTATAGCTGAAATCAGTGTCTTTGCCTTTCCATGATATGGGGATGTGGTGGAATCAAAGCCGGCAGGATGAAAGCACAAAAACTTCCTGTTTCCAGCTGTTTTCCTCAGCAGAGATTTTTTTTTCTCCCAAAGATGATCCTTCCTTTCAAGGGGCTTTTTTTCTTTTTTTTTAAATTAATTAAAGAAAAAAAAAGAAATTAACCCAACATTTAGAAATCATTCCATTCTACATATGCAATCAGTAATTCTTAATATCATCACATAGATGCATGATCATCATTTCTTAGTACATTTGCATCTATTTAGAAGAACTAGCAAAACAACAGAAAAATATGATATAGAATGTTAATATAGAGAAAAAAATAAAAATAATAATAATAGTACAAAAAAAAACAGACAAAAAAAAACCTATAGCTCAGATGCAGCTTCATTCAGTGTTTTAACTTGATTACTTTACACTTAGGTATTATTGTGCTGTCCATTTTTGAGTTTTTGTATCTAGTCCTGTTGCACAGTCTGTATCCCTTCAGCTCCAATCACCCATTATCTTACCCTGTTTCTAACTCCTGCTGGACTCTGTTATCAATGACATATTCCAAGTTTATTCTCGAATGTCGGTTCACATCAGTGGGACCATACAGTATTTGTCCTTTAGTTTTTGGCTAGACTCACTCAGCATAATGTTCTCTAGGTCCATCCATGTTATTACATGCTTCATAAGTTTATTCTGTCTTAAAGCTGCATAATATCCCATCGTTATGTATATACCACAGTTTGTTTAGCCACTCGTCTGTTGATGGACACGTGAGATGCTTTTATAAATTTTATATTTATGGATATTTCCTATTGATTTTCTTTCTCTAGAGAACCCTAATACACCATATATAAAATTCCAGCAGCCTTTTTTTTTACAGAAATGGAAAAACTGATCCACAAATTCATATGAAATTCCAAGACGCCCCAATAGACAGTAGTGTCTTTGAAAAGAATAACAGCGATGGACGATTCAAACTTCCTGATATCAAAACTTACTGCAAAGCTAAAGTACTTAAAATCCATGTTGTGCTGGCATAAGGATAGACATGTGAACCAATGGAATAGAATTGAGAATCCAGAGATGAAGCCATATACATCTGTGAGCAGTTGATTTTCTACAAGAAGGCCATGTTCCTTGAATGGGGAATCATAGTCCCATCAACAAATGGTTTGGAATAACTGAAAATCCGCATGCAAAAGAATGAATGTGGAGCACTGTTAGCATATGCAAAAAAATTAATTCAAAGTATATCAGTGACCAAAATAAAAATAAGAGTAGTATAAAACTCTTACAAGAAAACATAGGGATAGGATATATCTTCAGGACCTTGTAGTCGGCAATGGATTTTTGGGTTTTACACCAGAGCACAAGCAACAAAAGATAAAATAGATAAAATGGACTTCATCAAAATTAAAAATACTGAAGGACATTACCAAGAAAGTGAAAAGACACCCTGCAGAATGAGAAAAAATATTTGGAAACCATTTATCTGGTTAAGGTATAATATCTAGAATATTATAAAGAACTGTAACAATTCAACAACACAAAAAACAAACAACCCAATTTAAAAGTGGGCCAAAGATTTGAACAGACAAGTCTCTAAAGAAGACATTCAGAAAACCACTACATATATGAAAATGTGTTCAACATTATTAGCCATTAATGAAATGAAAATTTAACTATAATGAGATACTGCTAGGCTGGCTACCATTAACCCGCCTGAAAGTAACAGGCCTTGGCGTGAATGTGGAGAAACGGGACTCTAGTGGTTGGTGGTGGGAACCTAAAGTGGCGCAACCACAGTGGAAAGCAGTTTGCTGGTTCCTCAGAAAGTTGAACGTAGAATCACTGTATGGCCTGACAATTCCATTCCTAGGTATATACCCCAAAGAATTGAAAGCAAGAACTCAGGTGTACATTTATACACCAGTATTTATGACAGCATTGTTCACAATAGCCAAGAGGTGAAAGCACCCCCCGTGCCTGTCAACAAGATGAATTGATAAATAAAATGTGTTCATCACATTCAGTGGAAAATTACTGAGTTATAAAAAGAAATGCTGGTACATGCAACAAGATGGATGAAACGTAAAGACATCATTTTGAGTGAGAGACGTGAAATAAAAGAAGAAATGTATGATTTATCTTATATGAAATGCTTAGAATAAGGAAATTCATAGACAAAGCAAAATAGTGGTTACCAGTAGTGGGGGACGGTGCAGTGGAGAGTAATTAAATATTGAGTATGAATTTGCGTTGGGATGAGGAAAATAGTTTGGAAATAGAGAGTGGTAAAAGTTATACAATGTTAGTGTCAAGTAGTTGTCCATTGTTTGAAGTGGTTAAAATTATTTTTATATTATGTCTGTGTTACCACAACTAAACACACATAGCTTTCTTCAAAAATCTTTTTCTTTTGGATGTCTGCTTACCTGATTTTTTCTCTGTCCTCTCAGGCAGAAAAAGTTCATGAGTTGAATGAAGAAATAGGAAAACTCCTTGCTAAAGCCGAGCAGCTTGGAGCAGAAGGAAATGTGGATGAATCACAGAAGATCCTTACGGAAGTGGAGAAAGTTCGTGCAAAGAAAAAAGAAGCTGAGGTTGGTTAGAGAAATGTCCTTGGGGAAAGGGAAAGCCTCGAGACTCACGAGAGAGTTTACCTTCTGGGCTCCAAGTAAGCGTGCCTGTGGCCTGGAACTGGCTATCCCCCTTCCGTTTGTTAACCCCTGGGGGGTGCCTCAGTGGAGAATGTCAGCAGTTGTGCTTGTTTACTGAGAAGGCTTGTTGAGGAGCTAGCAGAGCAGTATTGAATCTGTGAACGCTGTCTCGTAGAAGGCTGCGTAGACACTGGTTTTACTGTGTCCCCTGCTTCCCCTGTCCAGGTCCCTCTGTATCCCCCTGGAGTTTGGGGGCTCTTGTTTTACTGCGCTATTGTGGCTGGGATCACATTGACTACAGATTGCAATGACGAGTGGAACCTGATGTTCTTAGGGGAGTGAGATTCTTAATGGGACTGCTTTTTTGGCAGTGAGAACAGTGGGTTTGGTGGGTAGCAAGGGGGTAGGGTCAGGCTTGGGGTGTGGGGCCAGGATGGACTGCAGTGTGGTAAAGAGGCAGTGCCTAGGAAACTGGGTCAGGGACTTATTGTCTGTATCATCAGTGACCATTTTCTCCACGGGTTCCCTTATTCTCAGGATCCCACTGGTATTGGAAGAAAGAGATGGTGCCTGTGACCTCCGTGCAAGGTCAGACCAGATGCTGGGAGGTTTACTAAGTGCTGCCTGTGTGCCAGGCATGCTTCCAGTTGTGAGCTAAGGTCCTTCTTCATGGAGGCTGAGTCCTGGGGTGCAGAAAGAAGAACATGTGAACAAATGATGAGATTCATCAAGATAAATGTTCACAAGAAATGGGGTTCTGGGTTTGAGTATGACTTAGGGTCCACAGGCGCTCTGGGGCGAAGATCTACAGCTGAAAAGGTTGTTCAAATGGAGTGGTGGTAGGTAGAGTCGAGGAGATCATGTGTGTGTGTTGTTGGCATGAGTCTGAATTTCGGTCTCCCGTGCCCATGGCTTGGTTTGGTGCCAGGTGTGCAGTGATGACCAGCGACGTGAAGACAGATGGTGCTCAGGGCTCTAGGTGTTGGGCATGCCCCTGAGGCCTATGCCGAGTGGGGAGCCGGAGCGATGGGACCACCCAGGAGTGGGCCGGCTGGGCTGAAAGTGGGGCAGCAGAGCATTGATTGAAGAACAGGGAACCCTTGATAACAGTTTCAGTCACTCAGATTTGTGTTTGCAGAAGATAGTTGAGAGTTTATTTTTATTGTTTTTAAGCCTTTTTGTTTTGAGATACTTGTAGATTCCTACGCAGTTGTTAGAAATAATTCAGAGAGCTCCTGGGCTCCATTTACCATCTTCCCTGAGCAGCATCCTTCACAGCCCAAGGCTGGGTCAGGATGCAGATGCCCGCAGGGCCCCAAGTAGCCACTGGTCTGCTCTGTTTCTGTGGTCTCTAGAGTCATTTGAAGAATGTTATGTAAGTGGAATCATGTAGTGCATGACCTTTTAGGATTGGCTTTTTTCATTCAGCATAATTACAGAATTTAGTTAGATGTTAGAGAGTGGCATTTAAAGGTCAAAACTACAGAAAGGGACAAAATAGTACCACAGATATCCATGTACCCACAGTTTATTGTTGTTTGAGATTTTTTCTTTTAATGAAAGTTGTAATATATTATAATGAAAATCCAAGCTCCCCTTTTTCCTCCTCCCTAGTCTCAGTTCTGTCCCCCCAAAGAGGCACCCACCATAACTGAGTGCTCATTTCATACATTTATGACTTACACACGTATGCTCATCAGCTGTGTGAATCTGCAGTGACCCATTGGGCATACCACTCCACCCCTGGCACTGCCCCTCAGCACTGCCACACACACCTACCTCAGTTCTTTCCTCCACGTAGGAGTCTTTGTGTCCATTGGTGGCTTCTAGGTTGTGCAGTGAATGTACTCCCTGTCTGCTGGCACATGGGCAAGAATTTTCCAAGGCCTACACCTTGAAGAAGAATTTCTGACAGTAGTAGATAATTTTCCATTTTAACAGACCACTGAATTGCACTCTCCATTGGTTGTACCACCTTCTCACCAGCAGCGTATGAAAATGTACTAGGTGACAAGGGCTCTTCTGTCTGCATTTCCTAGTGAATGCTTTGCAGTGTCATTAGTAGGAGATTTTAATTTGAAGATAAGCAGCAGTAACCAGGCTTCTCATTTCATTCTGTTGTTGTTGTTACATTTTGCCTGGAGTTTGGGTAAGCTATTTTCTGTGATTGAACTTGATATTCCTCAGTGGCTCTGGGGGCAGCGTTTATTTTATTCCATTCTGTTCTGCACATTTTTTCCTTTGAGAAAGTATCTAATGTATTTGTCTTTCCAAACTTCAGTTGTTGGAGCTACACTGGGATACCATTTCCTGAATTTTGGGGCACAATCTCCATGGCTGGCTCTGTGTTTTTTGCTTTTGTGGTTGTTGTTTGTGAAGACCCCTGTTGAAAATTCCCACTTCTTGTTTCTCTGGTCCTCATGAAGCTCTTGATGCTGCAGAGTTTTTGCCTTCCTGGTGGTCTCTGAGAACAGGCAGATCTCTGCTCTAAAGTCATGGCTGTTACTTCATTTCTTAAATAAAGTGTGAAATGGAATTGCTTTTAAACATCTGAAGCTTTGTAAACAGGTCAGTTTTTGTTCTTTCTTTAAAAATCACCTCTTGGTGGCCAGTCGTTCTTACCTTGCTTTTACCTTTCTCTTCCCTTCTGCAGGAGGAATACAGAAACTCCATGCCTGCCTCCAGTTTCCAGCAACAGAAACTGCGTGTCTGCGAGGTCTGCTCAGCCTACCTTGGTCTCCATGATAACGACCGTCGTCTTGCAGACCACTTTGGTGGCAAGTTACACTTGGGGTTCATTCAGATCCGAGAGAAGCTTGACCAGTTGAGGGTAAGATATGATGCATTGTGGCTGCACAGCAATCTGAGAGGTCTTTTGGTCATATTCACATTTTTTTAACCCTAGAAAGTCTTGTGTTTTCATCCTCCCTAAGAACTTGACTTGAATTTTACAATGAGAGACTCAGATTTCCTCACTTAAGGTTTTGCACAAGAGACGTAAGATATCAGGCTCCAGACGGACCGTGGAGATTTGTTTCGACTGAGCCCCTTCTTTTACAGAATGAAATGACAGGGTCTGGTCCCAGCGTACAGACTACTCTTTCTCACCTCTGAAATCAGTTCTGCTTGGAGAAAGGAAATACACTCAGTAGCCACTAGTTTTCCTCCTTGGACAGAAGCAGGTGGCTGGAGAATGGTTGGACTGGACACCAGTTACAGGCACTGGCGTCTGGCCTTTGACTCTTGGGATTGGGAAGTAACCTGGCCTTCCTGATAGCCCTGCAGTCAGCCTCTACCCTGTCCTCAGGGTTCTGCACTCCCCTGCATTAGGATGAAACAACCTGAAATCTTATGTAGACAATTAAGAAGGAAGGTTACACTTATCACAGATACTTTGAGTCGTCATTCTTCAGGCTTGATGGAGCCTTCACCCAGGGAGCCCAGGATAGGATGTTGGGAATAGGCAGAATTTTCTTCCAGGTGCCTGGGATCTGGCAGGATGACACGGCACCCCTGACTCAGGACACTAGTTGATCCCTCGTTCAGCACCAGTGCCCAGGAAAGAGCAGTCCTGTGACTGAGGAGGGCTCTCCAGTGGGTGACGGTGAATTTGGACCCAGGAAGAGATTGTGGAGAACAGAGAGGGAGGGGTGCTGGCTGTGAGGATATTTTTATTTCCATGCCCAGTAGCCTATTTTTTTTTTGTATGCTATTTAGTGGGTGTCACATTTCGTTCTTTTTCCATGTAAATATCCCATTATTGCAGCATCATTTGTTCAGTTTGTGTGTTGGGGGTCTGGTTACGGGGGAGTCCTTGGGCTGGGAATCAAACCCATGTCTTCTGCATGGCAGATGAGAATTCTACCACTGAACTCCCTTGCATACATCCCCAGTAGAATTTTGAAAAAACGAATATACTCTGTTACACATGTTCTGGGTTGGAATTTTGAAGATTATAGTTACGGAAGATATGAAAATATTTTATGTCTATTCAATGGACTATAAACATATTTTTGATACTTACCCACTATTACCCTCATTTAAAAATTTGCTCTCATCAGTTGGAAATGTTGTACCCCCTTTCTCTTAGAAATTGAATTTTCATTCCATATCATCTTGAAATTGTCCTAATATGATATCTTTTTACACCTTCATCTATCTTAGCATATATCTCTGCATTTGAAATTTGAATATGTTGAAATGTTTTTCCTGAAACATTAAGAACTGAAGGGTTAATGTCATCTAAAAGCATGTTTTCTTGTCAGTTTTGAGTGGTATACAGTAGATCAAAAACAAGAATATATATATTAACTATTTTTAAATTCTTTGAATTATACAGTATAGTTATAAAAATAATACAGACTCCATATAAAGAACTCCGAACTACTGGGATCCCGAGGTTCTAGTTGGCTAGCTGCCGAAATGCAATATACCAGAAACAGAGTGGCTTTTAAAAGGGGAAATTTAATAAGTTGCTAGTTTACAGTTCTAAGGCCGAGAAAATGTCCCAATTAAAACAAGTATATAGAGATGTCCAATGTAAGGCATCCAGGTAAAGATAACCTTGGTTCAAGAAGGCCGATGGAGTTCAGAATTTCTCACTCATCTGGAAGGGCACATGGCGAGCACGGTGTCATCTGCTGGCTTCCTGTCCTGGCTTCCTGTTTCATGAGGTTCCTTAGGAGGCGTTTTCCTTCGTTAACTCCAAAGGTCTCTGGCTGGTGGACTCTACTTCTCATGGCTGTGTTGTTCTGCTCTGGTCTCTCTGAATCTCCCGTTCTCCAGAATGTTTCCTCTTTTATAGGACTCCAGAAACTAATCAAAACCCAGCCAAATGGGTGGAGACAGCCTCTACCTAATCCAGCATAACAACCAATCTTGACTAAATCCCATCTCCAGGGAGATGATCTAATTACAGTTTCAAACATACAGTACTGAATAGGAATTAGAAGAAACGGCTGCCTTTACAAAATGAGGTTAGAATTAAAACATGGCTTTTCTAGGGTACATACATCATTTCAAACAAACACACCCAGATAGCCATATCTACCAATTTTAACATTTTGCCACATCATTCCATCTGTCCATCCTCTCTGACTATATATAAATCCATTTTCTTAACATGTGAGTGTAGGTTGTGTGCTCCTTGAATTCTTGGTACTCCAGATACAAATTTCTAAGAACAAAGAAATTTGCTTACGTACCACCTTAAGTGCAGTTATCGTAATTCAAGCAATTTAATATGAATATAAAGCTTGCAGTCTGTTTTCCGTATGTCCCAATGTTTCTTTGAGCCTTTTCTCCTCCCCTGCTAGATCCCATCCAGGATCCTGTATTGTGTTTATCGTCATCTCTCTAGTTGTTTTTTTTTAAATTGTAGTAACATGTATACGACATAAACTTCCCATATCAACCACTCCCAAGCATCCCATGCAGTGGCATTAATAAAGTCACAGCATTTGCCCTCAGCACCCCCCAGTATTCAAATGTCCTTGTGTCCCCAAGCACAGACCCTGCACCCTAGTGCGTTTTCTTCCCATTTTCCCTGCCCTGGTCCCTGTGAGCTTGCATGGTCTTCCGTGTTTCCTTTGTGCTTACCATGGGGCTTAAATTTAGCATCCTAAATCTATGACAGTCTTGTTTGGTTTGATAGCAACTTAGTATATACTTAAGTTTACACATTCTGAGTCATTTTATGCATTTGCTTTTTAGGTCCTGTAAGATGCAAAACGTGGACTTAGAAGCCAAAAGTATGATAGTAATGGCATTTTTATTTACCCCTGGCATTACCCTTACCAGAGGTCTTTCTTTTCTTTATGTGGCTTCAGTCTATTGCCTATTTTATTTTCCTTTCAACCTGCAGCTCTTGTAGGGATGCTCTAGTAGTGGTAAGCTGCCTCAGCTTTTGGTTATCTTGGAATTTTTTAATCATTTTTTTTTAATTGCGAAATATAACATTTGTACCAAAAAGCAATAAATTTCTAAGTACATGTCCTAAGTAGCTATAGGACAGATTGTAAAGTTTCGTATGGGTTATAGTTCCATAGTTTTTCGTTTTTTCTTCTAGCTTCTCTGAGACACTGGAGACCAACAGAAATATCAATATAATGTCTTAGCACTCCTACTTATTTGTTAAATCCTAAATCTTTTCTGTTATACTCCTCCTTCTCTTTAAATAACTTATATGCAAGGCAGTGGCTCAGAAGGCAGAGACCTGGGTTCGGGTCCCAGTGCCTGCCCATGCAGAAAGTAAAAAAAAATAACATTCATACATAAAAGCAATAAATTTCAAAGTACATTACAACAGTTAGCAGTAGAACAGATTTCAGAGTTTGGTATGGGTTACAGTTCCACAATTTTAGGTTTTATTTTTAGCTGCTCTAACGTACAGGAGGCTTAAAGAAATAACAATATAATGAGTCAGCAATCGTTCCTATTTGTTAAACCCTACCTTCTCTGTGTAACTCCACTATCACCTTGGATCTTTCTCCCACCCTTTAGGGGTGTTCTAACTTTTTCATGTTGGAAGGGCTGCCGATCATATGGGCTAGGGGGATAGAACTAGGTATTGTTCTAGAGAGGCTGGCCACTCTGCGTTTCAGGATTTATGTGGTCCACGCTCCCTCATTTTTAAAAGAGAGTTTTGCCAGATAGAGAATTCTTGGCTGGCAGTTTTTTGCTTTGAGCCCTTTAAAAATGTCATCCCACTGCCTTCTTGCCTCCATGGTTTCCATGAGAAATCACTTCATCTCATTGAGGCTCCCTTGTTTCCTTTTCCTTATGTTTATGTTGATATGATTCAGGCTCTGTTAATTTTTCTTCGTTCTGTCCTCTTTCTACCCTTCAGACTGGATCGTTTTGATATTTTTATCTTCACTGAAGAAAAGTTCACTGATTCTTTCTTCTGCAAGCTCCAGTCAGCTATTGAACCACTCAAGGGGATTTTTTATGTTCCAAAACTATTCTGCCTCAATGATGGTTTCTGATGCTTTAGTCTTTTCTTTTCCTGAGCCATTGTTTACTGTTTCCTTCTGTATTTTGTAACCTTTTGTTGAAATCTGATCATTTTTATATTTTAATGTAATATTGTCGAAATTTGGACTCTTGAGGCATCTGCTCCTTAAAAGCTTGTATCCAGCTAGTGTAACAACAGAGCTTTCCTTGAATGCCAGGAGCTAACAAGAGGAGGAAATAAAGAAGGCACCTTTCCCAGTCTCTGCAAATGTGGGAATGCTCTTCTTCAGGCAGAGAACAGCTCGAGAAGCATAGAAGCCTCCCTGGTCATTTTTGGGCATGTGCATATGGCCATGACATATTCCCCTGTTTACGTGGCTCTTCCCTAGGAACTATTTTCTCCCAGACCTGAGCGCTGTGTCCGGGGAACCCCTGCCCCCGGCACCATGCACGGGCCGCCTCCACAGTGTCCTTAAGAGAAAGTAGTGAGCCATTTTCTAAGTGTAGGGCCAGTTCTGTGTGGCAGGTCCCTCCAGCCACCTGCACACAGATGATAGGCAGACATTGACATTCCCGGCATGAGCACCTGGGTAACTGTGCTCCTTCTGAATAGGAGTTCCACCGCCAGCTCCACACCAAGCCTGGGAAGGGCAGAGAGGGCAGTCGGTGCACCAGGAGATCCTACCCTTTTCACGTCGCATCCATCCTGATTTATCTCTCACCCTGTTACTACAGTCCTTTAACTGGAGCTTTGAGAAAGATATTTCTACCAGTTCTTGCTTATTGGTCAGCACTCTTGTGGGGGATAAAGTGTCTCCCTCCACCATCTTAATTAGGGCCAAATAGGGATTTTTGTACGTTATTAAACTGTCTCTTAAAAAAGGAGAATGTGCCTTAGTTCAAAGAAGCTTCACTCACGCCAGTCCCTTGTTTGGTACCTAGAGGTGTTGACCCTTGGGGCTGCACAGCCCAGATAGGTTCAGGGTGGGGAGGGGGAGGCTTTTCTTTTGTCAAGTGGGAGCACCTTTTAGGGTCGGGGTGTAAGGGAGACAGAGTCAGCCTGTCGTCAGGCAGATCTGTTTCAGGAAAGAATGTGTGTGGTAGTTAATCCTTGAAGCTGTCAGTTCCTTGAGTGCACAGTCCAAAACACGAGACTAAGGAATTTGGCCCTAAATGGAAGAGGGGAAGGTCTGGGAACTGTTGTGAGGAGAGCAGGCTTCTCTGTCTTTGCTGTTCTCTTACTCTGGAGAGTTGTTGCTTTCACCTACACCTAGGAGCAAGGACGGCCCTCTGGGGCAGATGAAAGTGGTGACCTTCATCTGGTGATTCGCTCCCTGGGGAGCTGGCCTTCAGACCTCCGCTCAGGGCTGCATTTCACTTGCAGAAAGACGAGGGCGTTGATGGGCTTTGAGGGGTGGGTGTTAGGGGTAGGAGACATGCAGATGGTACTTTTGAGCCAAGCTTTTGTTGATTGTTTTTCCGTAAAGGTGTCTCCCCTTGCGTTCAAGCTGTGCAAGCTGGTACGGTAGCTGGGGGCACACCTTTCCAGGCCAGAGGCCGTCTCAGGACAGTCGTGCCTTGGCAGCGGGGGCTTGGTTAGACACATCTGTCCTGTTTCATCACCAAATTTGGGGAGTCTTCTTTGATAAAAACTAACGTTTTGTTTTATTTTAAAGCAACACAGTAAACTGTGTTATAGAAGTATAGTATTTATTTTAGAAGATGCAGTTTGTTGCTGAATTTATCAAATGTAAATAGCATTTTTTTAATGTGTTGTCTTCACTGTTAACAAGCTTTAGAAATGAAATGTGTAACTGTTTCCTTAGAATTTTCCCTAGATTTAAAATTACCAGAAGAAGGTCATATGAATACGCTTTGTTAAACAAAATGCACTTTCAGTTGTATAGCTTTCTCTCACCTCACTTTCCCCATTTTTTATTTGTTTAGAAAACTGTTGCTGAAAAGCAAGAGAAGAGAAATCAGGACCGCTTGAGGAGAAGAGAGGAAAGGGAGCGAGAGGAAAGGCTGAGCAGGAGGTAAGCCTTTTGCCTAGGTGAAGGGTGGCACTGACCCCACCTGTGTCTGGCGTGCAGCCTAGACAGGTACACGCTCGTGCCCGTGGAGCCCTACACCGTTCAGCGGCCTTGTTGCTTGTGAAGGTGAAGAGCTGTTAAATCCCTACTTGGCCATTACGAGAAAAACACGTGGTATATTCAAAAGAGCATAGGCCTTTGGGTGCTGGTGGGAGATGGTGTGTTCATACTGCTGGGACAAACCATCACGAACAGACAACCGCAGCAACAAACTCAGGCCAGCCTGGTTGTCTGTGTTGACTTAGTATTTCTGTGAAGAGAAGAGAGATGGGGAAGGAGAGTCCCTTCATTGCACCCATGCAGCCACTCAGAGCAGGGTCTGATTCCAACGCAGCGCTCAGCAAACAAGGGACAGGAGCTCTGATGGGAGCTGGGAGCACTGTGTCCCCCATGGCGATAATCTGCTGTGGGAAGGGGCTAGAGCCAGTGTATGCCTCCTGGCATTGACTCTGGTGGAATAGAGCCGCTGGGTAGCCTTCTGCAGAGGAGAAATGGGGTCTCATTGCCTCAGGACACTGCAACCCTGCTGAGAGCAGAGTAGGGGGTGCTGGGTGGAAGTTGGGAGACAAGGGGAGGTTATGGGCAAGTGCAGGTAAAGGGGTGGTAGTTTGAATTGGGTGAGCAGCAGGCGGCATCTGGGGCCAGAGTTGAGCCATTGCTGCTGGCTGAGTGGCCTGAAGAGGGGAGATTGAGCTGCATCAGGCGAGGGGAGAGAAGGTTCTCCTGGGAGACGCCAGGTGTGGACGTTGGGGTGTGGGTGGGGCTCAAGAAAAGGTCTGAGCAGGAAGTGACCTACTTGTCCTTCTGAGATCCAGGGAGCTGGGGAAGGTTGAGTGCTCATCGTAGTGTGTGGGTTTTTCTCTAGTAGACTTTTGTATAAGTCCAAGCACTATAAACACAGCAAGCAAAGCACACAAGCCCCACTGGCATGGCGCCTGCTGCTGTGGGCATCATCGTCCCCTTGCCGCTTGGGGTGTCCAGTAGCAGGACCTGCATGCCCTCTGCTTTGCTGAGTGGCTGAGCAGCCAGAGCATGGAGGAGGCGTGCTGTGTACAGCCATCTCTTTTAAGTGAAATCTAATCTTTTCCCACCATTTGGCCTCTCATTTATTTGTTTGTTTATTTTAATTAGAGAAGTTGTGGGTTTACAGAACAGTCATACTTAAAATGCAGGATTCCCACACAGCACCCTGTGGTTAACACTCTGCTTTGGTGTGAAACATTCATCAGAATTAACGAAAGCACAAATTTATAATTGTGCTTTTTACTATAGTTAATGGTTTAACCTGGGGTCACTGTATCGTGCATTTCCATGGATTTTTTTAGTTTTTATTTTATTCTAGTAACATATACAACTTAAAATTTCTCCTTTTAACAACATACAAGTTTCTGCTTCAGTGGTGTCAGTTCTGTTCACAGTATTGTGCGTCCATCACTGCAGCGTCTGTCATCAGAACTTCTGTTCTCTGCCCCTTCCCACCCAGCCCCAGCCTCTGTTCTAGATTCTCACTCTCTTGAGTTTGCCTTAATTTCTTTTTTGTGGACTAATTTTTTTAAAAAAATTTTGAGTGGTACTCTGGTAATCCTCATTGTTTATGTTTTGTTTCATAAGATTCCTTAGAATTCCTGGGACACAGGAATTTAACATTTAAAATGATAGTATTGCAAAGGCTGCTTTCTGGACGTTTTGTCAAATCGCCTTCCACCCACATGAGGACAGGCTTGGCCATGTTCCCCAGCCCGTGCTGGTGCACACAGTGTAGGGTGGAGGGACCCTCTTGGCACTGTGGGGTTCCTGAAGGGGCCATGCTGCCCTCACCTGGCAGGAGACCCACCTTTCAAAATGGAGGCTTTGCTGTGATTTTAGTATCTTTGTACTCTGCCCTTGTCCGGCACAGTGTCCAGGGTGAGGACAGAGCTGGCTGCTGAACACAGGGTGCAGCCATGCACATCTGGCACCCGGCACTGCTTCTTTCCTGGGGGCGTGCACTGGCAGGAGGGTGCCAAGGCTGGCAGACAAGGTCTCTGGGGAGGCTGACACCCTGACTGCCCAGAGGTGTGGGCCGTCCCCCAGGTGCCAAGGCCTGTGGGTATTTGGGGAGGTTGTTGATTGTTTTTCCTTTTTTAGGTCTGCATCCAGAACCAGAGATCGCAGGAGGTAGGCTTCCAGATCTAGTACAGAGTTCTCAAAGTTTTTTTTTCACATGTAGTTTTCTAAATAGTTAATTTTTATAACTTGCCAGTTGCAATCTGGTGGACAGGGCAGGAACTGGGAAGCAAGATCTGCTGTCATTGGGCTTGGTCGTGGTTGGCACAGTGGAGGAACCCACGTAGTTAGTAAGTGGAGGGAAGTGGGCTTGCACAGAGTTTCCTGGCAGAGGTGTTTTCCCAAGGCATCGGTGCCACAGGGCTGGCCTGACATGAACAATAGGAGTAGTTTGAGCCTAGCCTGTCAGTTCATGCGGAAAAGAGGGGTCTGCCAGAAACTGTGAGTAGAACCTGCTGAGAGGAGGCTTCCGGGGTGATGCTGCTGCTGGTTCCCAGGGAGTGCAGCAGAGAGGAGGGTCCCTGGGCCAGGGAGCAGTCGCACTATTGGGTTGGCTGCCTTGAAGTCCTGTTCAGAGCCCTCATTTCCTCTCGCTGCAGGTCCCGCTCCCGGGACCGCCGTCGCCGGCGGTCGAGGTCCACCTCCCGGGAGCGGAGGAAGTCCTCCCGATCCCATTCCCGAGACAGACACCGGCGCCACCGGAGCCGCTCCCGGAGCCACAGCCGGGGCCATCGCCGGGCTTCCAGGGACCGGAGTTCAAAATACAGGTAACTGCTCTGACTCCTTCCATAGCTGCAGCCAGGAGCAATCCCTTCCCTGTGTGTTCCCAGGGTCTGCTGGGGGCTGGTGCCCACCTGGCAGGGACGGACTGGGCCTGGGACTGGGACTGAAAGCCTGGCCAGGTGTCTGTGGCGCTGTTAGGCCTCCTCAGCCCATGGCCACAGCGGGGACTCAGAAAGACGGAACAGAATGGGAGATGGGCCTGGGAGCAGCTCTCACTCGGGCACGGCCCCGCTCGCTGCAATCACACTGCATGCCACGTGCCGCCCGGGTTGGAGCACTCACACTTCAGTGCACCTCCAACCATTTTACAGACCCTGGGCTGACTATCCCTCTCATGTGCAGTATGCAGTCAGGCCAAAATTTTTGGTTTGAGCTTTTTTTTCTTTTTTTCCTTCTTTTTGTTATTATACACATTATAATTTTGTTGTAGTTGCCCTTGCTCAATTTACGTTATAAAATAAACTTTCCATGCTATTAAAAGGTCTTTGCAAATGTCAGTTCTTACTGGCAGTTGAAGGTTGCTTGGGGGACAGAGTGGCGAGTCTTGGCCTTGCCCGGTGTGGGGCACCTTTGCAACCAGCCAAAGGGAGACGAGACCTCCACTGAGCTTCTGGTTCCTATTTCCCAGGTTTTCCAGGGAGCGGGCTTCGAGGGAGGAGTCCTGGGAGAGAGGACGGAGCGAGAGGGGTGCTGCTGACTGGAGGCTCGAGAGCTCCAATGGAAAGACAGCGCCACGGAGATCAGAGGAGAAGGAGGCCGGCGAGCTCTGAGTCCACTGCAGCGTGTAAATCGTCTTAGGATGCTCGGCAAAGCCCGAAGTTACCCTTCACATTTGCTGAATATGACTCATCTTTTGTAGTTCAAAGTTTCTATTGTTTTTGGAGCTAGCCGTGAGTTTCTAGAGATGTACAGAGTGGCTCCTGTGTTTTGGGGTTCTGTTGAGTAGGAATAATAAACCTGACGGACCGCCTTGAAACGCGACCTATCGCTCGTGGTGCGCGTTGCTCTGTGGTGGGGGCGTCCACGCTGCGCCTTGCGGGTGGCCGTGCCTCTGTGGTAGGCAGAAAGACCCTGGTACTGCCCTCGTTTCTGTGAGCTCTGCTCACCTCTGAGACCCTGAGGCCTTGGTCATTGGAGCAGGCCTTAATGATTGGCACCCGCACGCTGTGGGACCTGCCCTTTGCCCCAGGCCTCCCACCTGACAGGTGGCGCAGGTGTGTACGCGGTGTTCTTGGGGGTGCTTCGCTGCCTTCTGCCTACTCAGGTGAGCTGTGCTGCACAGCTCCTTCCTCCGACTTCTTAGGGCAAAGAAAGGCTCTGGGTAATACCCAGATGGCAGCCCGAAGTCCTCAGAGGAGAGGGGGTGCTGACTTAGGCGGGGCATGGATGGGGTTCTGCCAGCAGCTGCAGATTCTGTTAACTGCCCTCGGCTCTTGGGCAGGTACATGAGTACCAAAACGAGCCCTTAAAAGCACTGCTGTGTCAGCTTCTCTGGACACTGAGAGCGCCTCCCTTTTCTGCTTTTCTGGGATTTGTTTCTTTAGCTTTGGGTGGGGCCTGCACAGTCCTGCCCCTTCGGCCTGGGTGCCTCAGTGGGGTACGGCGCTGGTGTCCACAGCGTTTTTCTGGGCGTGATGGTCCCAGCTCTGGGAGGACACATGGGCAGGAGATCCCCCGACACCCTCTTCCCTGTGCAACCCAGCCCTCATCTGCATGGAAAAGGAATGGGGAGGGAAACCTGTTCTGGTCAATTTGTGATTGGCATTTCATTTGCAAATATCATGGTATATGTTGTTTTATTTACTTATTTTTTACTAGCACTTTTACGTACTTATAAGTTGAATCTCATTAAAGGTTTGTGTTTCTGGGTTTCTGTGTGGCACCTGGCCCTGCCCCTGGTTGTGGGGATGAGTACCTGAGGCTGGCCCACTGTTCCCAGGGGCCGCACTGGAGGTGGCTGCCCATGCATAGGGCCGAGCACTTGTGCAGCCTTTCCCCTGTACTTGGCCACACAGGGCCTCACCACTGCCTCCCTTCAACCGCCCTCAGCGTCCTTACCACTGTGAATGCTGGGCCCTTTTCTGCCCAGGCACAGATGTGTGTGTGTCTGGCCAGGGGATGGGCTTCCTCAGAAAAGGAGCTGAGCCTGTGGCCTCCCCATGCTCCTCAGTAGCCTCCTGCACCCAGGCTCTGCCTTGAGGTCCACTCCAGGGAACCATGTTGTCCTATCTATTACTCAGTGGTGTGAGCCCCTCATTTCCTAGTGGACACGTCTGAGTCACCTTGCAGCTGGGTGCTGACGGGGCGCGTTTGAAGGCGCCAACCGCAGGGGCTCCTCAGCTCTCCAGGGCCTGGCCCCCCACCCAAGGGACCCAACTTTGCCTGCCATCCAGGCTGGGGCAGCACTGAAGGAGTTGGGATCGACACACCGGCCTCCCCTGTGGGACTCCTTGTCCATGTTCACATGATGGAAAAGATAAGGAGCGTAAACTGCGGCTTTGCTTGGTTGGAGGTGCCACCGCCGTGCCAGCAGGCAGGGGCACTCCTCCCATATTGGTTTGTGTGCACAGGGACCACCCCCTTCAGGTTGAGGAAGTAGTTGTAGTAGGGAAGCCTGGGTGGTTAAGGGGGTCTTGGGAAGGGAGAGACAAAATGGGTACGAGCTGGGTTAGGGGTCCCTACTGTGACTTTGCAAGTGACAGGCACAGGTGCTGGCCTGGTGGGATGAGATGCGGTGCCTGCATCTTCAAAGCACTCGGCTTCTTACTATCATCCCTGCCGGAGGCTCTCCGAGGGACATGGCTTCAAAAAGGAGGGGCCGCCAGAAAGCGGGGGGTTGAGGCAGCCCTCACTGTCTGGCTTTCAAAGCCTCAGGAGTCCTGGAGGGATGGGCGGCAGGGCGCTTGTGTACCCTTCCCCCACTGCTCTCCGTGGTTCTTTTTCCGGGTGCTAGGTAGGGGGCAGAGGAGGCTCCTGAGGAGCAGTTGGGTGACAGCAGAGCGCTTCTTAGGGAGGGGGTGCCCAGCACATCACCAGGAGCGAGAGCTCGGTGGGCAGTGTCCCCAGAGGGATCCTGGGCTAGGAATGGGCTGCAGTGGGGGTTGGCCACACCAGCCCCTTCTCTGGGGAGACTGGCCCGATGCCCACGTTCCAGACTTTGCTGTGTCAGAACCACCTGGGGCATTTGTGAAATGGGACTGCCAGGCTGCGCTCCTGGCCTTGGGTTCAGGTCTTGCTGCCTTCTGCCTTCTGACTCTAGCTCAACATGCCTCATGGGCTCTGGCCACTACGCCTGGGGCTGGACCCCGGTCTATACAATGCCCACTGGAGACAGCCTCATCCATCCTTCGCCCTGCCTGGGCACCGTACCAGGACACCAGCTCGTCCCAGCAGGCTGCATGCACCCACGTACCTCATCGCAGTAGGCTCTCCATCCCGTCACGCCAGCGCCTCCAAGGCCGACAGGTTGCAGGGACAGGGTTCACTTCTGTTTGATTCGTGTTTGAGCATCTTGTTGTCTTGTTTACCTTTTGAGTCCCTTTTCTCTAAGTTACCTTTTTATCCTCTTGCCCGTTTTCCTTATTCTTTTTTTTTTTTTAATTGAAATGTACAGGACAGTTACTAAAATAAAAAACACATACCTCAACCAGAGAACTCCAGCAATCCCTACCTACCTCTCTCCCAGGTACCCAGACCCACCAATGTTAACATTTTGCCACATTTGTTACCCTTTCTGTCCATTTATTTATTCTCTAAACTATCGAGAGTAGGTTGCATGGTCTTTAAACACTTAATATTTCCAGGTCCTTTGACATAAAGCTACAGTCTGTATTCCACTTCTTTTGTATATCTCAATAATGTCCCTTTGAGCCTTTTCTCCTCCCTTGCCAGAACCCATTGAGGATCATGTATTGCCTTTGATTACTGTCTCCTAACTCCCTTTCTCCCTTCCTTCCATGGATATACAATATAAATTTTCCCATCTCAACCACTTGTAGTGGTTGGCTTTTTTTTTTTTTGGCTTTAAACACTTTAAATTTGTTGTTATACTACCTTCTATCTCCATGGTTTCTGATGAGAAATTGGCATTTAATCTTACTGGACTCCTTGTACTTGATACATTGTTTGAATTTTGCTGCCTTCCCACTCCTCTCTCCCTCTGGCTTGCAGCATTTGATTGTCTCGTGCTGCCCTGTCCATGTCGGGTTGCCCTCAGGTGCCTCCGGCTCTGCTGGCCGCTCTCCATGCTTTCCACTGCCTGCTCTTCAGGATGGGTCATCTCAGCTGTCTGCAGGTTCTCTGATCCTTTCTTCTGCGGGCTCCAATCTGCTATTGAACCTCCACAGGGAATTTTTTTTTGGAGGAGGGAGGCTGTACGCGGTCCAGAGATGGAACCCGGGTCTCCCGCCTAGAAGGCGAGCACTCTGCCACTGGAGCACCCGTGCACCTTCTGTAGGGAATTTTAATTTCTGCCACTGAAGCCTTCATCTGCGTTTGGTTCCTTTTCATAATTTCCATCCCTCTTTTGATAGCCTCTTTGTGTTATCACTTTCTTGATTTCCTTTAGTTCTTGCAGCATGTTTAGACCTCTTATTTAAGGAGGAACTGGTGCTCCTTGAGTGGTTTCTAACGGTTTAAACTTCTCCTCTGCCCGGCCATTGCTTCTTATTTCTTCATGTGTTTTGTAACTTTTTATTAAAACCTGGACTAGTTTTGATAATGTTAATGTGTTAGCACTGGAATTTAGATATGAGGTGTCTGTTCCTTAAGCTTGTATGTAGCTAGTGTTACCATAGCACTTTCCTTGAATGCCAGAAAGGAGGAAGAGAACACTGTCCCAGGCTTTGGGCACTGCCTGCGTGAGGGGGCCCGTCTTTGAGGTTTGGCCCTGGCCAGGTGTAGAGGCCTCCCTGGCCTTTTCTGTGCATACAGCCATGGGAATGTCCCCATTTACACAGAGAAACGTCTCTTCCCTCGGAAATGGCTTCCTCCTGGTTCCTGGCACGGAGCTGTGTCCTACAGCCAGCAACCCCTTGCCATGGGCAGCCCTGACTTGACTGCTTTCCTGCAGCGTTTTTCATGGCTTCTTCTACCCCTTCGAAGTCCGTCTGTCTGTCTGATGTTTATCCTTTTTTTTTTTTTTTTTTTGGAGCAGTTAAGTCATTTGTAGTCAATGCAGTTAATACTATATTTGGTTTTATTGTTAGCATCTCATTTTGGGCTATTTATCAGACCCATTATTTTTCTTTCCATTTTTTGCCCTTTCATGGAGGTGGGGGTGGAGTTGCCTTGGAAAGTCTTTAACAGTCTGGTTTTCCCTCTCTGACTGGATAGTGGTCCGCCCTGTTCCTGGTCTGCATTGTCCTAGAGTTTTTAACATGCGCACTCACTGTGTTAGGCTGAATCATGGCCCCAAAGATGTCCAGCCAGGTTCCAGCCCTAGATACAAGGTGAATATTGGAAAAGGGACTTTGGGCCCCTGAATAAACCTGCAGATGGCAGATTCTCCTGACCTATACAGGGCAGCCCTAAAGGTAGTAAAAAGGGTCCCTGCGAGAAGGAGGCAGCCTTGTGGCCTGTGAGAGTAGGTGCCACCAGCCTGTAAGGTGGAGGAGTCCCAGCTTGGAGCTGGAAGAGGAAAAGGTTCTCCTTAGGCCGTGCAGACACCCTTTGAACTCCCACCTGTATGCTGGTAAGAGAATGAACTTGTGTTGTTTTAAGTCACCAAAGTGGTGGTGACCCCCCTTACAGCAGCTATCGGAAACAAACATCGTCAGCGTCTAAAGTTAATCCTAGAAAATCTCTGTCTGCCTCCCAGACGAGGACCAAAGAGTGCTTGGACTCCGGGGGTCACCTTCTGATTCTCTTTTAACCCCACAGACATTGTGGTTTCATATACAGCCAGTGTTTGTTTCCATCTATGCATATTTATCTCTTTCATTTTTACTCATTCCTCCTTGCATATCAGATGTTCCCCTAGGGTCGTTTTTCCTTCTGCCTGAAGGGCAGGGTCTTTCCTGGGCTGGACTAGGATGAGACAGGCCTTGGGGCTGGCAGCAAGTCCCCGGCCCTCACACTGGATAGTTCACTCCATGGATTTTCCTTTTTCTTTCTGTTCTGACCTATTTTAAATTCATTAATTCTCTTAGACCTATCCATTGGATTTTTAATTTTGATGACTATATTTTTCTTTCTAAAGGTTCTTTTTCACATACACTGTATCATTTTTGTATTTCAAGACTCCTTGCAGGTGTTTGAAATCTCACCTTTAATGTTTTAAATACAGTGACCCGGTTGTTGTAACTGAGCCTGGTGTGCCCAGCGCCTGGATGTCTGAGGCTGCGCCATGTTGTTGCCTCCTGCCGTCCGCCGTCCTCTGTGGCCTTATCCGAGGAGGATTTCGGACAGTGTCTGTGACTGAGTCTGAGCACGTGTTCAGCGCATCCCCAGCCTGAAGGGTTTGTTCAGGGACACTCGGGTGGCAGGAGCTTGCTGCAAACCCTCAGGGGAAGCAAATGGCATCAGTTATCAGAGATTTATTTTTCCTTTTCTGCTGAGTACCAAGGTGTCTGTTCTGTTTCCAGCCCATGTTTAAGGGAAGGAGGAGATTTTCTTGTAGGTGCAGCATTGAGGGGAAGCCCCGCCTTGAGCCTGCCCTTTTACCCTGTAAGCCGGAGAGGCCAGGAAAACCCATGTTCCAGTTTACTAGTCTGACATATGACTCAGGGACTCTGATTTCTCACCTTTAGTGGGATTTTGGCCTGGAAATTCCTTATCATCATGTTAGTTCTTTGATGTTTCTAAGGTTTTTTAAAAACTTATCCAGCATCTTTATTTATCCAGAAATAAAACTGTAGCCTCTCTCCCCAGGTTGGTAATGGTGGCCCAGAGCTGGCAGCACCTTGCAGCCAGTGATGGGCCCAGGTCTCCCTCCCCAGAGTCCAAAAGAAGCAACAGGTGGAACTGGCAGAGAACTGTGTATTTGGGCTAAAGAATTACCTGCCCCCACTCCCACCACCACCACCACCAGAAAAAAGAAAGAAAATGGGCAAGTAATTGCAACACAAAAGATGGACTGATGGGTCATAACTATAATACAGGATGGCTTCTCCAGGGCTGGCTGTGGGATGGCCCGCGGATGCCAGTGGGTGATTGGTGGAAGGAGAGCAGGTGCCTGGTGGGGATGGAGCAAACTGCTCGCCTTCAGTAGTAATTTGAGCAGCTGGAGGTACCACAGAGTGGTCGTTTTTGCCAAGCATTGGCACTGTGATGGAAGCATGGGCATTCACCTCCTGCTGATGGGACCTTGACAACAGCAATTTTGTCAGTACTATCAAAAAGCTGTAACAATGTGCAAGCGATTTGCCCCAGAGATTCCACTTACATAAGAATCTCCCAAGGAACTTATTATATTATTATTATTAGATATTATTTGTATGTTTGCATGTAGACTTTTAACTATAAAAGATATTCAGGATAATGTATCCTGCAAAATGTTTGAAAAAATGAAAACCACGTACACACAAGTGAAAAATCACTTAGTCCAATCTTTTTAACCTCTTTGCTATTGTAAAGTAATATTTGCTTCTGCCCCTGTAGTCCCACACCCAAGGGTAACTGCTGCCAGTGTGTGTTCTTTTCACCTCCCTTGGGGTCTCTGCACACGTTCACCCACAGCTAGCCCCACGGTGTTAACACCTGGCAGTGCCCCGCACCCCTGCTGGCTGTCTTGACGTCCCCTGAGTGGCTGACCGTGGCTTGTCTGGGCTCTGCTGTTGATGAGCATGGTGGTGGTTCACAATATTTTTTTCTTACTTTCTTTTTACTTCTCTGCTCTAATAAACTTCTTCAAAGAACATACTGCACGTACATTTTCATGTTTCTGCCACTGTTTTCTGTGGGATTATTTCCAGAAGAAAAGTTACAGGGTTAGAGAACACTAGCTGCTAAGTTTTCAGGAAGTTTGAGAGCTGGTTGTTAAACACAGCCACTATGAAAACATCTACAAATTTACAGGTAAAAGGATCCTGGTAAAACGAAGATAATAAAGACTGAATGCTCAACATCACTTCATTTTATCATCTTCCCTGCTCTTCAGGGTCTCATAGCTATCTTATCAGTGTGGAAATGGTAAGTGATGGTGGCATCTCTCCCGGGCTTACTGAGCTGGAAATCATTCCCGTGGGACCTGGTGGATGCTCCCCGCTCCACCTCTTCCAGACTGCCCAGGGTGGCCACCGTGGTCACCCCTGTGTGCAATGAACTGCCTGCAGGAAAGCTGTGCTGAATCCACTTCCATTGGATGTTAAAATGTTACCTTTTTAATACGCTTCACTGTGAGAGACATCTTGATAACCTGTGCTTCAGTTTGCACGCTTTCTAGTATCTCTTGGCCGCTGGTATACTGAGTTGCCTGCTGATCCTTTGGTCTATTACTCTATTGGGTTGTCTGACTTAAAAGGGGGAACTGGAGAGAAGGAAAAAAGGATTTGGAACTCTGTCTTTTCTGGTAGAGGTAAAACTTCTGCTACAGGTTGAAATTACCTTTCTTTTGACTTAGCTTGTGATCTGTTTTCTCCCCATATTGAGTTGTTTGTTTTTCCTTTTTCCTCTTGATATAATCCAGTCAGTCTGCTCTTCCTCCAGTGTCACATTTGAGGGTGCCATTTGAGAGACCAAATATCTCTGAATGAGCCCAGACAAGGATCCATCTGGAAGTCTGTACACTTAAGTGTTACCGCTGCGTGTGTGTGTGTCTGCATGTGTATCTCACGGCATGATTGTGGTGTGCATGCAAGTGTCACACCTGTGCTCCTGTTCTGAATTCTGCTTCCTGTGAGCTTTCAGAGCCTTCATCTCTCCATGTGTCAAGTGGCAATGGAAGAGAATGGATGTGAACTCGCTTGGAAGGTGCGGTAAGTGGACGGTTTTCCCCTCGAGGTTCTGCATTGTCCACAACTGATTTTATGAGGACAAATACGGCAAGCAAGAAGGAAATTTCAAAAAAGTAGCTCTGGCCTCCCTCGAGGGAGACGGCAGGGCAGTGCACGTGGGTTGTGCACTGGCTACCCTCACCCAGCCTGGCTTTGTTTGCTGCCCCTGGCGAGGTCCGCAGTGCAGCCGCCCGAGGAGCTGTGACCCCAATCCTCCGGGGCACCCAGAGTCCCCGGGACCTGGCCAGCATGCTGTGTAAGCCCCCTGCCGGCAGGGTTCGCTCGTTTTCTGCTGGCTGCGCCCCCCTCCCCCGCCGGTACCCTGTCCCGTGCGTGACTTCCCGAGAGGGCGTTTGGGGCTTGGGGGTCACCTGCCCCAACCGGCGCCCGGATCGGTAGTTGGGGGTGCAGCTCAGGCTTCTCCCCGACCCCGACCTCCCTCCAGAGAGCACGCGCACACGCGGTCACGCGCCAGGACTTTACTCAAACACTAGGACCTCGCGGCGGGGGGCGGCTGGGATCCCGCACCCCATTTCAGCGGCATTTGGAGGCCAGCGCCGACGTCACGTGGCTCAGAAACTTGTCCAGCGAACCGTGCAGGGCGGGGCTGAAGTCGCCGGGGTAGTGCCGGGCGAAAGTCACAAGCAGACAGTGGTTCAGGAGCTGCGGGGGTCAGGGTCGCGCTGCACTCGGCCGACACTGCCTGGATCCCCGCCCGCAGCCTCCCTAACCCTCCCAGCGCTCCCCGACGCCCTCTCCGGGTTCTTCCGTGCCCGGCGCCCGCGGCCTCACCTTGAAGTTGATCGGGTCCACCCGCAACTTGTGCGCGTGCAGATCACTCAGGGCGGACAGCGCGCCGGGAAGGTCGTCCAGGTGGTCGGCGGCGAGGGTCAGGGCATCAGCCACCTTCTTGCCCTGGGCCTTGACCTGGGCGGAGCTGGGGCTCAGGTCTAAGTGCGGGAAGTAGGTCTTGGTGGTGGGGAAGGAGACGAAGAGCCTGTGGGAGGGAGTGGGTGAGGCAAGACCGGAGGTGGGCAGGAGCAGAGCCGGCTCCCACGGCCAGACGCTCCCCGAGCGCAGGTCGCTCGCGCAGCAGCCGAGCCGAGAGGTCCCGGACCTGCCTGTCCCCACCTCTCTAGGGCCTCGGTGGCGTAGACGTCGACATTGCTGCCCAGCTTCCTCCACAGCGCACGCACTGCACCCTTATCCGTCGCGGACATCGCCATGATGGCCCCGAGTCAGTTGCGCCTGCGCCCGCGCGCCCCGCTGCCACCCCCCGCGCCCTGCTCCCCGCGTCCCGCGCTCCCTGCCCGCCGCTGCCTCCTCCCTGCGCCTGGGTCCGCGCGCCCTGCTGCCCCCCCCTGCGCCCCGCGCTCCCTGTCCGCCGCTGACCCCCGCGCCCTGCTCCCCGCACCCCGCGCCCCACTGGACCCCGCGCCCTGCTCCCCACGCCCTGCTCCCCACGCCCCGCGCCCCCTTCCCGCCGCCCGCGCAGGGTGTGCCCTCCCGGGTCCCCGAAGCCTGCAGGGGGCACGGCCGCGCGAGTTGGCCTGGACCCGGAGGCACACTGTTAGGGTGCTTGTCTACCGAAAACGAAAACGGCGCTGCAGATGCATTACTACTGTTGAAATGGCACAGCCTTTTAGTGCGGTTTTTGGCGTTGAGCCTCCATTTGTTCTGCCTCCTGAGTATTTTCTCATTTATTTTATAGAGGAAATCGGGGATAAAGGTTTTTTCTTCACAGGGTTCTTGTGAGAATTAAACGGATAGGAAATATCAGGTGCCAGGCCCGTAGGTCATATTCATTTCAGAGCAATGAACGCTTATTGAGCGCCTATGGTATACCACAGTAATAATAGCTTACATTTATGTAGCGCTCACTTGGCTTTAAACACCACCCTATATGTATTTTTAATTGTGATAGAATTCACACAACATAAAATCTACCATTTTTAAGTGTATGATTCAGTGTCATTTAGTACATGTTTTGCACCTTCATATTTATCTAGTTCCTGAACATTCTCATCACCCCAAAAGAACCCTGTGCCCATTAGCAGTCACCCCCCCCACACACACCCTGACACCCCCACACCCCATCCCAGGCTCTGGCACCCACTGACTGGCTTCTCTATGGGTTTGTCTTCTCTGGACATTTCACACACGCAGATTCACACATTTGTCCTTTGTGTCTAGCCTATTTCACTGAGCGTGTTTTCAAAGTTTATACTGTCCTGTCAATCACAAATTCCTTTCTATGACTGAATAATATTCCTCTGGGTAGGTGGATAGACCACGCTGTTTTACACTCATCTATGATGGACATTTGAGTAGTTTCCTCCTTTCATGAGGCCCTAACCCAACCTTTTTCCCTAATAATAAGGTAATACTACTTTTTCTGAGAGTTCTGAATTCGATGTGGCAAACCACAAACTGAGGACGGGGCCTGTCGTTGCAGCTAAGATCAACTCCTGAGCCCAGGGAAGAAAGGGTGTTTCCCACTGTCAGAGGGTGGGCAGGGGTCCTTCTCTGTTGCCTGCTGGGCTTGGCACCTGAAAGTTACCCTTGGATGCCCCACATGCCAGGGCTTTCTGCAGGAAAGGGTGTCCCTGGCCCTGTGGCTCTTTCCCAGGGTGACACCAAGGATGGAGGTGCCAGGTGTCGGTGTCAGAAGGAGGGTCCTGGAAGGGCTCAGTGGAAGGGCCGCTCCAGGGAATTGCTTTGCAATTTCTGCACCTGCCCTGATCAGGGCAGCAGCGACTGTGTGTTTGGGAGGCTTTGAGGAGACCGGGAGAGAGTGGCACTCAGCAGGGCTCCAAGGGCTGTGAAGCCTGCCCACTCGGTCAAGGCTGACAAAGAGGTGTCAGGATGGAAAATGAATATATCACTTCAACAAACTCATGCCAGGTCTGGGAACAAAATGCAGAAAAGGGGGAATGTATGGGCAAAGCAGCCCATGCAGGAGGTCAGCACATTCCCCCAGTCAAACCGGCCCTGAGCTGCCCTCCCCCCTTCTCCCCTCCCCTTCCCCTCTGCAGGGGGCCCGTGGTCCCCGGCACCACACCCGCCGCCCGCCCCTGGCGCCTCGGCAGACATGGACACAGAGCCAGGTCAAAGCAGGCTGCCGCCCACGCAGATTTTATTCAAAGACCGGGAGGCTCAGGTGGGCGGGGGGGGCCCGGGGCGCAGACACTCCGGCTTAGCGGTATTTGGAGGTCAGCACGGTGGCCACGTAGGTGATGAACTTGTCCAGGGAGGCGTGGACGGCAGGGGTGAAGTCGTTCGGGAGGTGGTTGGCCAGGGTGACCATCAGGCACTGACCCAGGAGCTGCGGAGAGAGGCGGTGTGAGGGGCGGCAGGGCGGCCGGGGCCCCAGGAGCCCCGCGCCCCGGGGAAGGTCGCCGCGCGCTCCGTGCCCGGCTCCCTCCCGGCGCCCGCAGCCTCACCCTGAAGTTGATCGGGTCCACCCGCAGCTTGTGCGCGTGCAGGTCGCTCAGGGCAGACAGCGCGCCGGGCAGGTCGTCCAGGTGGCCGGCGGCGAGGGTCAGGGCATCAGCCACCTTCTTGCCGTGGGCCTTGACCTGGGCGGAGCCATGGCTCAGGTCGAAGTGCGGGAAGTAGGTCTTGGTGGTGGGGAAGGCGAGGAAGAGCCTGAGGGAGGGAGCGGGTGAGCGGCGGGGCGGGCGCCCGGCGGGGGCGGGGGGCAGAGCGAGGCCGGGGCTGCTCACCTCTCCAGGGCCTCGGCGCCGTATTCGCCTGCATGGGAGCCAATCTTGTCCCAGGCGGTCTTGATGTTGGTCTTGTCGGCGGGCGACAGCACCATGGCTAGTTCTCTCGGGGTTCCGCGTGGACACGGAGCGTGCGGGGCCCGGGGCGCTGGGCGCCTTTATGCGCGGAGTGCGGGGCCACGCCCGGGTGGGCGGTTCCGGGGGCGGAGAGCAAAGGGGTGGGGCGCTGGCCGGCGGGGTGCGTCCCACCCGAGTCAGGCCAGGTGTCCTGCAGGGCTGCTGAGCGCGGCCCTTCCCCCTGGGGCCACCTGGCCCCTCGCCTGCCCTTCCCGGCTGCTAGAGACCCGCCTTGGGCCAGGGCTGTGCCAGCTCTTGCACCATTTCTGAGCGTTTCTTGGCCCAGGTTGCACCCTCCTAGGAGCCAGAAGCTGGAAGGAGGGTTGGTGGCCCCACCCTGGACCTAGAGTTAGCACACACTGGTCTTTTTTTTTTTTTTTTTTTTTTTTTTAAAGGAAAGACAGAGAGAAGGAAGGAAGGATAGAAGGAAGGAAGGAAGGAAGAAAGGGAAACATTTTTAAACATTTTCTTGTTTTATTGTATTCTGTTTCTCCGTTTTTGTTACATGGGCTGGGGTCGGGAATCGAACCGAGGTCCTCCGGCATAGCAGGCAAGCACTTTGCCCGCTGAGCCACCGCGGCCCGCCCCACACTGGTCTTTTAAGGTGATAGGAATCAGTGAACAGGTGTGAGAGTCAGCAGGGAAGCAAGGCACGCTCCGCTCGCTGGGGCAGAAGGGGTTCTGCACATCAGGAGCCTGCGGGCACCCTCCTGTCTCCTGCAGCCTTAGTTCTCCCATCCCCTGTCTTTCCACAGTCGCCGAGTGCCACCAAGCACTGGTAGGGGCAAATATGAGACACAGAACTGGCAGGGTGGGGCTGGATCTCCCAGCCTGGCTCAGGCCAACTTGGCAGTGGCAGGGTCTCTCCATCTCACCCCATGTGAAGGGAAGGGGACAGGCTCTCCAGACGCTGAGTGGATGAGACTCAGTTTCCCCCCATGTGCCACTTTGGACCTGACCCATCCAGCTGCTGAGTGGGTGCGTAAAAAAAGGGCCGAAGGAGGCTACTGAGATGCCCACCAGGTGAACATGCAGTTGCCCCTTGTGAGCCACCCAGAGGGAGCGTGAAGTGGGTGCGGGAGAGTGGCAGGTGGCTGTTTAGTCTGAGGGTCGGGATAGGCTTCCCTAGGAGGTGAGAGCGAAGGATGAGTAAACATTAAATGCAGTCAGGCTGGAGGCTTGGCTTGTGTGGAGGTGGCCAGAGGGCGAGGCCCCCATGGCAGGACAGAAGGGAGGTGGGGAGACAGAGTGATAAGGCTGTAGGGACCACATGGAGGGGCTCCTTCTAGCTGCCAGTGAAGCAGCAAGAAGGGATGGGAGTGAGCTGGGGCAGTCGCCTTGCTGGTGAAGAGGGAGGCTGCTAGCTGCGGGGGTTGGGGGGCCCTCAGGAATGGATCCAGGGAGACATCACGGCTCATTCCCTTCCTGGTGCCTGCAGGAAGGCCTTGCTTTGGGGAAATCCCTGCTCCTCCAGGACCCTCACTCACAACTCCCAGGAGTTGAGGAGGAAGGCAGGACTGGGCTAACTTGTGCAGAGAAGGAAGCAGCTCCAAGCCACACTACCCTCTGCTCTGCCTCCCACCCAGTGCTAGGCTCTTAGCATCTCACACCAACAGGACCCCCCAACTAATCCGACTTCTTCTCCCTACCCTCTACCCTTTTCCCACCTATCCTGATCCTGTCCACAGCTCCAGCCGCAGTCCTGGCTCCAAAGAGCCCAGGGGTCAGAGGCTGGGACCTTAGGCAGCACGGGGCAGGACCAAGCACCTCCCTCCTTCCTGCCTCAACCCGCCCCCCACACACACCTGAACTCTTTCCCGGAAAGACTTGGGGAAGCAACACCATATGGGAAGAGCATCCATGTAAAATAAGGAAAAGAAAAATGGACAAAGGATACTAACAGGAACTTAACAGAAATGTAGAAATGACCCACGACACTGGGAGGAGACTGATCCGAACGAACTGGCCTGGAGGAATGGGGGATGGAGACAGGTTGCAGACCAAGTCTGCCTTACGGTTATATTTTGTATCAGCATTAACTGCACAAGGTGCAGTTCGCAGTGGTGGGACTGCAGGCTGCTCAGCGTAGGGTGGGGTGGAGGGCTGAGTGCCCAGCTCGCCTGGGCCCCTCTCCCGTGCCAGGGAGGAGTGTGCCCAAGTGTGTGCTGCACGGGCAGGTGAGTCCCTGCCCTTATTTTGAATAATGCAAGAAAGTGAGAGCCGTGAAAGCGTGGGTGGATTCTAGCGTGTTTTTGAAATTATAAGCTGTTTTTTTAAAAAAAAAAAAAGGAAAGAAAGAAAAGCAGTTTTAGGTTTACATAAACATTGTACAGAAAACTCAGTTCTCATCTGCTCTCCTGACGCACACCCAGGGTTCTCCCCCCTTGGTGACAGCTTGCATTAGTGTGGCCCACTTGTTTCACCTGAAGAACCAATATTGACACATTTTGAGTAACTAAAATTTTAAAATTAAAACGTTTTTCTATGTTTAAATAAAAGTGGGTCGACTTCAGGGCAGAGGCAGTGTTGAAGAGGGAAGGAAACTCCCCAGCAGTTCAGAGTGGCTCAAGTCCAGGCCAAGATCAAGAGAAAGAAAGGGGAGCACCTCACCACCCTTCTCAAATTTCTATCCAGGGCCCGGTTGCAGGCGGCCTCGGGGCCCGGACTGGGGCTGGGGCTGGGGCCGGGGCCCGGGGGCAGGCGTGGCCCTGGCCTGTGCGCGCGTCTGGGTGCACGCCCCTCTGCGAGTTTGGGGCAGGGTGTCCGCAGTTTCAGCACCTCGGACAGGAGCCCTCCCGAAGGAGATGTGTGCTCACGGCAGGGCAGTGGGAGAACTCAGCCTGGGGGCCAGAGAATGTAGGCTGCGCTCTCAGCGAGTAGGGACCCGACACAGGGCCGACCAGCTCGGCCCCCGCCCAGAGCACGTGGGGCCCGCGGGGCTTCGGTGCGCCTTCCACTGGTGGAAGGAGGAGGACCTTGGGGAAATTGTCCTGTGCCTGCGTGTGCACCGAGAGCAGCCTGCTTTGATCTCATCTGCGTGTGTAACTGTTGCTCGCTCAGGGAGATCGCAGAGGAGCGCAGCCACCCTGGAGCTCCCACTTCTGCCTTGGGACCTCGGCGCGTTCTGGCAGTGCGATCCGATCCCGTCCCTTCACCATGCCCTCCCCCCTTCTCCCCTCCCCTTCCCCTCTGCAGGGGGCCCGTGGTCCCGGCACCACACCCGCCGCCCGCCCCTGGCGCCTCGGCAGACATGGACACAGAGCCAGGTCAAAGCAGGCTGCCGCCCACGCAGACTTTATTCAAAGACCGGGAGGCTCAGGTGGGCGGGCGGGGGGGGCGCAGACACTCCGGCTTAGCGGTATTTGGAGGTCAGCACGGTGCCCACGTTGGTGACGAACTTGTCCAGGGAGGCGTGGACGGCAGGGGTGAAGTCGTTCGGGAGGTGGTTGGCCAGGGTGACCATCAGGCAGTGACCCAGGAGCTGCGGAGAGAGGCGGTGTGAGGGGCGGCAGGGCGGCCGGGGCCCCAGGAACCCCGCGCCCCGGGGAAGGTCGCCGCGCGCTCCGTGCCCGGCTCCCTCCCGGCGCCCGCAGCCTCACCTTGAAGTTGATCGGGTCCACCCGCAGCTTGTGCGCGTGCAGGTCGCTCAGGGCAGACAGCGCGCCGGGCAGGTCGTCCAGGTGGCCGGCGGCGAGGGTCAGGGCATCAGCCACCTTCTTGCCGTGGGCCTTGACCTGGGCGGAGCCATGGCTCAGGTCGAAGTGCGGGAAGTAGGTCTTGGTGGTGGGGAAGGCGAGGAAGAGCCTGAGGGAGGGAGCGGGTGAGCGGCGGGGCGGGCGCCCGGCGGGGGCGGGGGGCAGAGCGAGGCCGGGGCTGCTCACCTCTCCAGGGCCTCGGCGCCGTATTCGCCTGCATGGGAGCCAATCTTGTCCCAGGCGGTCTTGATGTTGGTCTTGTCGGCGGGCGACAGCACCATGGCTAGTTCTCTCGGGGTTCCGCGTGGACACGGAGCGTGCGGGGCCCGGGGCGCTGGGCGCCTTTATGCGCGGAGTGCGGGGCCACGCCCGGGTGGGCGGTTCCGGGGGCGGAGAGCAAAGGGGTGGGGCGCTGGCCGGCGGGGTGCGTCCCACCCGAGTCAGGCCAGGTGTCCTGCAGGGCTGCTGAGCGCGGCCCTTCCCCCTGGGGCCACCTGGCCCCTCGCCTGCCCTTCCCGGCTGCTAGAGACCCGCCTTGGGCCAGGGCTGTGCCAGCTCTTGCACCATTTCTGAGCGTTTCTTGGCCCAGGTTGCACCCTCCTAGGAGCCAGAAGCTGGAAGGAGGGTTGGTGGCCCCACCCTGGACCTAGAGTTAGCACACACTGGTCTTTTTTTTTTTTTTTTTTTTTTTTTTAAAGGAAAGACAGAGAGAAGGAAGGAAGGATAGAAGGAAGGAAGGAAGGAAGAAAGGGAAACATTTTTAAACATTTTCTTGTTTTATTGTATTCTGTTTCTCCGTTTTTGTTACATGGGCTGGGGTCGGGAATCGAACCGAGGTCCTCCGGCATAGCAGGCAAGCACTTTGCCCGCTGAGCCACCGCGGCCCGCCCCACACTGGTCTTTTAAGGTGATAGGAATCAGTGAACAGGTGTGAGAGTCAGCAGGGAAGCAAGGCACGCTCCGCTCGCTGGGGCAGAAGGGGTTCTGCACATCAGGAGCCTCCGGGCACCCTCCTGTCTCCTGCAGCCTTAGTTCTCCCATCCCCTGTCTTTCCACAGTCGCCGAGTGCCACCAAGCACTGGGAGGGGCAAATATGAGACACAGAACTGGCAGGGTGGGGCTGGATCTCCCAGCCTGGCTCAGGCCAACTTGGCAGTGGCAGGGTCTCTCCATCTCACCCCATGTGAAGGGAAGGGGACAGGCTCTCCAGACGCTGAGTGGATGAGACTCAGTTTCCCCCCATGTGCCACTTTGGACCTGACCCATCCAGCTGCTGAGTGGGTGCGTAAAAAAAGGGCCGAAGGAGGCTACTGAGATGCCCACCAGGTGAACATGCAGTTGCCCCTTGTGAGCCACCCAGAGGGAGCGTGAAGTGGGTGCGGGAGAGTGGCAGGTGGCTGTTTAGTCTGAGGGTCGGGATAGGCTTCCCTAGGAGGTGAGAGCGAAGGATGAGTAAACATTAAATGCAGTCAGGCTGGAGGCTTGGCTTGTGTGGAGGTGGCCAGAGGGCGAGGCCCCCATGGCAGGACAGAAGGGAGGTGGGGAGACAGAGTGATAAGGCTGTAGGGACCACATGGAGGGGCTCCTTCTAGCTGCCAGTGAAGCAGCAAGAAGGGATGGGAGTGAGCTGGGGCAGTCGCCTTGCTGGTGAAGAGGGAGGCTGCTAGCTGCGGGGGTTGGGGGGCCCTCAGGAATGGATCCAGGGAGACATCACGGCTCATTCCCTTCCTGGTGCCTGCAGGAAGGCCTTGCTTTGGGGAAATCCCTGCTCCTCCAGGACCCTCACTCACAACTCCCAGGAGTTGAGGAGGAAGGCAGGACTGGGCTAACTTGTGCAGAGAAGGAAGCAGCTCCAAGCCACACTACCCTCTGCTCTGCCTCCCACCCAGTGCTAGGCTCTTAGCATCTCACACCAACAGGACCCCCCAACTAATCCGACTTCTTCTCCCTACCCTCTACCCTTTTCCCACCTATCCTGATCCTGTCCACAGCTCCAGCCGCAGTCCTGGCTCCAAAGAGCCCAGGGGTCAGAGGCTGGGACCTTAGGCAGCACGGGGCAGGACCAAGCACCTCCCTCCTTCCTGCCTCAACCCGCCCCCCACACACACCTGAACTCTTTCCCGGAAAGACTTGGGGAAGCAACACCATATGGGAAGAGCATCCATGTAAAATAAGGAAAAGAAAAATGGACAAAGGATACTAACAGGAACTTAACAGAAATGTAGAAATGACCCACGACACTGGGAGGAGACTGATCCGAACGAACTGGCCTGGAGGAATGGGGGATGGAGACAGGTTGCAGACCAAGTCTGCCTTACGGTTATATTTTGTATCAGCATTAACTGCACAAGGTGCAGTTCGCAGTGGTGGGACTGCAGGCTGCTCAGCGTAGGGTGGGGTGGAGGGCTGAGTGCCCAGCTCGCCTGGGCCCCTCTCCCGTGCCAGGGAGGAGTGTGCCCAAGTGTGTGCTGCACGGGCAGGTGAGTCCCTGCCCTTATTTTGAATAATGCAAGAAAGTGAGAGCCGTGAAAGCGTGGGTGGATTCTAGCGTGTTTTTGAAATTATAAGCTGTTTTTTTTAAAAAAAAAAAAGGAAAGAAAGAAAAGCAGTTTTAGGTTTACATAAACATTGTACAGAAAACTCAGTTCTCATCTGCTCTCCTGACGCACACCCAGGGTTCTCCCCCCTTGGTGACAGCTTGCATTAGTGTGGCCCACTTGTTTCACCTGAAGAACCAATATTGACACATTTTGAGTAACTAAAATTTTAAAATTAAAACGTTTTTCTATGTTTAAATAAAAGTGGGTCGACTTCAGGGCAGAGGCAGTGTTGAAGAGGGAAGGAAACTCCCCAGCAGTTCAGAGTGGCTCAAGTCCAGGCCAAGATCAAGAGAAAGAAAGGGGAGCACCTCACCACCCTTCTCAAATTTCTATCCAGGGCCCGGTTGCAGGCGGCCTCGGGGCCCGGACTGGGGCTGGGGCTGGGGCCGGGGCCCGGGGGCAGGCGTGGCCCTGGCCTGTGCGCGCGTCTGGGTGCACGCCCCTCTGCGAGTTTGGGGCAGGGTGTCCGCAGTTTCAGCACCTCGGACAGGAGCCCTCCCGAAGGAGATGTGTGCTCACGGCAGGGCAGTGGGAGAACTCAGCCTGGGGGCCAGAGAATGTAGGCTGCGCTCTCAGCGAGTAGGGACCCGACACAGGGCCGACCAGCTCGGCCCCCGCCCAGAGCACGTGGGGCCCGCGGGGCTTCGGTGCGCCTTCCACTGGTGGAAGGAGGAGGACCTTGGGGAAATTGTCCTGTGCCTGCGTGTGCACCGAGAGCAGCCTGCTTTGATCTCATCTGCGTGTGTAACTGTTGCTCGCTCAGGGAGATCGCAGAGGAGCGCAGCCACCCTGGAGCTCCCACTTCTGCCTTGGGACCTCGGCGCGTTCTGGCAGTGCGATCCGATCCCGTCCCTTCACCATGCCCTCCCCCCTTCTCCCCTCCCCTTCCCCTCTGCAGGGGGCCCGTGGTCCCGGCACCACACCCGCCGCCCGCCCCTGGCGCCTCGGCAGACATGGACACAGAGCCAGGTCAAAGCAGGCTGCCGCCCACGCAGACTTTATTCAAAGACCGGGAGGCTCAGGTGGGCGGGCGGGGGGGGGCGCAGACACTCCGGCTTAGCGGTATTTGGAGGTCAGCACGGTGCCCACGTTGGTGACGAACTTGTCCAGGGAGGCGTGGACGGCAGGGGTGAAGTCGTTCGGGAGGTGGTTGGCCAGGGTGACCATCAGGCAGTGACCCAGGAGCTGCGGAGAGAGGCGGTGTGAGGGGCAGCAGGGCGGCCGGGGCCCCAGGAACCCCGCGCCCCGGGGAAGGTCGCCGCGCGCTCCGTGCCCGGCTCCCTCCCGGCGCCCGCAGCCTCACCTTGAAGTTGATCGGGTCCACCCGCAGCTTGTGCGCGTGCAGGTCGCTCAGGGCAGACAGCGCGCCGGGCAGGTCGTCCAGGTGGCCGGCGGCGAGGGTCAGGGCATCAGCCACCTTCTTGCCGTGGGCCTTGACCTGGGCGGAGCCATGGCTCAGGTCGAAGTGCGGGAAGTAGGTCTTGGTGGTGGGGAAGGCGAGGAAGAGCCTGCGGGAGGGAACGGGTGAGCGGCGGGGCGGGCGCCCGGCGGGGGCGGGGGGCAGAGCGAGGCCGGGGCTGCTCACCTCTCCAGGGCCTCCGCGCCGTATTCGCCTGCATGGGAGCCAATCTTGTCCCAGGCGGTCTTGATGTTGGTCTTGTCGGCGGGCGACAGCACCATGGCTAGTTCTCTCGGGGTTCCGCGTGGACACGGAGCGTGCGGGCCCGGGGCGCTGGGCGCCTTTATGCGCGGAGTGCGGGGCCACGCCCGGGCGGGCGGCGCTCATTGGCTGGGCGGCGCGAGGCTTCAGACCGGACAGCCCCGTGGGGGGCGGGGCGCCTGGGCCGACCCGGCTCCTCCCCAGCTGCAGTTCCGGGGCCTCCTGTGCGCCGGTGTGACTTCCTGGGCGCCGGCCTGTGCCGGGCACCCCCGGCGTCACGATCCTGGGTGTTTTCCTCCCTGCCCACCAGGGCTGTCGCCACCTGTGGCCCCCGAGAACGCCCCACCCCCAACATCGAGGTTCAGACGAAGGGGCCGACTTGTTCGGCTGCAGACGGGACATCTATGGGAGGGGGAGAGGAACAGGGGTGAGGGTCGGGGAGTCCCACTCAGGCGGGAACTTGGTCTCGGGCTCTGGGCCCTTGTCCATCTGCAAAATGGTGCCGAGATCCCCGCCCGCAGCTCCCAGCGAGAGTTAGGAATGGAGGGAGAATGAATGAATGAGTGAATATATGAATGAATGAGTAAGTGAGTGAGTGGATGCAGACGGGCACGGATGCCGGATGAGAGTTGGAGCTCCCCTACCCCTCGTCTGAGAACCCACCTTGACCCTTGCCGCCCCCGCCCAACCCTGGCCCCAGGGAAGAATTGTCCTGGGCACGCAGGAGTTGCGGGAGGCCCTCCGCCCGGCCCTGTCCCCAAAGATCACGCGCACGCGGCTCTTCGCGTCCCAGGCCTCGTTTTATTGAGGGGCGCGGCTCAGCGGTTCTTTTCCGTCAGCACCACGGCCAGGCCGGTGAGGAACTTGTCCCAGGCCGCCTGCATTTCCACGGTGAATTCACCCTGCAGGTGGGAGGCCAGCACCACCTGGAAGCACTGGATCAGCATCTGCGGGCAGGCGGACGGCGTCAGGGTGCGCGGTCGCCCGGGACTCCCCGCGCCGCGCTCCTCCCCGACCCAGGCCGGGCGCGCTCACCGGGAAGTTGGCCGGGTCCACGCGCAACACGTGCGCGTGCAGGTCGGCGAGCGGGCTCAGCACCTCGCGCAGGTGGTCCAGGTGCTGCACGGCCACGCCCACCGCCGCGAGCATGCGCTGTCCATGGCTCAGCAGCTGCACCTCGTCCGGGCAGGCGCCCAGGTGTGGGAAGTAGGTCTTCGTGCTGGGGTACGTGGTGAAGAGCCTGAGGGGTAGGTCGGTGAGCGGGAGGTGTTCCCCCGGGCCAGCTCGCCCCTGACTTGGGGTGACCCTTCCCGGCCCATAGCTCCGTCTGCGCCCACCCAGATGGGCGAAACCTAACCCCGCCCTTGTCCACCTGAGCAGCAGCTCCGCCCCGAAGTGCGCCTCGTGGCCCGCGATCAGGTCCCAGACCTGCGCGATTTGGGAGCGCTCCTCCGCGCTGAGCATGGCGCTGGCGTGGCTGTGCTGTTGGGGCCGCGCCCGCTGCCCAAGCTCCTTATAAGGCCTCGGGCACCCCGCCCCCCTTATCGGGCTGCGTGTCCCCGCGGGGGACGTGAGACCTTCGGGCCGCGCGGGGAGCCGGGCGGGTGGGTGCCTGCGCCGCCGGGCGCGCGTCCAGTTGGGGGTGGGCGCCTCGCAGGCGGGCGGCAGGGGAGGCCGCGGCCCCTGGGGCGTCGGCAGAGGCCGGGGGCTGGGGACAGAGCGCCGGCCAGAGAGGAAAGGCCCTCGGGAGCCGCGGCCGCAGGCAGTGAGAAGTCCGCCCAGACCCTAAACACGCTGAGGCGGCAGTGGGGCCACGCGGTGGCAGGAGGGGTCAGCGGGATCGGGGGCCTCCCCAGAGCTGTGGCCGAGGGATTTCCGAGGGCTCTTGCCAAGCCCGCCCGCCGCCCGCCGCCCACCGCGCAACTGCTTCCCCGCCCCCCGCCCAAGCACTGAGACGCGGGCCGCGGCTCTCTTCATCCCTTTATTGAAGACTCTGGGGAGGAGCGTGGGCAGGGCCTGCGGGGCGGCCGGGGCGGGGCGGGGCGGGGGCGCGGAGCCCGCGGCAGCGGCGGCTCATCGGTACTTCGCGGTCAGCACGGAGGACACGATGGACAGGAACTTGTCCCAGGCCTCGTGCGCCTCGGCCGTGAAGTCGGCGGGGAAGCGCGCGGCCACGGTGACCAGCAGGCAGTGGGACAGGAGCTGGGGGCGACCAGGGGCGGCTCAGCGCCGGCGGGGCTGCGGGGGGAGGGGAGCCCGCCCCCGCCCCCGCCCCGCCCACCTTGAAGTTGACCGGGTCCACGCGCAGGACGTAGGCGTGCAGCTCGCTCAGCCTGGCCAGGGCGCCCGCGATGTTGTCGAGGCTCCGGACCGCGTCGCCCACGGCCGCCACCACCTTGGAGCCGTGCACGCGCAGCTGCGCCGAGCCCGGGCGCAGGTCGAAGTGCGGGAAGTAGGTCTTGGTCTGCGGGTGGCTGGCGAACAGCCTGCGGCGTGGGGACACACCTGCTCCAGGCGCCCGCAGGCCCGCGGCCCGCGCTTGTCCACTAGTCCATCCCCACCCGTGCTCATCAGCTCCACAGGGCGTAGTGGGGACCCGCGCGCTGGGCACCCACCCTGGGAGAGGCCCAGTGGGGCCCTGTGCCCCTGGCTGCCTGCCCCTCATCCTTGGAGCCCCTCAGGACCCCTCACTACCCCTCACTGCCCCTCACTGCCCCTTGCTGACCCCCACCCATCCTCTGTCCCCCACTGGGCCTCACCGCTCCAGGGCCTCTGTGCCAATGGCGTTGGCCTGCGAGGAGACCTTGGCCCAGATGGACGTGATGATGTCCTGCTCGGACCTGGTCAGCGACATGGTGGCGGAGCAGGGGCTGCTCGGGACTGGCCTGGTGGCCCTGCGTCCACGGACCCCTTTTATGGAGCCGGGCATCTGGCCAGGCTGCGGCCACTGGTCGGGAGGGGGTGGGGTGCTTATCAGGCCCAGGCCGGTGTCCAGCGAGATGGGGGCCACCGCCAGCCCAGACCTGCCCCTCGGCCCTTGTTGCCTGCCTATGCGATGGGGGGGACAGGGCGTCCCAGGCCCCTGATCCTCCTAGTCATCCGCTGGTTAAAGCACCAGCACCTGCGGGCTGTGGTAGGGGCCGTCAGCTGCCTGGGGGGAGCCCCCTCCTCACCCGCCGCAGCTGGGAGGAGGGGTCATGAAAGCTGGGTTCAGCCCCGAGGTGGGGGCTAAGCAGATCAGAACTCACCCTCCCGGCCGCCGCCCTGTGCCCCTCGCCTCTCGGGGGTCCTGTTCCCCTAGGGCAGCCCCTTCCAATGTGCCCCTTTAACTTAAATGCATTACAGCCTGGCTTTGGACGGTCACTATAATAAGCATTTGCTCTTGAACACATATGTCTTGAAATAAAGGGTTTTACTAAGGGAAGGGGAGAAAGCTGTGCCAGCCATATGATAGTATATATTATTTACAGCTGCACGTAGGTGTGGACGGAATGGCTCTCGGCAGTGGTTGACGGCAGGGGCCCTGGGGGCTTGCAGCCCTCAGCTCCCTCGTCCCTTCCACTGGAGCATCCTTAAGGGGCAGCCGCTGGGGCTGGGGGGGCCCGGCCTGTGCAGCTCCCAGACCACCCGCGGGTCTCCCCTGCCCGTCCCGCCAGTGCCCTCCTGGCCTACCTTAGCAGCTGTGCAGGTTGAGCTGTTTTCCACATGATTAAGTAATTTGTTACTTTTATGTAGAATTTTTTTGTTATTTTTCATTGATCACTGGCCAAATGGAGTCAGGGTTAATTTTAGTACCTTTAGTTGTGTGTGTGTGTGTGTGATATGCACAGACAGGCATTTCCACGTATATACACCCCTATACACAAAGACACACACGTGTACAATTAGATATAGACACAGAGACATACATAAATACAGGCACGTATGTTTTATATTTATGTCTGAATATAAATGTATTTCCTTTGTTTTAGCTGATTTGCCTTAGAACTGTTTCCCTTCCTGTCTGACACTGAGTGTGGGGCCGGGGACGGCTCTGGGGCTGGGGGCCACTGTGTGCCGCTTGGTGTTTGGTTAGTCTCCACACGCAGACCCCTCACTTTGGCAGCCCCCTCTGTTCTTCTGTCTGCTGCAGGCGACTCCGCACTCAAGGTCAGTGCCTAAGACTTGTTCTCTGGATGATTTCGTCAGAAGAGATTTCTGAAAGGGCAGCTGCTGGGTCTCAATCTCTCAACTTTTTTAGCTTTACTGAAGTGTCCAAGAGGCTCGGGCAGGTTGGAGCCCTGAAACCCGCCTGCGGGCAATGGGGGTGTCCACACCTGGCCGGGCAAGGGCGGGCTGCTGCCTTTTGCCTATTTCCCCACCAAGGTCAATTTTATAAGTTCTTTACATTAGAAGTTTCGAGTCTTTGTCATGTTTGGGGTGAAAGTCATCTCAGGTCATTGTCAACCCCTTATTGCTTGAGCAGAATCTGTTTCTAGAGCTCTTTATGGGGAAGGGGGCACAGGGGCCTGTCACCCTTATCCTGGAATTTCCTCCATGGCCTGGGCAGGGCCCCTGCCTCCTTCCAAGCTGGGGCCTTGAGCTCGAGAGAGGGGCTGGGAGAGGGCTTGTGGCAGGAGATAAGGTCCCCCCCAGCCCCCCAGGCCAGCCGGCTTCCCCCCACCCACCCTGGGTGTCACTGTTCTCTGCCTCCACTCACCACATGCCTGGAATCAGCTACCTGGGCCTGGGGACCGGGGTCCCCTCTGGGAGACCCAGGGGGAATTCCTGCCCCAGCTGTGTGTCCATGGGCAGCCCCCAGGCCCTGACTGCAGAGCCCTCCTGGGAGCCTCCGGGCTCTATCATCCTCCAGCCTCTCGACCCAAACTCCTCTGTCCTGCTGAGAGACAGCCGGATCCCTCCAGGCCGCCTGCCACACCCGCACCTGCCCCCCACCCACCCCGTCCCACTTCAAATCACAATCCTTATCCCCACATCTAACCCCTGCGTATTGTTTATTGTCCACTAGAATGTAAGTCTGGGGGGAGAGGGGATTTTTATTTCTTTTTGTTTACTGATCTATTCCCAGCACCCAAAACCAACAGGGCTGGCCCACATGCACTTGTCAACTGAGTCAGGGGCGCAGGCCCCTCGCCCGTGTGGCACCCCATCTCCCTTCACGCAGAGCTGGTGGGACACAGCCCGAAGGCACAGGATGCCAGGGCAGTCTTTCTCGGTGTTTGCTCCAGGTGGGTAAGGAGGCTGCACCTGCCTTCCCAGAGCTGACAAAGGACGAGCACCAGCAGGTGCCGATCCCGTGGATAGTGTAGGTCCCAGGATCGCTGCTGGGCGCGGAGGGCGGGACAGCAGAGGCTGGCTGAGAGGGAAACCCCCGAGGCCAAGCAGCTCGCTCAGGCCTGAAGGACCCCGAGCGTGAATGCCCTCTCACCTCCCCTACTCTGAAGCAAAGGCCAGCAGGCAGCTCCTCTCTGTTCGAGGACAGCCACAATAAAAAAAAAAAGAAAGAAAAGAAAAGATCTTGAATTGGAAATATTATTAACTCATATTTAATGAGTGTATATTTCATAGGTGAGTCCACGGAAAAGCTCCCGGAGAAATCGCCCCTCACTCTAGCAGCAGCAAGCACACCTGGAACCCAGATTTTGGTTTCCAAATGCCACCTCTCACTGACAGGAGCCCTGGAGTTCCTTGGAGGAATGGTTGAAGCCAGGACCAGGGCTGAGTGAGTTAAGGTGAGCCTGGAACATTTTATTGTTCCAGAAGGCAAGGAAGTGTTCACAAGATGTACCCAAGGCTGCGCACACCAGCTCCTGCTGCCATGACCGATGTGATCTGAATATCCAAAAATAGCAACTGTAATTGTGAAACCTTAAGTAAATTAAAATCCGTGAACCCATAGTTTTACTTGGAAAGAGCAGTGAGAGGTAGAGACAGAAGAGGGAAAGAGAAAGAGAGAAGAGACGGAGAGAGAGAGCTGAGGGAGAGAAGTAGGGAAAGGGAAACTTGTCTCTCAGTACTGGAGTAAGGGTTTTCTGCCATCAGCTCCTTTGCTGTGAAACTGACACTAAAGGAGAATAACTGAGCACTAACCTGGTCTCTTAGAGCAACCACCATTCATCACCTGGTGGTGAGGAGACAGACAGACACTCTCTGCGAGTGCAGAAGGAGTAAAAACATTAGGAAACCACGATTCCATGATCCCCAATGGGATAGCTGATTCAAGCAGGATCATCAATGATTACTGAAACTGAAAGAAAAATTGTGGGTTACAGGAAACTCCTGCAGCACCAAAATGATTGCCACCCCCCCCCCCCCAAAAAGTACTAGCTAGTTCCAAAGGGGGAAAGATGCGTTTCCATGCGCCTGTCCCCTCCTTGGCCAGGCGACCCAGCGTGGCACGGGCGCTCACATCCGCACCAGGGTGCTTGCCAGGAGGTTTGTGTATTTGTTATTTTTTACTTTAGTAACATATTTAGAACCTAATTTTTTTCTCTTCGGCAGATATAAAACCCAGTGACATTAATTCCATTAATAATATGGTGCCACCATCACACACACCCAGAACTTTTCCATCATGCCAAACAGGCCACCCTATACCCGGTAAACATTCATTCCTCATTCCCTCCCCTCGCCTCTTCCTCTGATAACTTCTAATCTGTTTCTCTCTCTATGAATTTGCATATTCTAGTTATTCCATTAAAGGAACTCAGACAATATCTGATAGGTCTGGCCTCTTTCACTCGGCACGACATCGTCACGTGCCAGCACTTCACTGTTTTCACCATGGAGTGATGTGCCCTGGACGTATTTACCACATTTTGTTTATCCATTTGTCAGTTTATGGACACGTGGGTTGTTTCCATCTTTTGAATATCATGAATAACACCACTGAGAACATTGGTGTGCAAATGGTTGAGTCCCTATTTTCAATTCGTTTGGGTAGATGCCTGGAAGTGGGGCTGTCGAGTCATATAATAACTACACTCAACTTTCTGAGGAACTGCCAAACTCGTTTCCACAGTGGCTGCAGCATTTCCCATTCCCACCAGCGGTGAATAAATGTTCCCGCTTTTCCACTCAGCACCAGCGCTTATTATTTTCGAGATTTTTAAATAACAGCTGTCCTAGTGGGTGTGAGGTGGGATCTACTGGTGGTTTGGATTCTCATTTTTCTAAGACGTCATGCTCATGTCACTGTCCATTTCTTCTTTGGAAAATGTCTATTCCAACCCTTTGCCCATTTTTTTTTTCTTCAAGACAGTATCCTTTGCCCATTTTTAAATTGAACTGTTTGTCTTTTTGTTTTTTAGTTGTAGGAGTCCTTTATATATTCTGGATATTAAACCCTTATCAGACATATGGTTTCCAAATTACTTCTGTTCTGTAGGCTGCCTTTTTACTTTCTTGATAATGTCCTTAGATGTACAAATGTTTTTTATTTTGATGAAGTTCAGTTTATTTTTCTTTGGTGCTTTCAGTATAAAGTCTAAGCATCCATTGCCTGATACTAGGTCCTGCAGACATCTCCCTACGTTTTCCTCAAAGAGTTTTTATCTTTAATTTTTTTTGGGGGGGGGGTGCGTGGTCCGGGAATCGAACCCAGATCTCCCACATGGAAGGTGGGCATTCTAATCACTGAACTACCCGTGCACCCCCTGGGTTCATAATTTTTAGTTAATTTTTATATATGATATGAGGTAGGGGCCAACTTTCATTCTTCTGCATATGGATCCAGTTTTCCAGCACCTTTTGTGGGAGAAACTGTTCTTTCCTCATTGTGTGGACTTGACTTCCCTTGTCAGAAATCAACTGGCCATAGATGTGTGGGGTTATTTCTGAAGTCTGAACTCGCAGTTCTTTTCCATAAATCTACATGTCTACCCTTGAGCCAATGTCATGCTGTTTTTTGTTTGTTTGTTTTTACTTTTTGTTTCAACATTTTTTGTGTGTGAAATATAACATGTATACACAAGAACAATAAATTTCAAAGTACATTGTAACAAGTAGATATAGAACAGATTTCAGAATTTGGCACAGTTCTACAGTTTTAGGTTTTTCCTTTTAGCTGCTCCAAAATACTGGATACTAAAAGAAATATCACTATAATGATTCAGCAGTCATACTCATTTGTTAAATCCTATCTTCTCTGTTACACCTCCTCTTTCTCCTATGATCCTTCTCCAAATCTTTAGGGGTATTGGGCTATTCCAATTCTAACTTATTCATGTAGGAAAGGGATGTAAATAATATGAAGCAGGGGGAGGGAACTAGTTGATATTCTGGAGAGGCTGGCCCCTTTGGGTCTCAGCACTTATCTGGCCTAGGAACCCATCTGGAGGTTGTAGATTTCTGGAGAGCAATTGCAGCACATGAGACTTTTGTAGAATCTCGGATAGAGCCCTAGTGTTCTTGACGGTCAACAGGAATGGCTTTGGTTGGGGGTTGCAAACTGAGGTAATAAGCAATATCTAGCTGAAGCTTGCATAACTGTAGCCTCCAGAATAGCCTCTCAACTCTATTTGAACTCTCTCAGCCACTGATACCTTACTTTTTACATTTCTTTCCCCCTTTTAGGCAGGAAGGTGTTATCGATCCCACAATGCCAGGGTCAGGCTCATCCCTAGGAGTCCTCTCCCAGGTCGCCAGGGAGACTTTCGCCCCTGGATGTCATGTCCCACGTAGGGTGAGGGCAATTATTTCACTTGCAGAGTTGGGTTTAGAGAGAGTGAGGTCACATCTGAGCAACAGCAGAGGTTCTCCAGAAGTATCTCTTAGGCATGCCTATAGGTAGTGTAAGCTTCTCCGCTACCTATGTAAGCCTCATGATCAAGGCCTTAGGCTATTGACTTGGGAGTCCCTAAGGGGTTTCCCTGGGAGTAAAGCTTTATAGTTCCATATTTTTTCTCCAGTCTCTCAAGGGACATGGCCAATACTTTTTTTTTTTAATTTTTATTGTATAGTATAACATATATACAGAGCAAAGAAAGAAAAAAGTGATAGTTTTCAAAGCACTCTTCAACAAGTGGTTACAGGACAGATCCCAGAGTTTGTCATGGGCTGCCATACCATGCTCTCAGATTTTTCCATCCAGCTACTCCTGAACACTGGAGGTTAGAAGGAATAAATATTTATTTTTTATCATCACAATCAACTTTTTCTTTTTTGTGAAAAATAACATATATATAAAAAAGCAATAAATTTCAAAACACAGCATAACAATTGGTTGTAGAACAGATTTTGGAGCCTGGTATGGGTTACAGTTCCACAGCCTTAGATCTTGCCCTCTGGTTACTCTTAAGACACTAGAGACTAGAAGAAATATCAACGCAGTGATTCAGCACACATACTCGTTTGTTAAACCCCACCATCCATCTCTGTGTAACTCCACCATCACCTCTGATCTTTCTTCCACTCTTTAGGGGGTATTTGGGTTATGACCTTTCTAACTTTTTCATGTTGGAAGAGCTATCACTAATATGGGGTAGAGAGATGGAACTATCTGATATTCTGTAGAGGCTGGGCCCTCTAGATTTCAGGGCTTATCTGGTCCAGGGGACCATCTGGAGGTTGTAGCTTTCTGGAAAATTACCCTAATGCATGGAACTTGTTCTAGTTTGCTAGCTGCCAGAATGCAATATACTAGAAACAGAATGGCTTTTTAAAAGGGGAATTTAGTAAGTTGCTAGTTTACAGTTCTAAGGCCGAGAAGATATCCCAATTAAAACAAGTCTATAGAAACGTCCAATCTAAGGCATCCGGGGAAAGCGCTGGTTCAAGAAGGCCGATGAAGTTCAGGGTTTCCTCTTCAAGTGAGAAGGCACAGGGCAAACATGGGGTCATCTGCTGGCTTTCTCTCCTGGCTTCCTGTTTCATGAAGCTCCCCGGGAGGTGTTTTCCTTCTTCACTCCAAAGGTCACTGGCTGGTGGACTCTGCTTCTCGTGGCTATGTCGTTCCTCTCTGCTGTCTCTGAATCTCTCTCATTCTCCAAATGTTTCCTCTTTTATAGGACTCCAGTAAACCAATCAAGACCCATCCTGATGGGGGGAGACACGTCTCCACCTAATGTAGCTTAACAACCACTCTTGACTGAGTCACATCTCCAGGGAGATGATCTAATTATAGATTCAAACAATCAGTTCTGAATAGGGATTAGAAGAAACAGCTGCCTATACAAAATGGGATGAGGATTAAAACATGGCTTTTCTGGGGTACATACATCATTTCAAACCAGTACATTCGACCCTTTGGACCCTAAAAAAGACACGTTTTTCCATGTACAAAATACACTTGTTCCATAACAATATCAGAGAACCTTAAACCATCAGTAATGTTACAAATACAAGATTAAAACCAGTACAAAATCTCAAAGTTAGGTACAGGTATGGTCTGTCCTAAAGCAAGGTTCTCCTCTTGCTCTGGACCTGTAGAAACTCAGAACAAGTTATTTGCTGCCAACATACACAGGAGGAACAGTCATGGGATACACATACGCATTTCCATACGGAGGAAGGAACACAGGGGTCACAGGACCCAAGCAGTTTCGGAAACCTGCAGAGCAAAGTCCTTTAGATTTCAAAGTCTGAGAGTCATTTGTCTTTGGGGCTTCAGAAAGAGGCAGTCCCACCCTTTCCAAGGGCCTATGCAGGGGCCTGCCTCTCCAAATGCAACCTTGGGGGACGTTGGGGAGACCACCTTTTTCTCGGCTCCACCCTCTCCAAGCATTGGGGCCACACCTGGGCTCTCTGCCATCTCCGGGGCACACGCTCAACCCCTCCCTGTGGTGGCAGCCAGGCTCTCCCCAAAGCCCAGGGAATGTGCTTCACCCTCTCCAAGGCCTGAGGCAGCATGACTCTCCCACTGCAATGAGGTGGAAGGCCCATCCTCTGCCTTCGGGGCAAACTCGCCCTCTCCACGGGCTTGGTCCGCTCTCCTGGCCCGAGGCTTCTTGACTTCAGACCTCAGCCTCCGTGGTTTTGCCTCTGAAGTTATTTTTCTACAATGTGTCCCTTCTCTGAACCCCCCAGTCCAGACTGGCAGTGGCTCTGTTTCTACAGGTCCCACAGCACCCTCGTTGGCTTTCTATGCAGTCGCCTTGGATCATGCCCATCAGACATAAGGAGTTTCCACAGATCCTTCCTGGATAACTCCATGTCCAATCCTGACTTTCTCTGAAGTGGCTGCATGGTTCTGCATTTGGTCAAATCCTCACGTGGGGCACCATTCTCTGGGGTGTCCCTTCCTGGCAGCCCAGAATTTTCCAGAGGATCAGTTTCTGGTTTCTTTGTACCCAAGAGTTCAGTTCTCAGCTTCTCTCTCTCCTGTTGTATTTCACTCTAAGCTGTGAGGAGAACCCAGGCTGTTCTGTACTGGGCCACTGTCCTAGCAGGAACTGACTCAGGCGAGAGCCATGGAGGAGCTGGTGGTTGAGATCGTGTAAAGAACAGGGTCTTTACCTAACCTTGAAGTATTTACAGCAAAACACGTATTAGTTATTGAAGAGGCAGAAACCTTCACTGGCAGAAACCATGCCAACAAAGTGACCAAAATGAGCAGGAAAGGGGCAAATCAGCTGTGTGAGCCCCTGGGGTACGGGAGGCGACATGTCGTCTCTGGGACATTCTTGTCAGAAACGCACAAGAGGGGCTCACCCTGAGCACACGTCAGGGCATCCTGTGGGGCGGCTGGCCTGTGCTCTCCAGAGCTACTGAGAACACGCAAGGACAGACTAAAGAGCCAGACGGAAGGAGAAAGCAGTGGCCTGACAATTAACTGCAGTGTTTGATTCTGGACCAGTAAAGGGCAGCGTTGGGGACATGGAGGCGAGTGAGGCTGGAGCACTCCTGGCCTGCCCCGACTGGTCCCCGGGGCTGCCCTGTGTGTCCTGGGCAGATCTGGAAATGCGACTGAAGCATTTAAGCATCACTGTACTCTCAGATGGCTCAGAAAGAAAGAGAACAAGAGTGAGGACCAGCAAGGGAGAGGACAGGATGTCGGAGAATGGGCGAAGTTGAGTGTATTAGTTTGATAAGCTGCTGGAATGCCATATACCAGAAATGGAACGGCTTTAAAAAAAAGGGAATTTAGGCTGAACAACTTTGGGTCGAAGCACCATGAGAGGGCCTGAGCCAGGCCTGGAACCTACGGCGGAGGGAGACGTGCTGGACACACTAGGAGCTCTGGGGTATAAGAGACCACTTTTAGATGCGCGAGCCCTCGTCAAGGCAGCAGAGTGTGGACTATCTTCGCCTGAATTGTCAGAGCTCTGTGTTTGGTTAGGCTCTCCAATAAAATCATTGTGCAACTTGGAAGAAAGTATCTCTTCAGCTGGGAAAGATGATTCTAGAAAGTTTCCAGCTTGAGATAAGTGATTTTTAAAAAAGAAATGGCATGTCCATATTCTGTACTAATATCAGGAGATATTAAAGACCATTTGAAAAAAAAGATGACTGAAACTTCTATTATTTTTAAGTACAGAGCTTCAAGCTTCGCAGATCTTACAGAATAAGAAATGTAAAAATTCTCAGTCAGATGAAAAACAGTGAAATATTTCAGGAAGTTCACGCTCTCTCTCTGATACCCTTGGTGTACCCAAGCCGCCGACTTCTGACATTCCGCTTATGCTAAACCAGGTGGAGTCATTTGCGAGGATCTCCTCACAGAAGTCCAGAAGAGTCACGTGGGTAAACCACTGCTGAAAACTGACTCAAATCCGGAACAGGCGGAGCACCTGGAAAGAATCAATGATGCTCTTTCTAGTGACTGTGAATGTCGCCGGCATATGTTAGTGAAACAGTTAGATGTGACAGTGCTGTCCTTTGGATGGTCTGATAGAACAAAGGTAAACACAGGTGACATAAAAGTCCCCTTCCAGGAGTGGTGAGAACAGGGAGAAAGTCAACTTCCTCAAGTTGAATTCTTGATATTCTCACAAGCAGTGTGGACAACCAAAGCTATAGGCTGAGCCCCCAGTCTTGGGGTTTGTTCATATGAAACAACCCTGCAAAGGATAGGTCAAGTCTACTTAAAATTTAGGCCTAAGAGTCACCCCCAAGAGAACCTCTTTTGTTGCTCAGATGTGGCCTCTCTCTCCAGCCAACACAACAAGCAGTCTCACCACCCTCCCCCTCTCTACGTGGGACATGATTCCCAGGTGTGTGGACCTTCCTGGCAACGTGGGACAGAAATCCTAGAATGAGCTGAGACTCAGCATCAAGGGACTGAGAAAACCTTCTCGACCAAAAGGGGGAAGAGGGAAATGAGACAAAGTGTCAATGGCTGAGAGATTCCAAACAGAGTCGAGAGGTTATCCTGGAGGTTATTCTTATGCATTAAGTAGATATCACCTTGTTATTCAAGATGTAGTGGAGAGGCTGGAGGGAGCTGCCTGAAAATGTAGAGTTGTGTTCCAGTAGCCATGTTTCTTGATGATGACTGAATAATGATATAGCTTTCACAATGTGATTGTGTGATTGTGAAAACCTTGTGTCAGATGCTCCTTTTATCTACCTTATCAACAGATGAGTAAAACAGATGGAATAAAGATGAATAATAAGGGGAACAAATGTTAAAATAAATTTAGAGTGAAATGCTGGTGATCGGTGAGGAGGAGGGGTGGGGGTATGGTATGTATGAATTTTTTTCTGTTTTCTTTTTATTTCTTTTTCTGAATAGGTGCAAATGTTCCAAGAGATGATCGTGATGATGAATGTGCAACTTTGTGATGATGTTGTGAATTACTGATTATATATGTAGAACGGAACAATCAAAAGTTAGGAATGTTTGCATTTGTTTGGTGTTTATTGGTATTAAAAAAAAGAATGAATAATAATTTTTAAAAAAACATATGAAATAGCAAAAATTTACCAGCCTAAGCGTTATGCTTTGTCGTTCAAGACAACTATTACATTAGCACATCTGCTTGCTGCCCGTGGAGGTCTGAGGAAGGTCATTAAACAAGTAGTGGCGCTAGTCGAGAGAAGACGGCTTGTGCCATTAGCAAGGTGCTGACGGGAAGGGTGCCTGATGGCGAAGGAAGGCCCATTGAAATTGAACCTCCACCCCCTGAAATGCCTCCTTGGCAGAGGAGACCAGAAGGCAGTGGAAGGGGTGGTTGGGGGGCTGGGGGGGGTGGTAGAGGAGGGGGTGGGGGTGGACGGGGTGGGGGAGGTGGGGGGTGGGGAGGAGGAGGTGGGGGGTGGGGAGGAGGAGGTGGGGGAGGTGTTGGCAGAGGAGGGGTTTCCAAGGCGGGGGAGACTACGGTGGAAGGGGGTGCTGTGGTGGAGGAGGTTATGGAGAGCATATGGAGGAGGTGGCGGGGTGGTGGGTACAGAAGAGATTCAAATGCCATATCTTCCTGGAGATAATGTTATCAAAACGGTTTCCATCCCGCAATATTGAATCAGGGTTAAAAGAAGCAGCTGCCCCACAAGATTGGGTCAGGATTAAAGCATGGCATTTCTGGGGTACATAATAGTTTCAGTTCAACACATTGGGGAATCCAGGTGACACGTCCTTGTGAATTCTTTGCGTTATTCTCTCTTTTTCTTAGTGGTCATTCCCCGTTCCTCGCCATCTCCCCCCACCTTTACTTATCTCTGTAACTTTATTTCTCAGTTGCACCATCACCATTTATTGGCTGTACTTTTTTCCTTCATTGAATTGCTTTTGTGTGTTTGGGAAAATCCTGTGACTGGCTATGCCCCACCCCTTTCCTTTGCAAGGTTTCAGGTCTTATAGCTCTCAGGGCTCTCTGACGTTCATTTCATTCACAGAATACCATTGTGAGGTGGTAGGGCAGGCGTTGCTGGGCGCCTTGCACAGGTGAGGAGACAGGTTCACAGTGGTTCAGTGGCTTGTTTAGATGCACGGCTCTAGGTGGTGGGCAGGATAAGAAACGCCTCTGGGGGGCCCGGGCAGACCCCTTGCTGTGTTTGGGGCATCCCTTCTCCTGGTGACAGTATATGCTTTAATTTCAAGCTCCAGTTGCCTGCTGGACACCTGAAATTCATTGCAACATCTTGAATCCAGCATAACCTCACAGAACGCATCTCCAGCTCTTCTTCCCTGCCCCAGGCCCATGCTTTGGTCACTCAGGCTCAAGGCTGTGACCTCAGCCCTCTGGCGTCCGGTGGCCCTCCGTGGAGTCCCTCCGGCCACCCTGCCCCATGCCGGCCTCCCGCGTGGGGGTCCTGGCAGAAGTCTGCTCCTCTCCAGGCCGGCAGCCCCTTGGGCGCACGTGGGACCTCCTGGGGAGCCGGCTCCCCCCCACCCCTAATTTTGGTAATACGGATAACTCCTAACATTGCCTCTTTTCACCACACTAAACGTAGGGTTCAGTAGACCCACTTCTCTTTTAAGACCCTCAACCCCCCCCACACACACACTGCCCTCCTCCCTCCCTGGCTCTGGAACCTCTAGTCTGCATATTGGCGACTTCCAGGAACGTCACACACGTGAGACCACACCGTGTCCGTCCTCAGTGCCTGGCCCCCGCCGTGGCGTGTCTCAGAGCCGCCCTTTTTGGCTGAACGACACCTATGTGTTCATGTAACAGAACAATCAGGACTGAAGGGAGGAGGCTAATTGCGCAGCTTTACGTAGAGGTTCCTTTTCGCGTCCCGGTATATTGAAGTAGACGGAGGGAAATTCCTGAAGTCTCTGAACTCTAACCCAGCTGCCTGGCTCTCTGACAAGGGTTGCACAGTCCTGTCTTCTGCCCTGTGACTGGGAAAACCTGTGACTAACCTTCCTTTGTCCCGTTATCCAGTTTTTCAGCGTTAGAGTGTTGTGATCCCTAAAGACAGCCCCCATGTTTGTTAACAAAGGGTCCTGGGTCAGCCCTGAACTAACGCTCCCCAGATCCAAAGTTCTCATAACCGAGACTGATGGGACCCAAGTGGGCCCCTGAGGTGCACTGAGGCATGGCCTCCCCTCGCAGGTCCCCTCACCGCTGTGCCCTCGCCCCACACAGGGTCTGTGACTGGGGGTGTGACCAGTCTGTGCGTGACGCATGATCAGGGCACTGCAGAGACATCACCTGGGACCAGGTGGTCCCTACACCTGCCCACCTTGTCTCTAACAAAACTGCCGGAATTGCTGTAGTCCGGGGAGACGGATCTGTGGCCGCTGGGCGCCTGCTCTCCCCCTACGGGCCTCGGAAAGGCTCTTTCTCCCTCTGACACCCCAGGGTCTCAGGAACTCTGCAGTGTCACATGTGACGTTCCTGGAAGTTGCCAATTTGCAGAATTGGCACCAGATCTGCTTATGCATCTGCCGGGGGGCAGGTGGTCACCCTTCCCTGGGCTCGCCCTGAGCCGTGGACTTGCTGGGTGGCGTGGGACTTAGTGTTCCCGGCGAAGGAACCCTGTGCTGCTCGCTCAGGGCTGAACCAGCCTTACATTTACATCCTGCCACTTTTTTGGTAGGTTGAAACTATTTCAAAATGGAAGTTTACAAAGTTATAATAGCTATTTCTATTTAAAGGAAATGTCCAAAATAGGTGAATCCATGAGAGACAGCCAGCCATCTGGTGGCTGCCAGGGCTGAGGGGAGGACTGCTTACTGAGTTTGGGGATTTCCTTTTGGGGTGATGAAAATGTCTTGGGACGTGATTTAGCTGGTGCTTGCACAGTACTGTGAGTGTACTAAACACCACTGAGCGGCTGATTTTGTTCAGTGAATTTCACCTCAGTTAGAACAACGACAGTGTCAATGTCATCGCATACCATCAGCCACTCAGGAAGGTCCGCTCTCCTTGGCACGCCGGGGGCACTGCCGGGGCCACAGCTGGGGGCACTGCTGAGGCCACAGTTGGGAGCACTGCTGAGGCCACAGCCGGGGCACGGCCGGGGGCACTGCCGGCATGCGGATGGGGCAGCGTCCCCGGCTCACCCAGAGCACTGCTTTTCTCTGGCGATCATATTACTTCGTTCTCGCATAGGGGCTTTTATTTGTTTTTCACTTTTGGAGTTTTTGTTCTTTTGCGCTTTGTATTTTCACTTTTGAATACGTGAGGTATTTTTATGATTCAAAGATAAGACTGTAGAGAATTGTCCTTGGAGAAGCGTCCCTCCGTTCCCTCTGTCCACCTCGACTACCCTGGGACCGTTCGTATTTATTTCCAGTTTTCCCTTTCACTGTTTCTTTTTACAAAAACAAGCAGATATGTACGTAAGTTTGTGTACATATATGCCTATCCACACACACATATATACATACACATACACACAATATGCACATTCACACACGCGTGCACATGTGAAGCACATGTATCACATATATTCCTGTCCATTTATTCTGTCTCTCTCTCTCTCACACACACACAGTACTCCTTGTTTCTTACATAAAAACTAACATTCCACATAGGCTATGCTACAATTTTCTTTTTTCTGTTTATTTTTTTAATTAATACATTCTGGCCATCCTCTGAGTGCATTTTGAGAAGTTCTCCTCAGTCTTTTGGGTTCACCCCCTCTTCGGACACGGACACGCAGGATTTGGAGCTGACACCCGGGGTTCCGGTTTTAAGCAATGGAGGCTGCCCCAAATTGCTCTGTGCTCCTGTGTCTGGTCCCTCCCGCCGTGCAGAGGGGTTAGAGGTGGGCCGGGCTTTTGGAGTTTTGCCCGACAAGTTTGTGTGGACTGGGCCGCAGTGAGGCTTTACTTCAGGGTAGTGCTTATTTGCATTGTATTAGGAGTGGGAATGAGACTCTCGTCCTACACTTGAGGTGCCTTTTAAAAAAATTTCTGTGCGCCCTGGTGCGGCTTTGGGTTTGCCGCCTGTCCCGGCGCGGCCGGGGGCCGGGAGGAGGCTTTGGTTATTGTAGCCGCGTGAGACACGCCAGGACAATCCAGAGCCACCGGCGGGAAGGGTCAACCCCGCGCCAGGCGCAGGGCCTGGGAGAAGGCGCCAGCTTCACCCTGCAGCAGGAGCGGCATAAAATCGGGGACGAAGAGGGGCCCCTTGGTGAGAGCCAGGGCGGCTGCCCCAGAGGAGAGGCCGGTGGAGCCCGGGTGGTGGCGCGCAGCTGGGGCCGCCTTCGGACCTCCGGGACCCGGGTCCGCCAAGGGGCCCTGCAGCCCCCCGCGCGCCGGGGCGGCCTCCAGGCCTGCGGCCTTCGGTGGCCCAGTGAGCACAGACGCGGACGGACATTTGATGTGTTTATTTTAATGGCCCGGGAGCCCTGGGCGCACTCGGGGGCCCATGGGGCGGGGCGGGGGCGCGGAGCCCGCGGCGGCGGCGACTCATCGGTACTTCGCGGTCAGCACGGAGGACACGATGGACAGGAACTTGTCCCAGGCCTCGTGCGCCTCGGCCGTGAAGTCGGCGGGGAAGCGCGCGGCCACGGTGACCAGCAGGCAGTGGGACAGGAGCTGGGGGCGACCAGGGGCGGCTCAGCGCCGGCGGGGCTGCGGGGGGAGGGGAGCCCGCCCCCGCCCCCGCCCCGCCCCGCCCACCTTGAAGTTGACCGGGTCCACGCGCAGGACGTAGGCGTGCAGCTCGCTCAGCCTGGCCAGGGCGCCTGCGATGTTGTCGAGGCTCCGGACCGCGTCGCCCACGGCCGCCACCACCTTGGAGCCGTGCACGCGCAGCTGCGCCGAGCCCGGGCGCAGGTCGAAGTGCGGGAAGTAGGTCTTGGTCTGCGGGTGGCTGGCGAACAGCCTGCGGCGTGGGGACACACCTGCTCCAGGCGCCCGCAGGCCCGCGGCCCGCGCTTGTCCACTAGTCCATCCCCACCCGTGCTCATCAGCTCCACAGGGCGTAGTGGGGACCCGCGCGCTGGGCACCCACCCCGGGAGAGGCCCAGTGGGGCCCTGTGCCCCTGGCTGCCTGCCCCTCATCCTTGGAGCCCCTCAGGACCCCTCACTACCCCTCACTACCCCTCAGTGCCCCTCACTGCCCCTCACTGCCCCTCGCTGACCCCCACCCGTCCTCTGTCCCCCACCGGGCCTCACCGCTCCAGGGTCTCGGTGCCAATGGCGTCGGCCTGCGAGGAGACCTTGGCCCAGATGGACGTGATGATGTCCTGCTCGGACCTGGTCAGCGACATGGTGGCGGAGCAGGGGCTGCGCAAGGCTGGCCTGGTGGCCCTGCGTCCACGGACCCCTTTTATGGAGCCGGGCATCTGGCCAGGCTGCGGCCACTGGTCGGGAGGGGGTGGGGTGCTTATCAGGCCCAGGCCGGTGTCCAGCGAGATGGGGCCGGCTGAGGGGCCACCTGCCTTGCAGCTGGGCCTGCATGTCCTTGTCCACTTCAGAACCACACACTAGAGGCCGCCCGCCTTCCACTGTGCTGGGAACCGCCAGGGTCTGGGTGCCCAACAGGGTGGGGGTCTCTTCCAATGTCGCCTCCATGCTCCGTGGAGCGGCCTCTTCAGCGCGCAGTCCTGCCGACTGCAGCATGTGCATGCCGGGGCGTCCGTCACCACCCCCTCCGCAGCCCCCTCCTGCCCCCTCTCGATGGTCGTCCCATCAGGGGTTACACAGAGGCGCCCTGCCTCAGTCTGCTCCCTGCGTGGGCACAGCCTGGTGGCGACCCCTTTCCCTCTGGCACGGACGCTGGGCTCAGCGGTTGCTTGTGCCCACCCTGGGTCGGGCGGAGTCCTGGGGAGCGCAGGGCGTCTCGTGCTCCTTCCCTGCGCCGGGACCGGCTGGTGGGACATCTGTTCAAACCTTTTGTCCACTTCTTTTTTTTTTTCAGGACACAATGAATTGCTCTTATTTTGGTACGCATCCACATTTTAGCATCCAGTGGTCCTGAATGAACAGAAAAGTGGGAGAATGCGGCAGTTTGTCATAAAGTCAAGCCCGCCAATCCAGGGGTCTGCTGTGTCCTTCCCGAATCCCTGCTGAGGGTCGTGAGGCAGCAGCACCAAAACCAAAGCATGGACCGAATTCAAGGTTCTTTTTGTTCCAGTTGTCAGATTCCAAACTAGACTCAAACGGATTACAAGGAAAACCAAATGAAAGCCCTGTTTAAAGCTTCTTCAATTTTTAAAGCAAAAGCAATTGAAAGGAAAGAACACAATTCATTCTGAGAGTTGTGTGTGCTTACAAGAGTCTTCGTGTGGCCTTTCTCCGAGGTCAACCACCAAGGACTCTGAGAGCTGGCAGGTCAGAATGACCCTGGGGATGGCTCTTTTCACCATGTCAAAACCTGGGCTAAAAAAATGCATCAGCCAATGATGACAGCATCGGTGGCAGGGCTGAGGACCCAATTTTCACTTCCCAGGCAGGCGAAGAGAAATGTGGTTCCAAAACTAAATGAGGGAGGTCAGAGGCTTTCCAACCTTACCTGATGGCTTCTGGCCAAAGCAAGGAAGTGTCATGGAAAGCAGTGGGTGAAGGAAGGGACGTCAGGAGGAGGAAGGGAAAAGCAGCACCCCTTGATTAAAGGGGGGGGGATATGGGGAAAACCCTGAAAGAATTCCTCACGAGAGGCCAATTTCAGAGGGGAGCAGAGTTGGGGGTGGGGTGGATTACAGTCTATTCTTCGGCCAAGGGTGGTAGTGAGAGTGGGGAAAGGGTGATGGCTTGGAATGGGGTAGTCATTTAAGACTTAGAAAAGAAACTGGGGGGGGGGGTGCAGATGAAGCGCCCACAAACACCCAGCAGTCGTCCCACAGGCTGCGACCTGAAACCTTCACATCTCGTCTCATAAGCCACCCCAATCTGGAGGGCTGCTGGAGGGAGAGAAGGAAGGAGGAAGGCGGGGGTGGGGGGGGTGGGAAGGCAGAGACCCCAGGCCATGGAATTAGCAGCAAGGGGGATGTGTGACGCGCCTTTTCACGGCTGCATTAGATGTGCCCCGCCGGTGGCGACGGGAACTGACTTAAATACACTTTCTTGACCCCAGAAGTTCGGCCTCATGGGCAGTGGCTACGCTTGACGGTTGTCACAGCACAACTTGTGTATTTCAAACGGGCAGAAATTAGTGCCATTTACAGTGTCTTAAGACGCCTTTGAATGGGAGCTTCCTTTCCAGTGTTTTGAGGTCTACAAGACGTATCCAGATAATTTACTGCTGTGGAAAATGAAGACTGCTTAAATTGAATGAGGGGGCGGCTGTGGTTTTTCCTTTTGATTAATTCCTGTAACCTTGTCCTTCAGGCGGCTGAGGGAGTTTCCTATTTTCTTTAGACATCATTAGGCGCCTAGGCTCTTGCTGACAACTCTGATGCTATATGAAGTCTACCATTTTGCTAGCACTGACATGGCTCTTGGGCCCACCACTCCATTAGAACTATTAACTCCATTCATATTAATTGTTGTTACGAATCTTAACAAAGTGGGGGGGGGGGGGGGCGGTGCTTCTGGGTATTTAGGTCCACGTTCTATTTTAAGGTTGTGTATTTGGTTTCCATAAACTGTCTTGGAGGCCCAGTAATCATCCCTGTCTATCTCCTAAATGTCATGTTTTCGTCATCTTCTAGACCCCAGCTCACTGTGCCATCTCCTACTCCTTTCTGGTCTTCCTCGATTCTTCTAACAGTTGGAAATTGTGAGGGACTTTTACTCCCAAGTACGTGGTGGCTGCCATCTTGCGCCACTGTGGCTCAAGGCCCTTTTGTCCACTTCTAAATTGGCTGCTTGTGGACAGCTGTGCATATAATTTGGATACAGACCTTTGTCAGATATGCAATTGGCAAATATTCACTCCTAGTTTGTAGTCTGTCATTTCATCCTCTTAACAGAGGTTTTTGCAGAGAGAAAGTTTTAATTGTGATGAAATCCAGTTTATCAACTTTGTCTTTTATGAATCTTGCTTTTACTGTCATGCCTGACTGCAGGCCGCAGAGATTAGAGGAGCCGGCTGATATCTGCAAAATCTGCGGGGATTTCGAAGGCGTGGGGACCAATGCCTCCTGTGTGGAAAGTCTGACCACAGATGCCTGCTGGACTGACCTGAGCCAATGATTTGGAGATCAGCAGCCTTCCCAGCTGGGGAACAGTGAGCTGCGACAGGAGGCCGCCTCTCCCTCCTTCCACCTCGGCCAGTGCCCCCCCCCCCCCAGCCCCCTGCCAGGCAGGACCGCCCTCCCAGCGTCCTCTCCCCTGCTACACTCTGGCCCCCTCGCCCGCCCTCCTGGGGGGTCTGGGCCTGGGCAGCTGTGGCCGCGGTGTGGGGCTGCGAGGCTGTGGTGAGCACAGAGGCCAGCCTGGGAGGAGCAGAGGTCCTGGAGAGGCACCGGGCCGGGCCCTCCGGGCTGCAGGGTCCGGGGCCTGCGGGTCCAGAGCTGCGCCCGGGACGGGGCAGGCGGCCTCCCAGGGCGCGGCTGGAACCGGCCTGGGCTTTGCCTGGTCCTCACCCCGGGGGAGGGATCCCCCCGGAGTTGTTTGTGAAACTTCCAAGCCCTGCAACGCACCGTTGTGAAAACGTTTCCTTTTCCTTTTTTACCCCTTTTCAGGGTGAAATAGAGCGCAATGAGGCCCTGACGGATTGTCGCGGCCGCGCGCCCCAACTCAGCCTCTCGACTCCCGGTGCCCTGAGCCGCGCAGCTGTGCCGCCCGCGCCGGCGCCGTTCCCTCTCTGCGCTGCGTTCCTTGCGCGACACTGCACCGTCCGGCGGCTCTGCTGCAGGGGCCTTCTGCGCGGTTTGACTGGTTGTGTGTGTCTCTCTGTACACCCGCCCGCAGTTCCGTGGGAGCGTCGCGGGCGTGGGGTTCCGAGTTTGCGCTTGGGGCGCCAAGTCGGCGGGCTGCCCCCCGGGACCGCCTGTGGCTTAACTGGCATTTCCCTGATGGCTGTGAGGCTGGGCACCTGTTGGGATATTTAGTGGCCATTGGAATCCCTCTTTTGCAAAGTGTCTAAGTTGTGCCCATTTGTCTACTGTCGTCCATCTTATTGAATTATAGGAATTAAAAAAAATTTTTTAATTTGTTTTAAAAAAATTTAACAACAAAGGAACAAAAACATTCTTAACATATGATCTGAATTATAGGAATTGAAAAAATATTCTGGGTATAAGTTCTTAGTCTATTTTATGCATTTTATCTCCTCCCACTCTGCTCTCTTTCAACTCTCTGACTCTTTCTCATCTTATTTTGGTAACACAGATATAAAACTTCCCATTTTAATCACTTCTATGTGTACAATATAACGATATTGGTTACATTCAAAGCATTGTGCCATCATAACACCACCCATCAGTAAAACTTTTTCCTCCCCCCAGGCAGAGCTGTACCGGGTAAGCAGTAGCTTCCCACTCACCCTCATGACTCCTGGCGGCCTCTAATCCATTTTCTAACTCTATGATTTTGCCAATTTCAGATAATTCATAAAAATGAGGTCATTTTATTGGTCTTTCTCACTCAGCATTGTGTTTTCAAAGTGCATTCATAGTGTAGCAAGAACCCAGACTCATTCCTTTTCACAGCAGAGTTAGTCTGTTGAATGTTTTGGATCAGTTTTTGTTCATCCATCATTTGTTGACCGGCACTTGGGTTTTCCCATCTCTCAGCAATTTTGGACAACACTACTGTGACCGTAAGTGTACAAGTATCGGTCTCAGCCCCGTTCTTGCTTTTCAGGGTATAAACATAGAAGTGGAATTGCCGGGTCATATGGTTATTCTAAATTCAACTTTTTGAGGAACCTCCAAATTATTTCCACACCATTTTACATTCCCACCCACAAAGCACAAGAATTCCAACTCCTCCGTATCCTCACCAACACGCCTTGCACAGTGGCTGTGGCTGTGAAGTGGCATCTCACCGGTGAAGCTGAGGTTTCCCACGTGCTCGCTGGCCCCCCGTGTAGCTTCTCTGGAGAGATTGCCAGTCAAGTCTTTTGCCCGTTTTTAAATTGGGTTGTTTGCCTTTTTGTTTTTGAGTTATGAGCATTCTTACCATATCCTAGATATTACACCCGTATCACATGTACGATTTACAACGAGTTTCCATTCTCTGGGTTGTCTTCACATTCTCTTAGGGCTTCTGTTTGCTGAGCAGAAGTTTGAAGTGCAGTAAAGCGCAGTGTTTTGTGTGCGGTTCAGAACTGCTGTGCCCTAATTCTGAGGTGAAGTCTCTCCTACACCGTCCTTCCTGTATTGCGCCGTGGCCCACCCGGGCCGTGGGTGGTGCGAGGTGAGGCCTGCCTGTGGCTAGCTAACCCTTCTCAGGCGGTTTCTGCGGCTCCTCTCCCCGTAGGAGACCTGAGCTCACAGGCGCCTGGTAAGGGAGGTCTTATTTTCTTCTTCTTCCATTTTTTTAAATAAGAAGCAGAGGCTTGGGGAGGTTGTGAAACCTGAAACAAGGCTTTGTGGTGGGGAGAACCAGCCAGGACAGAGTGAGGACCAAGGCTGGGCATGGGCTGGACTGCTCTTCGGAACGTGGGCTCAGGGAAGTCTCTTTCCTTCTCTGGGCCTCAGCGCCCTCGTTTGTGACACCGGGTACCCGGGCTTGTGCCGCACTCCAGGGAGCTGGGCCCTGCGGGGTCCGGCTGGCCTCGGCTAGCTCTCAGCCTGCAGAGGTAGTGCTGAGCTGGCTGAAGGGACAGTCCCTGCAGGTCGGCTCCCGGCTGATCCCGGGAGGCTAGTGGACCTCTGAGCACATTTCATTGTTTTTATCCTCTAAAATGAGGGTTATAAAAGCCCCACTCACTAAGAGGGAATATGTGTGTCCAGCTCTCACCGACCACCATGAGCCCAGGGATTGACAGCACAAATTCATGACTGCTGCTGCTACCAGTGTGTGTGTGGGGTCCTCCTGGCAGGGCAGGGTGTGGCCCCAGGAGCAGGGTGAGGCCGGCCCAAGATAGCGGCACCCCACCCACGCCTCAGCCTCTGCTGGTGGCCCTATCACAGCCCCAGACACAGTGGCAGGACTGATAAGGCCAGGCCAGTCTGAGAGGCCTCACCCTAACCCAAACCCGAACACTGACCCCTGTGCTGGGCTGGCTTCTCCATGTGCTGGGGCGGCAGGATGGTCCAAGGTCCTGCCCAGTGCCAGGAGGCAGGGAGGGCAGAGCCATGCCTGGAGGGGAGGCCCTCATCACCGCTGTCCCCGCGTGAGCCGTCTCCCCCAAACCCCATCACCAGAGCCTGGTCCCTATGTCCTGGCACCCAGGAGGTCCCCACTATCACTGCCGCCCCACCCTGCCAGGCATTCAACCCCTCCCAGCTTCACCCCCTCCTTCTGTACCCTCATTTCCAGTCCAGGGACACTCCTGGGAATGAATAACTCAGAAGCATTTTGATTATGCATAAATCACAACATACAATACTGGGAAAAATGCTTGCAAAATCTGTGAGTGGGTGAGCAAGCCTTGTAAACTAGGGACACATCCAGATCATCAAAAAAGGACAAACAACTCAAAGAAAACCTAGTAAGGAAAGCAAAAAGGCAATTCTCAGATACTGGCCAATAATCAAATGACAGAATTTTCCACCTCAGTAATAATCAAAGTTGTGCATCATGGAATAAGACATCATTTTCTTTGCACCGATTTTGTAGCAGTTCACAATAGAATGAATGCTCTGCAGGCACATGCAGGTAACGTCTGCCATTCCAAATGCATGTGCCCCTCACGGGTGACTCCAGCCCAGGAGTCCGTCCTGCAGAAAGCACATCGGTGCTACCTTTAGTGCAAGGATGGTGATTTCTGCAACGGAAATGCTAATCCCTCAGTACATGGTTCTGCTCTGATGCATTTGACTGCTTGAGAAGGAGCCATGGGAAACCGTTAACTCTGGTTGCCTCCTGGGGAAGACTGGAAGAGAATGACGTCTTTTATTTCCCTCCTTTTTTTTTTTTTAAACAGCGTTAATGAAATATAATGCGCAAATCATATAGGTCACCCATTTAAAGTGTACAAGCCCATTAGTTTTTAGTATATTCACAGTTCTAGGATCTAAATTTTGAACATTTTCGTCATCCCACCCTCCAAAAAAAAATGCCCATTGGCAGTTACTCCCCATTTTCCCCAACACTCTCAGCTCCTGGCACCCGCTGACCCGCCTTCTGTGCACAGATTTGCGTCCTCTGAGCGTGTCCTGCGGAGGGGACGGTGCGGCACCTGGCCGGTGGCCTGGGGCTCCTTTAGTGCAAACCCTGTTTCCAGGCCCCTCCGCGCAGCACCGCGCCGCGCGCCATCACACGCGCGCTCTGCGCCACAGGCTCTCTTTCCACTCTTGGCGGTGCCGTTGAGCGCAAGAATTTCAAATTTTGATGAAGTCTAATTTATTTTTCCTTTGGTTGCTTGTGCATTGGGTGTCATACCCGAGAGACCACTGCGCATTGCCAGGCCAGGGCATTTGCCCTTTGTTTTCTCCTTAGAGCTTTCTTACACTGGACTTCGGTGATCTGCAGAGCTGCCTTTTTTACTTTCCCGTAAGGAACTTCCCGCCCAAAGCAAGCGCCCCTTTTATAAGGAAGAAAACAACACTTGGCGACCGGCGGCCGCGGACCCCAGCCTGGGGGCGGGGCGGGGAGCCGGGGCTCGGCGCCAGCGCGCCTGCGCACACCGCCGCCCCGCGCGCAGGCGCTCTCAGCGCCTCGCGCGGCTCCGCTGCCGAAGTCTCGCGAGCGCGGCGGGGGCCGGTCCGGCGCCTACGCGGACGGAGCGTGCGCGGTGTCCGGGACGGTCCGTGCGACCCGGGCCGCTGTGCTTGGGCCCGCCGGTCTCGGTGGCCCGCCCCGGCCCCGCGAGATGGGGGACTACAGCAGCCCCCTCAGCGTGATTCTGGTGAGCTCGGGGAGCAGGGGCAACAAGCTGCTGTTCAGGTACCCCTTCCAGAGAGGGCCGGAGCACCCCGCGGGCCCCCCAAGTAAGTGCGCGCGCCACGCCCGTTGCTCAGGTCCGGGCCGCGTCTCGCCTCGGAGGAGGACTGCGGGGCTGCCTTCATCTTGAGAAAAGGGCAGACTTTCAGAGACGCGGAAGTCGTGTCTCCCTTTTTTCGCGCCGCCTGCCCCCGGTCCTGCGCGTCCGGAGCCGCCGGCCGCTTTGGTGGCCGTCCGCCGTGCCGGGGACGCGTGCGCCTAGGGCGCGGGGCCTGCCCCCTCCGGGAACAGCCTCTGGACGCCCGAGCGCCCGCCGCCGTGTGTCAGTTCATTCAGTATTTGTTTTTAAGGCACTTTCAGACCTCTGATATGATGCAGCCTTTTAAAGGCACAAGAGGCCGAGGTTAAGGGGTCATTTCCCATACCGACTCACACTCTGGCGCCCCTTGCAGGTCCAGCTCCTGTGAACCCCAACCGGTGTTTCTTTCTGGAAAGCGGCTACGTAAACTCAAGCATATACACACATTTTCTAAGCGCGAGTATAACACACCGTGCATTATGTTCTGGTCCCGTTTTCATTTTCACTCTGCATTTTGGATTTAGAATCAGAATGTACGAAGTGACCATCTGCCTTTTTCATGGCTGCAGTGAATTCCTTGGGATGACTGTTCTGTGACTTATTCATTTAGTCCTTTATTGACAGGTGTTGCAGCGCCTTCCCATCTCACTCATACACACAGTGCAGATGCCCTGGGCATGTATGTATGTCACTTTGCAGAGTATTTGTAAGATCAAGTCCTGGAAGTAGAATTGTTGGGTCTAAGAGATTCAGTATTTTTATTTATTTATTAAAAAAAAAATTATTTATTTATATTAATTAAAAATTAACAACAAAACATTAACATATAATCATTCCGTTCTACATATATAATCAGTAATTCTCAATATCATCACATAGTTGCATGTTCATCATTTCTTAGAACATTTGCATCAATTCAGAAAAAGAAATAAAAAGACAACAGAAAAAGAAATAGAAGCAAAAACAGAAAAAAAAGATTATACGTACCATACCCCTTATCCCTCGCTTTCATTGATCACTAGCATTTCAAACTAAATTTATTTTAACATTTGTTCCCCCTATTATTTATTTTTGTTCCGTATGTTCTACTCCTCTGTTGACATGGTAGATAAAAGAAGCATCAGACACAAGGTTTTTGCAGTCAGTCACATTGTGAAAGCTCTACCATTATTCAATCATCTTCAAGAAACATAGCTACTGGAACACAGTTATTGAGAGATTCTATATTCTAGGCACTGTGTGAAGCCATTTACATGGATTACTTCATTTAAGACACCCAGTACACAGGCCTGTGAAATATGTCTTATTATTTAAAAATTTTTTTAAAATTAGAGAACTTGTAGGTCTACTGCAAATCCATGTAAAAAATACTGTGTTCCCATCTACCCCCGTTGTGGACACTTTTTGTTAGTGTAGTCTCTTGTTGCAGTTGATGAAAGAGTATTACAAATTTGCTATTAACTGGCCCATACATCAGGGGCATTTTTCCCCTACGCCACCCTGGTTTAACACCCTGTATTAGGGTTGTGCGTGTGTAATAGTTCATGACAAAGCATTCCTGCGCTGTTAACCATCATCTGCCGTCTCAAATAGCTTTCGTTGTGTTACACCATCCTATGTTTTGTCTTCTAATTTTTATTCAAGTAACATATACAACCTAGAATTTCCCCCTTTTAACTGTATTCACATATATAATTAAGTGCTGTTACTATCCTTACCTGTTAATATCACCACCATCCATTTCCAAGATCACGCTAAACAGAAATGCTGAACGATTTGACATGAGCTCTCTAGTCTGTACCCCTGATCCATCCCTTGGTAACGTGTGCTCCAGATTCTGACTCTCTGAGTCTGCTGGTTATGATTAGCTCACATCAGTGAGATTACACAGTCTTTGTCCTTTTGTGTCTGGCTTGTTTCCGTCAGCGTCGTGTCCTCCATGCATCAGGACTTCACCCCTTTTGACAGTGGAATGACACTCCACCGTATGTATATACCATATTTGTTTATCCTTTCATCGGTTGAGCAACACTGAGGTTGCATCCGTCTTTTGGCAATTGTGAATAATGCTGCTGTGAACATTTGTGTGCAAATATTTGTTCGAGTCCCTATTTTCAGTTCTTCTAGGTATACATCCAGTGGTGAAATTGTTGGGTCATATGGTAATTCTCTACTGAGCTTCCTGAGGAACTGCCAGACCGCCTTCCACAGAAGCTGCACCATTTTACATTCCCACCAGCAGTGAATGAGTATTCGTATTTCTCTGCAGCCTCTCCAGCACTTCTAGTTTTCTGGGGGTTTTTTTGTTTTTAATAGTAGCCGTTTTAAAGGCTGTGAGAAGACATCTCGTTGTGGTTTTGATTTACATTTCACTAATAGCTGGTGATGTTGAGCATGTTCTCATGTGGTTTCAGCCATTTATATATATCCTCTTTGAAGAAATACCTATTCAGATCTTTTGCTCATTTTTGAATTTGGCTGTTTGTCTTTTTATTGTTGAGTCGTAGGATTTCTTTCTATATTTTGAATATTAAACCCTTGTTGGATATTGTGGTTTCCATATATTTTTTCCCATTGACTAGATTGTCTTTTTACATTCATGACAGAGTCCTTTGATATACAAAAGTTTTTAATTTTGAGGAGGTCCCATTAATCTATTTTTCTTTTTGTTAGTTGAGCTTTGTGTGTAAAGTCTGAGAAACCATTGCCTAACGCAAGATCCTGAAGATGCTTCCTTATATTTTCTTCTAGGAGTTTTATAATGCTGGTTCTTGAACACTTTTTGAGTTAATTATTGTATAAAGTGTGAGATAGGGTCCTCTTTAATTCTTTTGCATATGGAGATCCCGTTTTCCCAGCACCGTTTGTTGCAGAGACTGTTCTTTCCCAATTGAGTGGACCTGGCAGCCTTTTCAGAAATAAATCCGCCACATGTTAGGAGGGTCCATTTCCGAACTCACAATTCAATTCCATTGGTGAGTGTATTTGTCTTAGTGTTAGTACCAGGCTGTTTTGACCACTGTAGTTTTGTAATAAGCTTTAAAATCAGGAAGTGTGAGTCCTCCAACTTTGTTCTTCTTTTTAAAGTTGTTTTTGGCCGTATCCTTCCATATGAATTCGATAACTGGCTTTTCCATTTCTGCAAGTAATCTGTTGGAATTTGATTGTGATTGTGTTGAACCTGTAAATAATTGTGGGTAGGGTTGACATTATAATGATACTTAGTTTTCCAGTCCATGAGCCTGAAATGTTCTTCCATTTACTTATGTCTTATTTGATTTCTTTTAGTAATGTTTTATAGTTTTCTCCAGGTCATTTATGTCCTAGGTTAGATTTATTGTTAGATATTTGATTCTGTTTGTTGTTTTTGTGAATGGAATTTTTTCTTGATTTCCTCCTCAGAGTGTTCATTACTAGTGTATAGAAGCACTGCTGATTTTTGCGTGTTGAACTTATACCCACCACTTTGCTGAATTCATTTATTAGCTCTAGGAGCCTTGTTGCAGACTTTTCAGGACTTACCATATTTAGGTCACGTCGTTGGTAAATAGTGGAAGTTTTACTTGTTCCTTTCCAATGTGGATGCCTTTTATTTCTTTTCTTGCTCGTCTGCCCTGGCTAGAACTTCCAGTTCAGTGTTGACCAGCAGTGGCGACAGTGGCACCCTTGTCTCCTTACTGATGTTAGGGGCAAGCTTCCAGTCTTTTCTCCTCGAGTGTGACGTTAGCTGTGGGCTTTTCATGTGTGCTCTTTATCATGTTGAGGAAGTTTCCTTCTATTCTTATTTTTCTATTTCTATTTTCTTATCAAGAAGGGATGCTGGTCATGGGCTAGAGAAAGCCTTCTTGACTAAAAGGATGAAGACCAAATGAAGTTTCAGAGGCTGAGAGATTTCAGAGTGGAGAGGTTATCCTGGAGGTTATCCTCACACATTATATAGATGTCCCTTTTTTGTTTATGGTGTATTGGAGAGGCTGGAGGGAAGTACCTGAAACTGTTGAGCTGTGTTCCGATAGCCTTAATTCTTTAAGATGATTGTATAACTACATAGCTTTACAATGTGACCATTTGATTGTGAAAAGCTTGTATCTGTTGCTCCTTTTGTCCTGAGTTTGGACAGATGAGTAAAAAATAAGGGATAAAAAATGAATAAGGGGGAAAAATCAGGTAGCTTGAGATAGTAATAGTCTATGAGAGGGAGGGGTAAGGGTTATGGGATGTATGAGTTTTTTCTTTTTATTTCTTTTTCTGAAGTGATGCAGACTTCAGAAAAAGACTTATGAGTCCATAAATGGGTGGTGATCTTGTGAGCCACGATTGTACACTTGGATGGACTGTATGTGTGTGAAGGGTTCTCAATACAAATATTACAAGAGAAAAGAAAGGGTACTGGATTTTGTGAAATGCCTTGTCTGTGTCAGTTGAGATGATCATGTGTTGAACCGCCCTTGCATACCTGTGATAAAACCCGCTTGGTCGTGCTGTATAAGTATTTGCTGTATAAGTATTTTAAGGTGTTGTTGGATTCAAGTATTTTGTTGAGGATTTTTGCATCTATATTCATAAGAAAAATTGGTCTGTAGTTTTCCTTTCTTGTAGTATATTTATCTGGCTTTGGTGTTAGAATGAGTTAGGCACTCTTCTTTCCTCTTCGGTTTTTTTGGAGATTGGTATTAATTCTTGGAATGACCAGTAGAATTCACCTGTGATGCCATCTGGTCCTGAGCTTTTCTTTGTTGGGAGGTGTTTGATCACTGATTCACTCTCTTCTCATAACCAGTCTGTTGAGGTTTCCTCTAGGATCAGGGTAGGTTGTCTGTGGCTTCCAGGGATTCGTCTGTTTCGTCTGAGTTATCTGAGTGTCAGTCTGCTGTGCTGGTATACCACTATTCGTAGTATCCCCTTGTAATCCCTTTTATCTCAGTAGAGCTATTAGTAATGTCCCCCCTTTCATTTCTGGTTTTAGTTATTTTCATCCTTTCTCTTTTTTTCTTTGCTAGTCTAGCCAGACGTTTGTCAAGGCTGTTGTCTTTCCATGGTTTGCATTAGTTGTATTTTTTCCCCATATACACTACTTCCCATAATTAACACCTTGACATAGTGAGGTAAATTTGTTCTAGTTCATGGAAGAACACTCTTATATTTGTGCTGTTAAGCATCTTTATATGTCACAGTCCCATGTTCATCCTCTCGCTTTCCTTCAGATGACACACGGCCCTAAACCCCCCTTTTCACCCACAGTCACACTGTGACTCAGCACTACTTGTCACACTCACCCTCGTGTGCTCCGTCACCTCTGTCCATTCAGCCCTAGTTTTTTAACTTTGCATATTCCTCTTGTAAATTATTGTTGTGTGTATGAAAGTTTTTATGTATACGCAAAGATCAGGCTTTTGTCTACATTGTTTTCCAACCTAGTTGCATTCATATTGGGAGAGAATGTGTGTATTTATATAAAATCCTGTCTCTGCCTTTGAAGTTTAACACAGTAGCAAAAGCATTTCCCCATGTCATCATGACTTCTTGGGAGCCATCACTGGCAGTGGCTCTGTGGTTCACCTGTGTGTGTAGGAACCCTGTTTTCTGAGGCGTTTTCCCCTTCTGCCCTCACTCAGGTAAACCACGTAGCAGATATGCTGTTAATAGCACAGGGGACCACTCCGACGACCAGGATGGTGACTCCAGGTAAGGGCTCCCTGCTGCTCCAGAAATTGGGGTAGACCCTGTTCCCCAGCACTGGGCAAGCCCCACCCTCCTGGTGACCCTGAGATACCCAGGGGTTTTTCTTCCGCTTAGTCGATGCTTTCATGTGGGTTCTGCCTAGTTTGGGCACTTGTTTCACCTGAGTGGTTGGTCAGGCCGGTCTGAGAACTGATGGGGTCATGCCCACCTAGGGCTTTCGGCTCCCAGGGGGGAAATGTAGGGGTGACCAGGCACTGATGTGTCCCCAGAGGGCACATGTGCCTGTGTGTGTGCAGCCAGCAGGCCCCTTCCACATGGACAGGCCAGGGGCCAGCATGGCAGTGGAGCTGAGAGCTGGGTGGTCTGAGCCTGGATACTCTTTAGGGCCCAGACGAGAGGGGGTCTTTCTGTTTCCTGGGCTGGAGCTTCCTTCTCATTCTGGGAAGCGCTGTCCGGCTGGCAAGCATCAGAAGTGACCTCTTCTGTCTTATGCTCCTTTACTTGAAGTTCAGTAGACGGTGACACAGGCCCAGGCGGAGGAGTGAAGGTTGAGTTGCCTACCTGGGTCCCCTCCACCTGGACAGCCTGTGTGGCGTAGGGGCGTCAGTCTCTGCTGTCCTGGGGGAGGGCTGCTGATTCTTTGCCATGCCACACATTAGACCACGTGTCCCTCCGGCTCTCTTATAAACCTCAAGCCCGCCCTTGTGATGTGGCGTTTTACGAACGTTTTTCACCAGTTTTTTGAGGGGATTAGGGACTGCTGCATGGCCGGCGCCTGTTTCTGGGGGAGCTGGTTTGGGGCGAGTGAGCTCAGTAGTGGGTACCTGGTCGGGTGGTGCAGATCTGGGACAGTTCCGTCCTTGCAGGAAGCTGGGTTGGGCCTGGAGAGTGCTTTCCGCCGGTTGCATTTGACCCCATGCAGGTGAGAGGCCTGCTCGTGGAGGAGTGGACACCCGTGCCCTGGCATCCAGCTGCGCAGGGCCGGCATTTACGGTGGGGTCTGGAGATTTCCTAGAAGCCCAGGGAGGTGTCCCCGTCCTTTCCTGACCATCGGGGGGCTGAGCCTTGAAGCTCAGTCATCAGTGCTTCGTGATGGCACTTCTGTTCAACTTTGAAGCTGTTCTTATAAAACAAACTTTGTGCCTTCTCATGGTTATTTTTTGGGGTGGGGGGAGGTGCATGGTCAGGGAAATCGAACCCGTGTCTCCCGCATGGAAGGCGAGCATTCTACCACTGAGCCACCTGTGCACCCTCTCATGGTTTTTTTTGTTTTGTTCTGTTTTTTTATACATGGGCAGGCACCAGGAATCGAACCCGGGTCCTCTGGCATTCCAGGCAAGCATTCTTGCCTGCTGAGCCACCATGGTGCACCCCTCTCATGGTTTTTTAACGCTGTTTTTGTTTGGTCTTGACGGCTGTGCCCTGTCAGAGTGAGCAGGTCCTCCTCCCAGGAGCAGCTTCCAGCGAGGCCAAGGCCTCCTGCCCGTCCTTTCCGGTGCTGCATCCCTTCTCTCTGGAGCCATGCTGACCTCCTGGCCTCCCTTGGCTTGGAGGAACGTGCTGAGGAAGTGCTCGCCACCCCCACCCCCTCGGGTCCCGGGCCCCTGCAGGTCCCCCATGTCTCCCCTGTGTCTCTACCTGCAGTTCCTCAGCTGTTCGCATTGTCCGGGAGGCTGGTGGGGAGGTTCTGGGGCTCCGGTGCCATCGCCCTGGCCTCCTCCCTCAGACAGGTGCAGGGAGGGGGGAGGGGAGGGGGAAGGAAGGGGGAGTCTTCCCCAGCCGCAGGCCAGTGCTCCTCCACCTCGCTCCTCAGCTTCAGGGTGGACTTGGCGGGTCACCTGTCGGTGCCCGTTGGCTGTGTCCCGTGTGCGCTCTGCCCTGCTGCCTGCCACCGAGACGGACTCTCCTAGCAAGGAGGCAGCAAGGAGGCGGCAAGGGGCCGAGGTGCGCCCCCACCAGGCTGCCTCCCTTTTTTTTTCTAAGCTAGAAAGCAGAGTCTGGCTCCAGAATGTCTTAGCAGGCATAGAAGAACCCCCGCTTCTTTTCCAGTTGGGCTGTTACATCTTCAGTTTTTATGACAGTTGCTTTGTTGTTGTGCAGTACATAGGCCAACCCTTTCATCATGAGAATAAGGGGAAGGGACTTGTGTAATTTTGGAAGCAAGCGAACACATATCGTCACTTGTTTGTGGTTCAGTTTTTGCTGTGTGTAACTCCTCTGGCTCCTCCCCAGATCCCACCGTATGACTCAGCGTCTCTGCGGGAACCTGTCCCTGCCACAGGTACAAGGAGATGCAGGGGAGACCCCCCTCCGCACTGCAGGGGCTCTCTCTGCAGGTCCTGTGCCTGCCCTCTGCCTCTGTGAACTGGGCCACGCCGGGAGCCTCTGTGAACCTGGCCCACCTGCAGCCGACTAAGTCAGGGCCGGCCTGGTTGTTAGGGGGTGCTGTGGCTATCAGAGGAAGGAGTGAGCTTTCTGGTGTGGGTGTGGTCACTTTGTCTCTGTTATCTCAGGGTCCCCTGAGTAGAGGCAGTGTTTTATTTAGACTCCTGTTAAGTGTGGCCCTGGGCAGGGTCAGGCAGGGAGGTTTGGAAAGGGTCCAGTCCCCTCACCCTTCCTGACTGTGTCCTCAGATGGGAGCTACAGAGTTAGCCATTTAAAGGGATTTTCTTTACATGTTTTCAAAGAAAGCACATGATACTTGTGTCTCTGGTTTAGTCTCTCCAGAGAACACTGTTCCAGGGAAAGGAATGATTAGGCCTGGTGGCCCGGGCTCAGGTTGAATTCCAGTCCCTGAGTGTCCACTCTCAGATAAGGCTGCGTCCCGGCCTGCGTCTCTGGTAAGGCTGGTGTCCCGAAGCTGTGCTTCTGGGGCAGGTCCTACTGCCTCCCTGGCCCTGCGCCCTGGGCTAACCTGGGCCACACCACGGGCTACAGCTGCCGACTCCCAGCACGTGAGCTCTGCTTCGGGATGCCAGAGCCCCGCAGCCTCTGTGAGCCTCAAGCACCCTTACTCTGCCATGGCCAGCCTGCCCGCTGCAGGGGCCTCCTAACTGGGCTAGCACGAGTGGACAGAGGTGCTCATGGCTCCTCGCCCTTGCGGCACATCTGTGATTCTTGAGCAAGGTCCTGAGCCAGAGCCACGGCCCCTCCTCCCTATAGGCAGCACCCCCGGACCTGATAGCCCCATTGGGTCATCTCAGCAGCTCTCACCACGCCACAGCTGCTTCCACTAATCCACGGGGCTAGTCATCTTAGCAGTCACAATCTTAGTGAGTCTGTACATCTTACACAGTTAAGAAGTTTTTTCCTTATAAAAATTTGAAAATTTAGGACCAGGAAGATGAGGTTGTAAAGGGAGGAAGCATCCTGAAGCACTGTGGAACCCTGGGTCTCCTTGCGGGGGGGCAGTCCTGGGGGGGCGTGGAGTCGGGGTGCTGTCCTGCAGGCTAGTGGGGTGGGAATATGCTCTCTAGAATGGTAGCTGTTGTTCCTTCTCTGAAAGGAAAGTGCAGTTCGTTTCCTCAGCCTCAGGGCGCACGTTGCTGCAGGTGTGACTGGTGACTTAACACCCCCTTCGCAGGCATCAGGCATCGCCTCAGAAGGGTGCACGATAAAGCTTCCAGGCCCACCGTGGGACAGCTGGCTCCACAAAGCTGTTCACAGAGACTCTTCCTCTCTGGGGGCGGCAGGGTGTGGTGCTGTGGTAGTTTGTTAACTTCTACTCTACTTTTTTATCTTTAATTTTAAGGTTTTCAGATGTTATTCTGGCAACAATTTTAGCAACCAAGTCTGAAATGTGTGGCCAGAAGTTTGAACTGAAGATAGATAACGTGCGGTTTGTTGGACACCCAACGCTGCTGCAGCACGGTCTGGGGCAGGTACGACCCTCGGGGGCAGGTGTGGTTCTCCCTGGGCAGGTGTGGCCCATCCTGGCTCTGGGTACCCCAGGGGGCTGTGGCTGTGTAGGACTGCAGACTTGGGCCTAGCCCCTTTGGCAGCTCGGATCCAGGACTTGCCCGCCCTTGTAAGGCTGGGGGTGCAGCAGAGGAGTCCAGGGGCCACCCTGGACCCCAGGTGCTCTGGCCCCTCATTGATGACATGTTGGTGTCTTGGGCTCTGCTGAGCCCGGCCTTGATGGGGCTCCTGGAGAGGCCCAGAGAGAGTTAAGACAGCACCTAGGGAGTGGCACTAGTGCTCCCTCTTCTTAACTGGCACCGTAGCAGCTCAAGTACTTACTGCTGCATGAGACCTTTTATCTGCGTCGTCTTACAAGATCAGACGCAGACTGTTGTCACCGGGGAGAACCTGCCGTTCGGGGCCTTCCTGCCCTCAGCATACAAGCAGCAGCAGAAACAGCAGTCCTGAGACTGTGAAGGGTTTCTGTGGAGATGTCGTATTTAACTCCACTTATATGATCCAGAAACTGGGTGGTGAGTGCTTGGAATGAGCTTCTGGGGCCGTTGCACATGACGTGCTTCTCAGACACCCTATATCCCTGGGATTGGAGCGCTTTGGGCCCTACGGGTGACCCCCTCTCTCCTCACTGATCCCCGGACGTCAGCTGGTGGGCCCAGGAGAGATTGGGCAGCTTCCTCTAGCCACGGGCAGGGATGGCAGCCCACCCACTGGGGAGGCCCGGGCGAGAGCCAGGTCACCCGAGCCCTGGCGTCAGCCCTGCAGTGCTTGGGTGGGCCCTCGGCCTGTGCCCTTTGGGCTTTGGGTCTTTGAGACGGAAGCCAGTCGGTGCCTGGAGCAGGGAGGAGTGCTGGGGTGGGCGACGGAGGGCTGCTGTCCCTGCCTCATCGAGGCTGTCTTGAAATTGCCCTGGCCATGCCTAGTCAGGCCACCTGGGTGGACACAGGTGCATGTGGGACAGCAGGTGGGAGGGATGGAGCCAGACAGACACCATTCTGTGGTGTTAGCTGATCCATCCCGTCTCCTCTGGGGACGGTAGTGCGATGTGCCACTTCCCTTCACTGGGGCAGCTCTTGTCCCCTCAGGTTGGAGCCCTGTCCCTTCCCTCTTACTGCCACGACCTCACTTCCGGCTGGCCATGCCCAGGGTTCGTTCCCAAAGACGCCGAAGCACTTTTTTTTCTGGTTCTGCTCTAGTTGGGGATATTCTCTTGTGCCTCAAGTAGAAAAGCTTCCAGTGGCTTTTCTTGAAGGTTGTGGCTCTCATTTATGAGAATTCTCTTTCCAGGTATCCAAAACAGACCCGTCCCCAAAAAGAGAGACGCCCACCATGATTCTTTTTAATGTGGTATTTGCACTGAGGGTAAGTTGTTCGTCTAAAGGGCTCAAAGGCGCAGGTAGCTCAGGGAGGAAGGGCCACGGCGGGGTGGGGGGGCAGCCACTCCCAGGTGCACCCCTGACTCAGCACTCAGGCTGCAGGGCAGATGGCTCCAGCTCTTTCGCCAGTCACCAGGCACTCCCTTCAGCAGAGCTGCCAAAACTTAAGGGGACCAGATAAACAGAAAATGCATCCCTGGGTAAGGACTGGGCTTTATTATGACTGGGCCCTGAAATACCTACGAAATCTGCCATGGAATTTCTCTGAATTGCCCCAGGGTCGACTTTCACTAAGGGCCACACGGCTGTGCCGGGTCTGTGTTTTCGCTCGACGCTGTGGGTGCAGAAGGCACAGTGACGAGAGCTGGGAGTGCACTCGGGAGGCCTTGGCTCACTGGCATGAGGCCGCACACACACAGGCCTGTGGGGCGACCCGTGGTCTTGTTGGGTCTGGAGAGCACAGCTCCGCTGCCAGTGGCCCCGGGAGCAAACCCTGACATGGAAAAGCTCGTGAACTGGAGCTTCGTCTTTGAAGATGGCTCACGTTGCTGAGAAGTAACAAACTGAAGTAAATCAGCAGCAGCTTGTAGGGAGGTCTTGTCATTTTGTGCCTTACACACTTTTGTAGTGTCTTCATTTTCCAGTTTCCTTGTACTAGTCACTTGATTACCTAAAGCAGCTATGGAGAGGAGTAAGTGAAAAGACAGACAGACAGACATAAGGGGCCATACTGCCAGCTGCCAACGGCCACAGCTCTTGGGGCCCTGCCCTGGGGGTGCCGGAAGGTGGCAGGGCACACGCCCTCTGACCCAGCTAACCCCTTCTTAGGGCGCTATCAAGAAACAGGCACAGTATCAAGACATTTATGATAATAGCTGAACTGGAGCAGACCCCGTGTCCAGGGTTGTCCAGTGGTGCCTCGGGCGGCCACGGGGTCAGCAGTGTGGCTGAGTCCAGTCACTGGAGATGCACAGACCGCAGCCGCCCAGGCCGTGGGACAGCCGTGGCGACTAGCAGAGGGGTTAAAATGTGAACCGCCGCCATCTCCTCTTTACAGTAGCCACATAAAAATGTGCGGTTTGTTACATTTTAACTCCAGAATAGAGAGGATGGTTTAGTGAGCCCTAGGGTCCCCTCTGAGATCCCACAAGCCTCAGGAGTTTGGCTCCAGCTGTTTCCTTTTCTCTCTGTCAGTCAGAAGCACTTGCCCAAGCGCTTTACGGCAAGGCCAGACCTCCTCTCCGCTCACCCTGCATCTTTCAGGGGCGTTTCTATAAATGTGGGCCTTTCCTCCTAAGCTGTGATGCCTTTCCCACCTGACATAGTTCACCGTGTACCTGGTATCGAGTATTCCTTGGTGCATTTAGGGTTCCCTCCAGTTGGACTGGGGGAACCAGGGCTCCAGGCTGGCGTGCGCCCTCTGCAGGCGTTCAGGGTTGCTGCCAGCTCAGAGTGCCTTTGGCCTATGGAAGGTTCCATGTTTGGATTGGTTTCATTGTCCAGGCAGTCGGGATGCTCTGGAAGCTAGCTGTGAAGGCGTGAGGACATTTCAGGTCAAGTTTTGGGGTGAGAAAAGCACATGGGTGATGCCCAACGCTTCCAGCAATTTTCCTTTATGCCCATGAGATCCACTCCGAGGGCTGCCCTTCCCAGGTGGTGGCTTCTCTCAGCCTGTCCACACGTGGGCTCTGGGCTCTGCAGGCATAGATGTCCCAGGGCAGCAGCGGTCAGTGCTGCCCACTTGGCCGCATGTAGGGCCAGCATTGCCTGGCACATGGCTGGGGTTCGTGGTGGAGAAGCCACAGGACCCTTCTCCCAGCTATCTGCTGGGGGGAGTGTTTCCAGGTTCTTCATGTGCGTTTGGCTTTGAGATGACTGTGTTTACCCCATGAGCCAGACCCCCGGGTCCGTAGCTTTGAGGGGAGAGGAGCAGGCCGTGCCTGGGCGGGGGCTGTGTGCTGTGTGGGCACTGCCAGGAGCAGAGAAGCCCCTCGAATCCCAGTGAGGAAGGTGTTTGTGGGGCCCTGGTTTGGATTTTGGCCCACGTTCCAGCTGTGGATGTGCTGCCAGATGAAGCGAGGGGCGGCGGCTCCCCAGAGGCTCTAATCTGCAGCACCACCTGTCCCTCCTCTGCTCCCACTGCCACCCTCCGGCCACCCTGAGTCACTGCTGGCCTGTTATCTGCTCCTTGAGCCAGCACAGAACCACAGCCCTGCCCCACCCTCTGGCCTGGGTGGAGGCACCTGCCTGGCCCTCCTGCAGACCCTGATAAGGAGTGAGCCATGGGAGCGCAATGTGGGCTGGGGCCTACTGGCCCCTCACCCTGGCCAGGACGCGCCCCTGCTGGCAGGGCAAGGGGACTTGTGCCCCGAATGTGCCCCACGTCCCTGGCGTTCGTGGCCTGGCCTCATGCATTGTGGGCCGGGCCTGTGAACACGCAGTGTGCTGTGGTGGCCAGCCCTTGCCCTGAGACCCGCTTCCCTCTCAGGAGGCAGGGAGGGAGGGGGCCGGGCCTGGGGTGCAGGGAGGGAGGGGGCTGGGCCTGGGGTGCAGGGAGGGAGGGGGCCGGGACTGGGGTGCAGGGAGGGAGGGGGCCGGGCCTGGGGTGCAGGGAGGGAAGGGGCCGAGTCTGGGGTGCAGGGAGGGAGGTGCTGGGGCCTGGGGTACAGGGAGGGAAGGGCCCAGGTCTTGGGAGCAGGGAGGGAGGTGCTGGGGCCTAGGGTATAGGGAAGGAGGGGCTGGGGCCTGGCGCTCCCTGTGTCTGCGTGGCATCCGCGTGGGGTCTCTTGCTGCAGGCCAACGCGGACCCGTCGGTGATCAGCTGCCTGCACAACCTGTCCCGGCGCATCGCTGTGGTTCTGCAGCATGAGGAGCGGCGCTGCCAGTACCTCACACGGGAGGCCAAGCTGATCCTGGCCTTGCAGGACGAGGTGTCTGCCGTGGCCGATGGTGAGTCCGTGGGACGCCCAGGGAGCAGCGGCTGTGGAAATTGAGGCTCGGCCCACCTGTGGCTGGCAGTGCCGGGGGGCCGCTCTGTCACACCCCCGTGAGCGCGGGCTGGCCTTGCACAGGGCTCAGCAGGAGGGACTTGGGAGCCGCTCCGCTTCCATCTTGTACCAGAACATCCACAACCAAAAAAAAGGGAAGAAAATCAAAGTTGAGCCCAGTTTAATTCCAGCAGTAAGTAGTTGAAATAGTCACCCAAGGGTACCTGAACGGGAAACAGAGAAGCAGCCCTGGCTGACCCGTGGAGATGCCTTTTCAGTAAGAATTTACTTTTCACGCTTAGTAATTGGTTGTTAAAATTTGTAAAAGAATCTTGTTTTAGCCAGTTCTGTACTAATTATTTTAATTATGATAATTCAGAAAATATTTTAAAAACATTTTCTTTAGAGTCTTACGCAGGTAGTAAAAACAGAACAAACCATTTTTTTGTTGGGGTTTATGAGAAGGGGCGATAAAAGCCTTTCCGTCATAAAAGTCAGTTGCAGGAGTTTCAGATCCCTGAAGGGAGCCGTGGGAAGTTGAATGGAAACGGCAGACCCAGGAGGAAAAAGGAGTGGGTTGGGTGGTCTGCGGAGAGCTTTTGGGGTGCAGCCTGCGAACGGGTTGTCACTGCAGTGCCCAGGGCCTGCGGTGAAGCTGAGCTGGAATATTCCACCTCGAGACCCCTGAGCGGGTTCAGCTGGGTGGCAGTCCCAGGAAGCAGTGGAGAGTCGCAGCTGCTTCTGCAGCGTGGCGGCCTTGAGTCCTTCCCCTGTGGTTCTTGCAGCTGACGCAGGCCCCCAGTCCCCGTTCCGTCACATCCTGCCCAAGTGCAAGCTGGCCAGGGACCTCAAGGAAGCTTATGACAGGTAAGCGCCCCCAGCCGCGCCACTGCTCCTCCTCGGAGGCTGGGCAGCGAGGGTGGGGAGGGGTGGCTGCAGCCCCCCTGCGCTGCTGCGGCTGCCTGGGGACCCCTCCGGGCCTGCGAACGGCGCCCGGCACCCCGTATGTGAAACATACCTGTGACCACCTGAGGCAACTTTGCCGCACGCCCTGCACTCCCCCCCAGCCCCCATGCCTCCCTGCAGCAAGGAGACCCCGCAGCACCCCCACCCTGCCTGTGCTCCCATCCCCGCCCCTGTGACCGGCTCTGGGTCTGTGTGGTCTCGGCCTTCCTTCCCCTGCCGTCTTCCCCACCCACCCCCTTGGCCCCAGGCCCACTGAGACCTCAGCCCGAGGTGCCAAGGAGCTGCCAGGGTTAGGTAGCTGTGATCTTACGTGTTAGTTTAACATATCTTTTCTGATTTTACCAGTAGTACCTGATCCTTATACACAATTTAGGAAATTTGGAAAGTATAACGAAAATAAATTACCCATAATCCCATACCCATTGGCAGTCGCTATTGTCATTCTGGCAAAAGTATATTTTTTACTTAAACTTTTGAAATGGTCACATATTCTTTGAGTTTGGAAATCACAAAGTGTGTGCTTGCCTCCTGCCCACCGTCCCGCAGGCAGTGGGCCCCTTGCGTGTCTTTGCAGACATAGCCTTATTGGCCGGGCTGCACGCGGCAGCACACAAGATGCCCTTTGCTTCTGCGACATGGGCCTCCAGCTCGGGCTCTGTCTACTGTGAGGGCAGGCAGCCCCCGTGGGCTCTGGGCCACTCACTCTTGTGGGTAGAGTTGCGGGGCTGGAAGGATGCGAGCTCTTGGTTGTGAGGCATTCCCGCTGGGGCTGGGCCCCGGCTTCCATCAGCAGCATGGAGCGGGCCTCGTGGAGCGCTTAGCAGCTTCTGAGTGTATTGGGGCACGTGCACACTCCTTTTCGTGTCTGAACCACTCATACTTTCCCTTCTGAGTGCTCGCTGCCAGGTCCTTGCTTTTCTGCTGTGCTGCACAGCTCTTTTCTGTGGGCAGGAGTCTGGTCTTGTGTGATATGATGCAGGGAGTTTCTCTGGGCCAAGGACTCTGCTTGGTGACCCCCGAGTTAAAGAAGTGAGTGGGACCAGCTGCCTCCCCTGCTCTGGAGAGCCTGGACCCAGACTCTGCCCGTGCATCTCTCATGATCCCACTGAAGCTCTCTGTCCGCAGCTGGCCTCTGTCAGGGCTCCCTGACTTGAGCCCCCACCTCCCTGCCCCCACCCTCTCTGTCCCCAGCCCCTCCCCGTGCCCACAGGTGCCTCCGAGGGCATTGTTCTCCGGGCCCACGGGGAGGTTTCAGTGCACAGACTTGATGGGGTTGGGGGTTTGGAGGTGTTTTCAAAGAAGCCACTCTTCTGTACCTGCTGCATTTATGGGAAGCCTGTGTGAGGGTGAGGCTGGAGGCGCCTGGCCCTAGAGCGTAGCGTCCCCCTGGCTCCCAGGGGCCACCTGCAGGGGTGGTGGAGGGGGCGTCCCCACTCGATGCTGGGAGGAGCTGTGGCCCAGCTGAGGGGCTGGGGGCCAGAGGAGGCAGAGCGTGCAGGGCAGGGGCTGCAGGTTTCTGTTCTAGGGTGGGAAGAGGGTGCCTGGAAGGAGAGCACCGGAGGACGTTTCAGCTAACAGTTGCAGGCCAGGAGCTCAGACTTCCGTCGGATGCTGCAGCGTGAGTGTGGCAGACGCAGTGTGCTCAGATGCTGCAGCGGGAGCGTGGCAGACGCAGCGTGCACACCCCTCTGTGACTGGAGATAAGTGCTGCGCCCAGGCCTGCTTATCTTAGCCCTGCGGCGGGCGCTCCTCCTGCACTGCTGGATAAGCCGGTGCCAGCTGAACTTTTCCCTTGGTGTTTTCAAACCAAACCTTTCAGTCCTGCAAACAGAAGTGATAGCTTAGCAAAAGCCTCTTTTTGGGGGGTGGCGGGGACAAAACTCCCCTCTCTGCTAAGTTTGTCTCAGAGACAGGCCTTTCTCATCCCCTCTCTTGGCACACTTCTGGTGGGCCCCATTTGCCCTGTGGCTGTTGAGGGTTTCAGGGGCTCCCAGGGTAAGAGGGGCTGGGAGGGTGGGAGCCCCTCCTGCTGGGCTGAGGGGCCTTGCTGGGCCTGCTGCTGACCAGCTGGAGCTTATAAAGAGGCAGGGAGCTCAGTGCAGACTGCATAGCTGCAGGAGGATGGTACAGATTCTAGAGAAGTGAAGTGGGTACCAAATCCACCTGGAACCCAGCAGGGCCCTGTGCAGAGGCAGGTCTAAGGGGGCCAGCCCTATGCAGAGGCTCTTGGGGGTCCTGGCCCTGTGCAGAGGCACTGGGGGTCCTGGCCCTATGTGGAGGTTCTGGGGGGTCCTGGCCCTATGCACAGGCAGGTCTAGGGGGGCCAGGCCATGTGTAGAGGCGGGTCTAGGGGAGCCTGGCCCTGTGGATTTCTTCTCTGTGGATTCTGGGCCGCATTCCAGATGGGACAGCTCAGGAACAGAAGGGCCTTTGTTTTCCGTTGAACATTACTTGAGTTTTAAGTTAATTGGGGGAGGGGACGGGCTTGCAGCGTCCCTGGTCTCCGTGATGTCAGCCGTGTGGGAGTTGCCCCTCCCTGCCCTCTGCTTCGTCTGGGGGCACCGAGATCGTAAATATTTCCAGCTGAGCAGCCCACGTGGATCCCTGGGCAGATTTCCCAAGGCAACCTTTGAGCCCTGGAGAGGCTGTCCTCAGTGCTGGGCATCAGCCCTCCACTGCCTTCGTCCACAGCTGGACACTGCACAGCCGAGCGGAGCATGGGGGGGTGGGGGCCCGGAGCTCAGGAGAAGCGGGCAGTGGGCTCCCAGAGGCTCCTGGGGGGTGGTGGGCAGCTGTGCCATGGACTGTACAGTGAGGGGTGAGGGGCGGTGGCCGGCGGTGTGGGCAGAGCCCTGGGCAGGGACCAACCCCTCCCCACTCACCTCCCTGGGGCTCATGCCCACCCGCGGGACAGAGCCTTGCTGGTGAAATGCTGCCCATGGTGCTCCCCGCCCTCTCGTGGTCAGCTGCTCAGGGGTTCAAGGAAGAGACCTCGTGGACGGCCTGTAGGTGCCAGTAAGTAGGGCTGGGGTCCACTTGAGGGCCATCTCTTAGCAGTGTGGCTGTTCTTGCGTGCGCCAGGGAGAGGCCTTGGGCTGTGTGCCACCCTCCAGCCTGGTGGAAGCTGCCTCCCACCTCCCCCACCCCCCATGGCTGGCCCTGGGCGTCTTGGCCAGTCCTGCCAGCTGGGAAGGCCCCGGGCTGCTCTCCTTGGTGGGTGCAGAAGTTGGGGTTTGAGAACAGTACACATGTGCCCTCCTGCCTGGGGCATGGGTTGAGAGTGGGAGCTCTGCAGCCCACCTTGCCTCCCCCCAGCTTTCAGAGCAGCCGTGCTGGGCTCTGTGAGGCAGAGAGGCCTTGTCGGCTTCCCCACCCCGAGGGGACAGGCTGCATGGGGCAGTGCCTGTGCTGCACCCTCTAGAAAGGGGCACTGGGGGCCTCTCCATGCTGCCCACCCTTGAGTCACTGACCTGGGGACACATGGGGGAACGCTGGGCGCCTACCCACTGGAGAGACCAGGAGCTGAGCGCGTCCTTGGGGATTTTTGCCGCAATGAGCTCTGGGACCTGGCTCCTGGCCTATTTCCTCTCCTGCCCCCTCCTCTCCCTCTTCGGAGACATCCCCTGGTCCTGGGCCTTTCCTTGGGTGTGCCTGTCAGGCCCACTCGAAGTGCCAAGGTATGGGAGGTCACCCAGAGGTGGGGGGCCGGGGCAGCCGGGCAGGGGGGCAGGGGGGCAGTGGAGGGAGCCGAGGAGCCCTACTGTGCAGGGAGCCTGTGGGCCGCTGTGGACACAGGTGCCTGGGAAGAAGCTCCATCCTCACGTGCCCTTGCATGCTTTTGTCCCCGCTATGCCAGGTCCAGGTGCCGTCTCGGCCCTGGGGGCACTGTTGGCTGGGGCTGGGGCAGGGGGCACGTGCAGAACCTGAAGCGGCATCCCCCCCGCAGCCTGTGTGCCTCGGGTGTGGTGCGGCTCCAGGTCAACAACTGGCTGGAGGTCAGCTTCTGCCTGCCCCACAAGATCCATTATGTGGCCGCCAACCTCATCCCTCCAGAGGCCATCGAGCGGAGCCTGAAGGCCATCCGGTGAGTCCCTTTGTTCCCGCAGCCACCCCCTCAGGCTCCCCTGCCCCCATCCCCCGGGTGTGGAGCTCGGGGCGGGAGGGGGGAGGTGCGCAGGGCTGGGGAGCAGCAGATTTGCTGAGACACTTTTTAACTGTGAATAACCCACGAGGTGGCGGCAGTCGGCCCTGCCCCTAGGGGCTGTGCACCGTGGGCTTCCTTAGGAAAGGCGTGATCGCTCACGCAGTGGGCTCACGGTGGCTGGGCCTCTGCAGTCCTGAGAGGGTGGTGGAGGCAGGATCCCTGCAGGTTTTGTTGCAGCCTCCGCACACACTGCTGCCCTCCGCTTGAGGGCCCGGCCTCCATGATTCCCTGCTGACGGTGGCTCCTCCTCAGCCCCTACCACGCCCTGCTGCTGCTCGGTGATGAGAAGGCTCTGCTGGATGAGCTGCCCGTCGACTGCTCCCCTGCCCTGGTGCGCGTGATCAAGACTGCCTCAGCCGTGAAGAACCTGCAGCAGCTGGCGCAGGATGCCGACCTGGCGCTGCTGCAGGTACGTGGTGGGGGGCGGTGCCAGCACCCCCATATGCCCTGGCCCCCTGGGCACACGCGGGAGCTGAAAGGTGAGGGCCCACATGCAGAGGCGAGGTTTAGCTCTGGCTGCCCTGCTGACTGCCAGCCCCTCTGCCCTGTGCGACCTTGCTGTGCCCTATGCCAAGCCCTTCCTGCCCACATGCTCGTAGCCCTGATGTGAGGTGGCGCCTTTTCAGACCACAGGTGCTACTGGCCAGCAGTGGCCTTGCCAGTGGAGTTGGCTGGAGCACCATAGGGCTGTGGGGGGTGGTTGAGAAGTCTGAGGTGGTGGGCAGGAGCCGGCGGGGGCCTGGGGGTGGCCAGGAACAGGGCTGTGCGCCCCACGCGGGTCAGCAGGGCCAGCAGAGCCCTGCCCACGGCTCGCATGCTGACTGTTGGGGCGCATGGCTTCAGGCGGCTCTTGGCCCCGGGAGGTGGGGATTGTCCCAGCACCTCTTCCCCATTTGCTCTGCTGGCCATGTAGCCACTTTCTCTCCAGAGGATCCCCCTTCAGAATCGGCCTCTTGCCCCTCTGCACCCGTAACCCTGTGTGCTCTGTCCGCGCAGGGCTGGGTCTGCCTTGCTGTGCACCATCGCCTCTGGGTGGGAAGCGGGAAGGGCTGTAGTCTTGCTCACATTTGCCGAACCTTAAATGGGCTGGCCATTCTGCATGCTGGCCAGGCGGATGGACAGTGAGCACGTGTTTCTTAGCAGGGCTGGCTGTGCGCTGGCCGCAGTTAGGCTTTGAAGGGAGGCTGCCCGACAGCCGGTCCATGCATCCAGATGTGACGTCTTGCCTTGCCTTTGCTGTCACAGCTGAGCTCAAAGCTCTGAGGTCCTGGGATGCCCCTCGGTGTCCCCTCACAGCCTGAGGGCTCTGTGCCACGGGAAGACTTGGTATTGCCTCCTGTGTGCCCCCCTTTTGTGCATCAGCCCTGTGTGCTGCTGGCTGCCCAGAAGCCAGGCCTGGGCTCACCTCACGGCCTCTCATGGGCTAGGGGTAGGGGTCGTCTGGCTGAGCCCAGTAGGGCCCTGTCCCACGTGGGCCCCACTGCCAGTGAGGGGCCAGGCTTCCAGGGCACTTGTGCACGTTCAGTCCAAAGAGGGTCTAGAAGTGAGTATTTTATTTTTGGATCATAATAAAATTAATATTTTTTCTAAAAGTTCGAGTATTACACAGATTATGTATATACAATAAGAAGTTCCCATAATCCCGCATTCCAGAGGTAATCCCTGCTGGCGCGTTCTGAGCGGCCCAGTTAGGGTCCCTGGCCGGCGGAACACAGCCCCGATCCCCAGAGCCTGCAGAAGCGCCCTGCTGAGGGAACTTCGCAGATGTGGTCAAGGTCTTGAGATGGGAGGTAGCTGGTTGGGCCTAAATGCAGTCAGAAGAGGGGACGGCAGTGTGGGCAGCCCCTAGGCCCAGGATGCCGGCTGTGGGGAGAAAGCCCTCCCTGGGAGCCCTGAGTTTGTGATGCTCGCAACAGCAGCCACAGGAAGTTAATGCTGTAACATACAGACTCTCCTGCAGCTTTTCCAGTGACTAGATTTTGTCAGTAAGTATAGATGTGCCTCCCTTTCTAAATGGCTGTAGGACATCCCCATCTTACAGACATGCATAGTCTTAAAAGGCAGCTCACCAGAGAACCAGATGAGACCAAAGCAACTGAGGACATCAGGGGACAGGTCGGTAAGGGCCAGGCCACACCTCTGTGTCCTTTGGGGTACTCCGAGTCTCCTGGAAGCCAGAGGGAAGAGGGAAACAGAGCCAGTTACCCAACGCTGAGGTGAAACGAAGCTACCTTCGTGCTAAAAGCAGACTCACTCTGCAGCAAATTATCTGTCTGGTGGGCTGGGACCACCCTCCTGGGGCCACTTGTAGAGTGGTGGCACAGCCCACAGGGGACCAGGTGGTGCTGAGAGGGGAGGAGCAGGAGGAGCCCCCAGTGGGGCCTGCGACCTCAGGCCTTGGAAGGTGAGGGGCTGGTGTGACGGGTACCAGGGTGGGGCGGTGGCTGAATAAGGGACCCTGTGTGTTTGCACGTGCTGTCCCATCTCATGAGGCTGCCTCAGGCTCCGAGCAGGGCCCTGGAGGGGAGGGGACACAGGCAGCCCCTTGTTCCTGTAGCTCATGGGAATGGCTCCCTGCTGCAGCTTTCTTTGCTTCCTACAGTGCAGGCACCCAGGCTCTGTAGCTGGTGGTCAGGGATCCCCAGTAGAAATGCCTGGACCTGCCCCACTGGGTGTGGGGCATCTTGGAGGGGCTGCTGTGGGGGGTCCACAGTGGACCACCGGCTGGGGAAGTGGACTCTGCTTTAGACTGGGAGCAACAGGACTTGTGGGAGAAGGCGTCAGGGATGGAAGCGCATGGGCTGGGGGTGAGCTGAGGTGGCTGAGTCTTCGGCAGCTCGTGGGCACCGTATGCAGAGGTGCGACTCGACCCCTGGGGCACAGATGTGGGGTGTACAGCTCCTGGGATTGTACAGGCCTCCTTCAGACCCAGTTATAGCATGTGAAGCTGGGGACTCCCCTGAGACGTTTAGCCCAGAGCAGGCCTTGGCACGGCGGGGGGTCTGGGGCCTTGGGGTTCACAAAACTTACAATGTGCCCATATCTACGCATCACTGTTAGAAGGTGCTGGGAGGCAGCCCACTGGGACCCCCAGCCTAGCCCTGGACAGTGGCTGCCAGACGCACCAGGTGTCTGGGTGGGGGTGGGTCTGGGAGCATGTGGGGGCCTCGCGGTGGGGAGGCCCAAGTGCCCTGTGCCCGCAGGTGTTCCAGCTCGCAGCCCACCTCGTATACTGGGGCAAGGCCATCATCATCTACCCACTGTGTGAGAACAACGTCTACATGCTGTCCCCCAGCGCCAGCCTGTGTGTGTGAGTCCGCCAGCCCAGAGAGGGGTCCCAGCTGCAAGGGCCCTGGGCTGGCCTGGGCTCTTGGGGGTGGGGAGGGGCCGTGTCCCTGCAGCCAAAGGGCGGCTGAGCCAGAGGGCCTGTCCCTCTCACTCCCACAGGTACTCGCCGCTGGCAGAGCAGTTCTCCCACCAGTTTCCTGCACACGACCTGCCATCTGTCCTCACCAAGTTCTCATTGCCTGTCTCCTTGTCAGAGTTCAGGAGCCCCCTTGCTCCCCCAGTGCAGGAGGTGAGTGGCAGGGGCCCTGACCTGGGGGCCCCCTCAGCGCCACCCCCTCCTGGTCTGTTTGTGGGCAGTGGGCAGGTGCCCGCCAGGCCAAGCTAAGATGGGTGCACGGCTGGGGGTCCTGGGTCAGTTCCTCCCTGTGGAGAGCAGAGCCATGCGGCGCCAACTGGGCAGGGTTTCCCTTCATCGGGGTGCAGGGGTCTCACTCTCACTGGAGCGGGGACCTATGGCCTTGGGGGGGTGGGGGGGTCAGCAGGTCCCCAGAACCTGCTCTCTGCAAAGGGGCATGCAGCAGACAGGGTTGGGGTGTCAGGACGAGGAGCGGGCAAGAGGCGGGGTGAGGTCGGTGCTCCCCAGAGCAGCCTCGGGGCCAGCGCCCTGCTCTTGGCTTCTGTGCAGGCCGGACCTTCAGGCAGAGCTGGGTGGGATTCGGGGAGGGGCCCCAGCCCCCTCAGGTCCAGGGCAGGCCAGGTGCAATGGGTGGAGACAGGTGCTGTGTTCTCAGCATTTTGTCTTCAGAAGTAAAGTACTTGGTATAACGAGTGCTGGGTCTTCAGGCAAAACAAGTTCTTAGAAGCAAACCCATGCATGCTGGGGGTCGGGGGCGGTGAACACCAGGCGTCACCCCAGAGCGCCTACAGTGCTGCCAGGCCCTGTGCACTGAGTTTTGCTTTCGATTTTGCTTGGTCTGTGAGCTGGTCCTGCCCTCCCGGGAGGAGCTGCCTCTTGTCCCGCAGGTCCCTGCTACTCCATGGCCACACCAGCCCCTTGCTAACCCGGGGGCCAGAGGGGGTCCCTACAGCTCACCTCCCGCTGGTGGGCAGCAGCGCAGGCAGGCTTGGGAAGGGGGTGCAGCATGGGCTATGGCTGGGCCTGTGGGTCCCCGCGGCCTGGGAGGGCTGGCCCCTGCCCTCAGGTGGCCTATGGCTGGCGTCCCGCAGACCCAGCTTGTCCAGATGGTGGTGTGGATGCTGCAGCACCGGGTGCTGGTCCAGCTGCACACCTACGTCTGCCTCATGGCTGCGCCCAGCGAGGAGGAGGCCCGCCCGCGTGACGAGGACGTGCCCTTCGCCGCACGCGTCGGTGGCCGGAGCCTCAGCACACCCAATGCCCTCAGCTTTGGCTCCCCAAGTAGGTCCTGAAGGGGCACACGCGTGTGTGCACACACACCGCCCTTGGGGTGGACAGGAGGCTGCCTCACTGCGTCTCAGGTCTGTGCTGGGGTGAGGGCTCCCCGGCTGGTCCTGAGTGCAGTGCCCCCGCAGCCAGCAGCGACGACATGACCCTCACCAGCCCCAGCATGGACAACTCCAGTGCAGAGCTGCTCCCCAGTGGGGACTCGCCACTCAACAGGAGGATGACCGAGAGCCTCCTGGCCAGCCTGTCCGAGCACGAGCGGGCGGCCATCCTGGGCGTGCCCGCGGCCCAGAGTCCCGAGGACCTGCGCGCATTTGCCAGGTAGGAGGCAGCAGCCGGCAGGGCGGCGGGCCCTGCTGTGGGGGCCCTGCCATGGGGCTCTGGCCCACGAGCTCCGTCCCCAGGCTCCTGCACTACTTCCGGGGCCGCCACCACCTGGAGGAGATCATGTTCCACGAGAACACACGGCGCTCGCAGCTGCTCACACTCCTTGACAAGTTCCGCAGCGTGCTGGTGCTGGCCACCCACGAGGACCCCGTTATCGCCGTCTTCCAGGCACAGCTCAAGTGAGGTGGGGCGGGGCTGCCACGCAGGCTCTCTAGCCTTGCCTCTGCAGCGTGTTCCCCCTATCCGACAGGGCCCCCCCATCTTTCTGTCTGCAAGAAGAGCTGATGGGCGCAGACGACACTTTCTAGGAAGAAAACATTTATTTGGTTTTTAAGTAATTAAAAGTCTCATTGGAGCAGGTGCCTCTCAGGCCCTCGCGTCCTGCTCAGCTGTCCTGTCCACCACGCTGACCCAGGGGCTGCCTCGGAAGTAGAAGCGCAGGGGCTTCTGGGCCCACTCCCCAGCTGAGCCGACGCCCACACGAGCAGCAGCCACCACGGCCAGCCTGCTGGACCCCAGTGGGCCATGCTCCAGCCACACGGCCTCATCCCCGGCCAGGTCCCGCTGGTCAAAGCTCTTGTCAATGGCCAGGGCCTGGCAGAGCTTGGAGGGGCCGCTGCAGAGCTCACGGTCTTTGAGTGCCCGGCTGGCCGTGCCTCGGCGGAGCGTGCCACGGAGCTGACGCATGGCTTCCAGCCCCTCCAGGGGTTCCAGGGCTCGCAGCAGGACACACGCCCCGGCCCCTGCAGGACAGACAGAAGGGGACCAGGCTACCCCTCCATGCTCCAGGTATACCCAGGGCGGCCTCTGGGACCCTTTGGATCTGACTGGGGTCCGCGGCCCTGACCCCTGCTGCCTGGGAACTGGCCATGGAAGCTTCTTCCAGACCCCAGCCCAGCCATGGCCCAGTGAGAGACTGGCCACAACACTCCTTCCAGGCCCCTTCCCCCGTAAGTCCAGGGCCAGAGGAGCCCTGGGAAAGCTGGGGTCTGGGAGGTCTGGCTGCCCCCTCGGCCATCATGAAGCCAGAGGAGGCCTGAAGGTCCAGCCCATGGCAGAGCCACCTCCGAGCCAGTCTTGTTCCCACCAGAGCTGCCTGCAAGCAGGTCTCCTGCTTCCTGTCCTGGGGACAAAGGAACAGCCGGCTGCCCCCACTGTCCCCCCCCCCCCCCCCAGCATATGCACAGCCTCAGCCTCACACATCCTGCCAGGCCCTTGGCCTCCCTTCTCTCCCCTCTGCCAGTGCTGTGGGCCCCCTACCCCCAGGACCTGTGTGTCCCTGGGCACGTGGATCACAGGCCAGCCCAGCCATATTTCACCTGGGACCTGGGCCCCCACATGGCCTCCTGAGTGCAGTGCTGCTGCCCATAGGGAGGGGGCTCCACTGCCAGCGAACAGTACAGTGCTCAGCCCTCCAGGGCACCCCCACTCCAGCCTCTGCACACCTGCCTGGAGCCAGCACTACCCGTGCCATCTCTGAGCTCTTGATGGCGTGACCAGCCAGATCTGCAGCTGTGACTGGGGAGCCCCAAGTAAACTCATCTTGGGGCGGGGAAGGGGCTTGGCTGAGACCCCTAGCCACTTCTTCCCCTCACATGGGCGGCCTGGCCACTCTTGAGGGATCTGGTGCTCGGTGTGTTTTCCCAGCTCTGATGACCAAAATGTCTCCCGATTTCAGCAAAATCATGCCTGGCTGCAAACCTGTGCCCTGTCCGTCCCAAGTACCCAGGGCAGCGGCCTGGGGAGCTGCCGGCCCCGCCTTTGGGTGCTCACCCTGGCTGGAGATGTTCATGCAGAAGTATATGCCGTAGATAAGGTACACGTACAGGGTACCCGGCTTCATGAACATGCCGCGGTTGCGCATGGTCAGCCGGCCGCCCCTTGAGTGGGCTGCTGCGTCCTCTGGCCCGAGGTATGCCTCTGTTTCCACGATGCGGCCACGGAGCTCCATGCCATCAGCCAGCCGCCGGACCAGGACCTGTGGGCCGAGGTGGGCGTCTGCGCCGGGGCCGGGTGGGCCTCCCCACCGGGACTGCCCTCCCCTCCCCCGCCCCAGTCCCCTCGAGCCCATGGCTGGCTGCCTCTACCTCTGGTCTCCTTGGGACTCCTGGGCCCTCCAAAGGGGCCTCTCAGAGCAGCAGCCCAGGCTGCCGGGTGGGGTGGAGGGGGCTGGCAGGGCACCATGGGCCTGAACCAGGGTGCTTTGTGCCTGGGAAGCCTGGCCCCATGGCACAGCTGTGGGAGGAGTCCTGGGAACAGAAAAGCCAAGTACCCCCAGACCTGATGCAGTGGGCTCATGGCAGAACTGCAGAGTATCAGGGAGCCCTTCCTGGAGGCGGTGGCCCCAGAAAGCACCTTCTGCTGCCAAGGCAGGAAAGTTAGGGCTCTGCCACACCAGCTCCAGGAGAGGGTGACCCCACTCCTCCTTCAGACGTACCCTGTTCCCATCTCCTCAGGGGCTCCCACACGCTGCCTCCCCTGCTGCCTCCTTGCACTTCCCTGGGACGTCCTCATCACCACATGTGTTTAGAGGTGCTGGGGAGCCCACCTCCCATTCCAGGGTGGCGAGCTGTTGCCATGGGCTCTCACACTGACCTTTTGGGCTCTGCCTGCTACAGGGACAGGGAGGTGTGGGGTGCACCAACCCGGTCTGTTCCCGTGGGGCGAGCCCAGCTGTTCAGGGGCTGCAGAGCCCCCCCCCCGCCCCGAGCATCTCTGAGAGGCGCCATGGCCAGAAGGGGTCAGAGTGGCCAGAGCTAGTGACCATGGGCACTGCCAGGTAGGGAGAGCCACGCCATAGACCAAGGCCCAGGCCATGTGACTAGGGTTGCCACCCCGGCCCTGCCACACACCTCCAAGGTCGTGAGACAATAAAGGCCTTGCTCAAGCGGAGCCACGTGCAGGAATTTTCCTGGGGTGCCACAGTACCATAAGCAAGGGTGGGGGGGACACCCTCTCCTCTGCTGGGGTCACTCTGACCCCTTCTGAAGTTGGGTGAGCTTGTGGGGGAGACCAAGGAGAGAAAAAGAGATATGGAAAGGAGAGATGGAGATGCAGAGAGAGACAGAAAGATTGGAGAGAAGGGAGAGACAGAGACATGGAGAGAGGGAGAGACAGGTGCCTCTTGGGCCTGGAGAGACCCTGAGAGCTGTCTCCACCTTCCCCACCCATCTGCGCTCTAAGACCAGAGACTCGTCCTCATTTGAGGGTCTGAGGAGGTCCTTCTGGGGTACAGGGTTCCTGGAGGACCAGAGTCTGCCCCTCTGTACAAAGCCGACACCTCAGAGTCGGCTACCTCAGTCCCCAACTTGGGGTTGTCACAGAGCCTGGGCCCTCCAAGAGCTGAACCAAGAAATTATAAGTCACAGGGGGTCTTGGGGACATAAAACCCATTAACGCTGTTCGAACAGTGCTGCAGGATGGCGTCAGCAAAGTGTGCTGTGGGGACTGGCCAGGAGACCCTGCTGCCTGCACCGAGCTGCAGGGCTGCTGTGGGCAGCTGGGCCTCTGTCCCTTCAGGCAGTTCTGAAGCTGGGCCGCCCAGTGTCAGCTGCATATACAGTTCTCCCGTGTGTAAGAACAGAAAACCAGGACACACCCGCACACAAGCTCCAGCCAGGCTGGTGAGGGTCGAGTGCCAGCAGTGACCCTGTCCTCCAGGCAGACCCCAGGGCCACATGCTTGAGCAAGGCCAGTGGCCGCCTGTCTCCCACACATGGACACACTTGGGACAGACCCCTGGGCCTTCTCCCAGCTCATCCCAAGTCGCCCCAGCAGATAAGACGGTGCCCCCAGCTGCCCCTGCCGCAGGCACTGGGGAGACCGAGTGTCTGAGCTGTTGGCAGCCAGGTCTGGGCGTGTGCTCCACACTGTGTGGCAGTGGTGGTTACCTGTCCCAGAAGCGCCTGAGCCAGGGGCACCGCGGGCTGGTCGAAGAACCCTGAACCCAGGCGGGCAGGGCAGCTCTGTGGGCCGGAGAAGTAGATGCTGCGCTGGGGGCCCAGGGTGGCCGGCAGCCCCCTGGGGGGCTCCTCAGTGGTCATCTCGGCTGTGCCAGGCTGGCTCTGACCCCTCTTGGCCTCCAGGCGCTGCTTTTTTTGCCCCATCCTGCGGGAAAGCTGAAATGAGCAGAGAAACAAAGCAAAGTGTCTAAGCAGAAGACAGACCAGCCCACAGGTGGGCAGCGGGTGTGGGCAGGGAAGGACTGCAGGGGCCAGCGGCTGTGACCACTGCACACAGAGCAGCTGGGGCTGGAGGAAAGGACGTGCTAAGCCGGGTCCATGCACAGCAGCAGGTGCAGAGCTCAAGGGCCCTGTGGGACAGGGCAGTGCCCCTAAATCTTCTCGGTGGGGGGAGCAAATGTCCCCAGGCCTGACACACGCAGGTGAGGAGCACCGGGCATCCAGGTCATGACCCCGGGGGTCCCCAGTTACCCTGCTGCAACATCTGGGATGTCCGAGTGACATGAAAGTGGGGCACAGTGTGGTCCCTGAAGGGGAGCAGCTGTATGGGGCATGCCGAGTTAATGCAGGGGCTGACATCCAGAGGGCCAGTGACACTCCCAGGCTCTGTACCCCAGCACGGTTTTGAAACAAGAAAAAATTTGCAGAATTATTTTTCTTAGTGTTCCAGAAAAGAGTTCAAGGATTACACTAACCCAGCAAGTGCTGAATCAAGAAAAAGGCAAGCAGGAAACAGGAGGAAAACCTTAGGATACCTTTGCTGGGGCTTCCCCAAGCACCCCCCAACCCCACTCGGTACAGAGCCTGCACCCCCCCCCCCCCCGACCCAGTACGGAGCCTGCACACCCCCCTCCACTCGGTACAGAGCCTGCACCCCCCCCCCCCCCGACTGGGTACGGAGCCTGCACACCCCCCTCCACTCGGTACAGAGCCTGCACACCCCCCCCCCCCAACTCGGTACGGAACCTGTACCGCCCCCCCCACCCCCGACTTGGTACGGAGCCTGTACCCGTGGTGCAGCCGCTCGTCCTGGGCATGGGGGCGGGGCAGAGAAGCCCACATGCACACACTGGGGGGCTGTCTGCCAGCAGCCTGAAGGGCCAAACCAGGGTGCCTGTCTCTGGCTCACAGGTGTCAGACCTGGCTGTGGGCACAGAAGAGATGGCAGGGTGGGAAAATGATCACATTACAGCTGACGGTGACAAAGGATTACCAGCTCTATGACGTACAATGCAGCGCCTGGGACCAGGAGAAAAGACTGCAAATCTCCTGGAGAAAGAGGAACATCTGGAGTACTCATAAAAATGGGAAATTCACACGGCCACGCATGCCTGCCCAGGACGAAACATGCTCAGAGACCAGAGTGCCTCAAGCTGTTCTCCAGGCTCGCGATGAGCCGGCTGCACTCTGCAGGAGAGCACTCACACAGCCCACAGGAAAAGGGCATCTTCATTTTTTTCTCCTTTTTTTGGTTATCTCTGTCACAACACCAAATGAAACATGTTTAAGGAACAGATACTTCAGTAACTAAATTCCAGACTTAATATATTAAAATATTAAATTGTCCAGTATCTAGTGAAAAATTATAAGGTGTATAAAGAAACTGGAAATGATCGCCCACTCAAAGGAGCAAAGTAACACATCAAAAACCATCCATGAGGTGTGCCAGACAGAGACTAAATGTGCTAAGGGAACACGGACAAGGAACTAAAGGAAATCGGGGAAAACAAGATATTAACCAATGAGAATTTCAATGAGACAGGAGACATAACAAGGAACAAACAAATACTGACGCGGAAAGACAATCAGTGAACTTGAAGACGGGGAAAGAATGAAGAGCAGACACGGTCGGGCGCAGCGTGCCCGTGAGAGAAGGTGGCAGAGCACAGGGCGGACTGGGGGCGGGCGGGTAGGGCTCAGGGCGCAGGCCTTCTGCCAAAACAGCTGCCCAGCAGGCAGGGACTATCTGAAACAACTGCTCTGAAACTGGAGGCCAAAAGAACACTTGAGCATCCAGGGGGGAGCGGGATGAAGAGGCTGAGGAATGACATAACCACGGGGCACTGCTGTGCGTGGCAGCTGCCAGTGCCCACTCCGACGTTCCTGGCAGACCACTGCTGGCGACAGAAAGGGACATAAACACCCTCTTCCCAAGGCTGGGGTGGGCACAGCAAGTCACTGATGACTGCTTTGGATTGTGACGTCAGATGGCTGGTCCCAGCTTTGGGGGCAGCCAGTGCCTCCACCCTTCCCGGACAGGGAGATGGGAAGACACAGGCAACCTCGGGCTGCGGGGAACGGCTAGGGAAGGGCTGCATTTGATGTGCAGCCCATGGACACTCGGCTCTGGGGGCTCCGTGCCCCCTCCATGGGCCCCTGGCCCTGCTTCGGCTGGGAAAGCCTGACCTGGGAAAATCCTCCCAGAACGTTCCCTTCGGGCAAAAGCAGCTTGAGACAACGAAGGCAGTGTAAGAACCTCCAGAGGCCAGCATCTCAGGCAAAGTCTGAGGCTTCCAAGGCCCAGGAGAGAGGGTGGCTTGTGGCGAGCTGGGGACGCACGTCTCCTGTAAAGAGGGGAGCACGGATGGCCCCAGAGGGACGTGGGACCCGACGCATGGCCCTCACCTTGCGCAGACCTTCCCCACAGGAGTCAAGAAAATCTCTGACTTATCACCAGCCAGTTACAAACTCAAGAAACAGGCATCTCAGGGAATAAACCACTGAGTTAACATCTTAAAATAGTAAAATGTACAGGATCCAACAGAAGAGTACAAGACAAAGAAACAGGAAATGATGGCCCCCTCAAAGGAAGAGGATAAAAATAAAACACCAAAGAGGAAGAAGAGAGAATGTGGATGTACAAATAAAGCCTTAAAAAAAAAACGATCTCAGACTGTTCAAGGCGGTCAACCAGTGGGCATGCTCGGACCCAGAGTCCCGGGAGCTCCTCTCAAAGAGGCTCAAGGAAACGAAGGGAAATGCAGAAAAAGAACTAAAGGACGTCAGGAAAACAAGGAGTGACCAATGCGAGAGTCTTAGTAAAGAGACATAAATTTTAAAACAACCAGAGAGCACCACTGCAGCTGAAGGCCACAATGACTGAAATGAAAGTTGCCCAGGAGGGTTTCAAGAACAGATCTGTGCTGGCAGAATAAAAAAATCTGAGAACTCAAAGACAGGATACTTGAAGTGAGTCAGGCTGGGGAGCAGAAAGAAAAAAAGAATTATTAAAAGTGTAAATACCCTGAGACAGCCCTGGGGCACCATCAAGCACCCCAGTACAAGCATTCGGGAGTCCCAGGAGAACAGGGAAAGGGGCAGAAGGGAAAGTTAGAGAAAGAATGAGAGAACCTCCAAACTTAGCATCTCCAGGAGGCTCAGAGAACACCAAACAGGATAAGCATAAATAACAACCCACTCCACTATATACTGATTACACCATTGAGTCCAAGGGACAAGGAGAGTGCCCCAAAAGCTGCAAGAGAAAAGCAGCATGCTATCTGCGAGGAAGTCCCAGTCAGACTGAGTACCAACTTCTCATCAGAAACCACGGAGGCAGGAAGGCAGGAGGCTGAAATACGTAAGTGCTGAAAGGAAACTGCCTGTCAAAAATTTATATCCAGCAAGACCTTCTTTCAAAAACGATGGAGAGGGCGGTGCATAGGTAGCTCAGTGGTAGAATTCTTGCCTGCCATGCGGGACCCCAAGTTCCATTCCTGGACCATGCACCCCACCCACCCTCACCCCCTGAAAAAAAAATGATGTGGGGGGGGGAAGAAAGATAACAAAATGAAGTGTCAGTGGCTGAGAGAGTTCAAACAGAGTTGAGAGGTTATTCTGAAGGCTACTCCTCCACAAGCTTCAGCTAGATATTGCTGACTGCCACAGTTTGCCAAACCCCAACCAAAACCATTCCTGTTAACCCTTAAGAACCCAGGCTCTATCTGAGATCCTACGAAAGTTTCACTCACTAAGTTTACTTTCCAGACACCTACAACCTCCAGATGGGTTCCTAGGCCACATAAGTCCTGAAACCCAGAGGGCCAGGCTCTCCAGAACATCAGCTAGTTCCATCCCCTGTCCCATACTATCCACACTGCTTTCCAACATGGAAAAGTTACAGTGGGCACAGCCCAAATGCCCCTAAAGACTGGTAGAAGGGTCAAAGGAGGAGGAGGAGTTGTGACGGGAGGATCTAAGAGCTGCGGGTGGCCGCTGACCGTCACGGTGCTGCGGGTGACCGCTGACCATCGTGGGGTGTTTCTCTTCAGTCTCCAGTGTCTTGGAGCAGCCAGAAGGAAAAACGTGAAATTGTGGAACTGTAATCCACACCAAACTCTGAAGTCTGTTCTGTACCTACTTGTAATAATGTACTTCAAAATATATTGCTTTTTTGTATATATGTTTTATTTCACAATAAAAACTGTTAAAAAAAAAAAAAGAGGGAGAGATTAAGACTCTCTCAGATAAAACAAATCGGAGGGAACCCATCACACTAGGCCTGCCCTACGAGCAATGTCAAAGCGAGTTCTGTAGACCCAAAGGAAAGGACACGAGGCAATGGTTCAAACTGCATAAAGGAATGAAGACCCGTGCTGGAGGCAACCATTTGGGTAACTATAAATGACAATATTATTGTATTGTATTGTTTGGGATGTAACTCCATTTCTTAACTTCCTACAGGTGCTAAAATGCAAATGCATAAAAAGTCATGATAAATCTATGTTTTTTAACATACAGTGCAAAATTAGAAATAGGGGGTTTATGGAGTAGAGGAAAAGTGTATGTGTATGCTACTGACGTCAAGTTGGTATCAAACCAAATATGATTGTTATATATATATATATAAGATGTTAAATGTTACCCCCATGGTAGCCACAAAGAAAATATATGAAAAATACATCCAGATAGCAAAGAGAAGGCAGTCACTATAGTACAACACAAAAAATGAAATTAATATAAAAGTAGGCATTAATGGAAGATTTAAGGGACAAAAAAGGTACAAGACTTAACAAAGGCTAAATAGCAAAATGTCAGAAGAAAGTCCTGCATTATCGGTAGTAACTTGAAATATCAGTGAATTAAACTCTCCAAAGGGCAGAGACTGGCAGGATGGAGGAAACAGCATGGCCAACCATATGCCGTCTGCCAGAGAACCTTAAATTCAAAGTTACAAGTAGGTTAAAAGGAAAAGGATGGAAAAATAAATATACCATGCTAGTAGTAACCAAAAGTGACCTGGGGAAGCTATACTAACACCAGATAAAATAGATGTTAAGTCAAAAACAGTAACAAGAGACAAAGATAGTCATTACTACTGATAAAGGGAACCTTTCCAGAAGAAGCTGTGACAATTATAAACGTATGTGCACCTACCAGCAGAGCCCCCGATGATGACGAAAACACTGACAGATGGGAAGGGAGAAATGAACGGTTTTGAATTAATAGCGGAGCCTTCAATAAACCACTCTCAATAACACATAGAGTATCTGGCAGATGATCAGTAAGGAAATAGAAGACTTGAATGATCATTTTGCCAACCAGACCTGACAGCCATACAGAACGTGCCACCAGACAAAAAGAGAACACGTTCTTCTCCAGCAAACACGGCTCATTCTCTAGGAGAGGCCGTATGTTCAGTCACTAAGGGAGTCTCGATAAAGCAAAAAATACTGAAATTATAATAATTAATAAAAAAATACTGAAATTATACACTGGAAATGAAAAGAAGCTAGAAACCACAATGGAAAACATCTAGAAGTCAGTAACAAAGGGAGAAATGGAAAATTCACAAATATGTGAAAATTAATCAACATACCCAAACAGCCAATGGGTTAAAGAAGAAATCAGAACGGAAATTAGGAAATATCTTGAAGAGAATGAAAATAAAAACACAACATACCAAAACTTACGGGATGCAGCAAAAGCAGTGCTAAGAGGAATATTCACAGCCCTAAATGCGTCCATTAAAAAGGAAGAGGGATGTGTGGGGCGCACGAGTCCGGGCACTCAGAACCATCGCCGAGAGGACCATGCTGCAGCCCAGCACCCTGCTCACCACTGCACCAGGGCTTGGAAAAACTACATTAATTTAGGTGATTTAGCTAAAGAAATCTCATCACCAGGTATCGAGTCTAGCAAGATGGCTTCTCCCAAGAGCATGCCAGAAGACACACAGATGACGGCACAAATCCTGAAGGACGTGGGGATTACAGAACATGAGCCAAGAGGTATAAATCAGATGTTGGAGCTCGCCTTCCAATATGTGACCGCAATTCTAGATGACGCAAAATTTATTCAAGCCATGCTAAGAAAGCTACTGTTGATGCAGATGATGTGCGACTGGCAATTGAGTGTTGTGCTGACCAGTCTTTCACCTCTCCTCCCCCGAGAAATACCGCGAGGCCAAGAAATCAAACCCTTTTGCCATTGATCACGCTATGTTCAGGTCCTAGATTACCACCTGACAGATACTGCTTAACTGCGCCAAACTATAAACTTAAGTCTTTACAGAAAAAGGCATCCACTTCTGCAGGAAGAACTGCTCCCCGGCCGGCGAAGTGGGGTCAGTTCCTAGCAGACCCAGGACTCCACACCAGGCACACCAACTCCACATCTCTGTCTGTTTCAACTGACGTCGGGGCTCCAGGGTCCCTCGCAGGGCAAAGGTTTACAGTGCAGGCGCCACTTCACTGTCCCCTGCTGTAAAAGCGTCCTTTCCTGCAACTAACATGGCGTCATCACAAAATACTGCCAGGGAACCATCAAATGCACTGAAAACAAACATGAAGGAGGTGAGGATAATGTATGATAGCTTGTAATCTAGCCTTGATGCACATGACCTGTATACCTGGTGCTGAATCCATTGTACTTAAATTAAACATGCACGCTGGACCTTTTGAAGTTCTGTTTTGGAAAGCCTAACCAGTATTTAATGAGTAAATATGGTTACCATAATTTAAAAAAAAAGTACATTGGCAAAGGAACCATGGCGTATACTTATGAACGAAGGCTGTGCTGCTACAAAAAGGAACAATGTCGTGAGGCAGGCACCGATGTGAGTGAACATGTGGGACATCTGGTGAGGCAAAATAAGCCAGAAACAAAAGAACAACAATGGTATGGTGACCTTTAGAAAATGCTTATAAGAAAACAGGGGCCTAGATAGTAAGCTTTCAGAGCAGACACATTAAGTCCAGAGTGGTGATTATTATTTCTGGATTTTGAGAGGCTGTTTTATAGATATAACCTGATTATTTTGAGATAAGAACGAAGCCGAAAAGGATGGGGTTAAAGTAATTCAGAACATAGGGATAAGAAGACAGAGTCTATATTTTAGAATCACACATACTCTTTGAGACCAATGGAAGAAAGGTTTATTTGATCCGGAACTGAAATTTTTCTGTAATGCATAATCTAATTCAGCCTATCTGTACAGCTCATTTGAACCACTGAAACACAGGAAGCACAGTATAAGAAAGAGGTCCTTTAATCCTGTGTAGATTGTTGTAATGCCTGGAAACATCCTAGAGTATATTAAGCAGATAATCAAAAAGTACTGGCCAAGTCCCCTGAGGGGTGGGAGAAAGAATATGAAACTATCAAACTTTACCATCAGGGAATCCCCTGATACTGTCAAACTTTAGGGACACCCAAATCAATAGGCCATGCTTTCAATCATGAGGCTTACTCTTGTGAATCTTATGTAGGTAGTGGAGAAGCTTAGACTACCTATAGGCATGCCTAAGAGTTACTTCTGGAGGACCTCTGTTGTTGCTCAGATGTGGCCTCAGTCTCTCTAAGCCCAACTCTGCAAGTGAAATCATTGCCCTCCCCCCTACGTGGGACATGACATCCAGGGGTGAAAGTCTCCCTGGCGATGTGGGAGAGGATTCCCAGGGATGAATCCAGACCTGGCACTGTGGGATCAACAATTCCATTCTAGCCAAATGGGGAAAAAGAAGTGTAATTAATAAAGTTCCAGTGGCAGAGAGAGTTCAAATAGAGTTGAGAGGCTACTCTGAGGTTGTTCTTATGCAAGCTTCAGGTAGACCTTGCTACCTATCATAACCTGCCAACCTCCAACCAGGACCATTCCAGCCAATCCTAAAGAACACCTACGGCAATATATAAGATTTCACAAGGGTTCCAGGCACTAGAGTTACTTTCCAGAAACCTGCAAGCTCCAGATGGGTCCCTGGACCAGATAAGCCCTGACACCTAGCCCAGTCTCTCCAGAACATCGGATAGTTTCATCTTTGTACCCCATATCAGTACAGACCCTTCCAATATCAAAAATTTAGAATTTCCCATTGCTCAAACACCCCTAAAGAGAAGTATAAAAAGATCAAAGGTGGTGGTGAAGTTATACAGAGAATATAGGACTTAACAAATGAATATGAATGCTGAATCATTAAATTGATGTCTCTTTTAGTCTCCAGTATTTTAGAGCAGCTAGAAGTAAAAACCTAAAGTTGTGAAATTGTAACCCATGTCAAAGTCTGAAATATGTTCTACAACTAATTGTTGTGCTGTGCTTTGAAATTTATAGCTTTTTTTGTATATATGTTATTGTTCACAAAAAAGAAAAGAAGGAAAAAAAGTTGATTGTGATGACAAAAAAATAATTAAGCCTTCTAGCCTCCTGTATTCTGGAGAAAAACCTGAGAGGATGGCATGTATCCTGGTTTGAAATGATGTATGAACCCTAGAAAAGCCATGTTTTAATCCTAATCCCATTTTGTAAAGGCAGTCGCTTCTTCTAATCCCTGTTCAGTATTGTATGTTTGAATCTGTAAATAGATCATCTCCCTGGAGATGGATTTAACCAAGAGTGGTTGTTAACCAGATTAGGTGACAACATGTCTCCACCCATTTGGGTGGGTCTTGAGAAGTTTCTGGAGTCCCACAAAAGAGGAAACATTTTGGACAATGGGAGATTCGGAGACAGCAGAGAATGCTGCAGCACCACGAAGCAGAGTCCATCAGCCAACGCTTTGGAGATGAAGAAGGAAAATGCCCCCTGGGGAGCTTCATGAAACAGGAAGCCAGGAGAGAAAGCTAGCAGATGATGCCATGTCCGCCATGTGCCCTTCCAGCCAAGGGAGAAACCATGACCCTGTTCGCCATGTGTCTTCTCACTTGAGAGAGAAACCCTGAACTTCATCGGCCTTCTTGAACCAAGGTATCTTTCCCTGGATGCCTTTGATTAGACATTTCTATAGACTTGTTTTAATTGGGACATTTTCTTGGCCCAAATAAATTACAATTACATTACAGTTCTTGGCTAGAACTGTAAACTAGCAACTTATTAAATTCCCCTTTTTAAAAAAGCCATTCTGTTTCTGGTATATTGCTTTTCAGCAGCTAGCAAACCAGAACAGTATGGTAGCCCATGGCCAACTCTGGGATCTGTTCTGTGACCACCGATTGAAGAGTGCTTTAAAAACTATTGTTTTGGAGACTTCTGGAGAAGATGGCAGCTTAGTAAGGTGCGCGCGTCTTAGTTCCTCCTCCAGAACAACTACTAAATAACTAGAAACAGTACAGAACAGCTCCCGGAGCCACGACAGAGACCAGACACACAGTGTACCCCAGTCTGGACTGGCTGGACTGGCTACGAGACTCCGCTGTGGTGAGGTCCCCAAGCGGTGCGCGCTTCCCCGGGCTGCGGCGGCTGGCGGCCAGCCCCTCTCCCTCCCTCCTTCCCGGTCCGGCTGAGACTCGGATCAGTGGTTCTCCACGCCGCGGCGGCCAGCGACCGGAGCCCCTCCCACACACGCGGCTTCCCGGGCCGGCTGGGAGCCCCGGATCGGCGGTTCCCCAGGCCGCGGTGACTGGAGCCCCTCCCACACACGCAGCTTCCCAGGCCGGCTGGGAGCCTCGGATCGGCGGTTCCCCAGGCCGTGGCGGCCGGTGACTGGAGCCCCTCCCACACACGCGGCTTCCCGGAGGGAAAGGAAAGAGTCTCCAACAGTAGTAGAGACTGAGTCTAACCTAACACCAATAGTGGCATTAATGAACAACTTCTGACTACTAAAAATAGACCCTCAGCTCAGGCAAAACTGATCAAGGCGGAAGTCGCCTATTGGGCTAACTGAAAAAGGGGAAAGGGGGAGAAACAGAGCCTTCTGCTGCTATTTCTGCGGAGGCTTGGTTGCCTCTGGGCTCAGCACTGGGATTACACAGGTTGCGACTGCCCCGAACGCAGAGGCGGGCCGCTTTCAGGACTCTCTACCACCTGAACCTTCCCTGTGGGAGGGGTGAAACACAACTCAGGTGGAATCCCACTCTCAAGGAATTCAGATCCCAGGACTTCACAATTTGAAGCCATTAAAACCAACCTACAACCTTTCCTCTGCCTCCACCACACACCCAGCAGGGAGAGTCTTCCAAAGTTAAAGGAGCCACAACATCTTTTGCTGGTGGGACCCGCAGACAGACAAGCACCACGTACTGGGCAGGATAGGAAAAACAGAGCCCAGAGACTTCACAGGAAAGTCTTTCAACCTGCGGGGTCCCACACTCAGGGAAATCTGATTAAATGCCCAGACGCCAGCAAAAAATAACAAATCACACCAGGAAAATTGAAGATATGGCCCAGTCAAAGGAACAAACCAATAGCTCAAATGAGATACAGGAGCTGAGACAACTAATGCTGAATATACGAACAGAAATGGAAAATCTCTTCAAAAACGAAATCGATAAATTGAGGGAGGACATGAAGAAGGCATGGGCTGAACAAAAAGAAGAAATGGAAAGTCTGAAAAAACAAATCACACAACTTATGGGATTGAAGGACAAAGTAGAAAAGATGGAAAAAACAATGGAAACCTACAATGGTAGATTTAAAGAGACAGAGGCTAGAATTAGTGAACTGGAGAATGGAACATCTGAAATCCAAAAAGAAACAGAAACTATAGGGAAAAGAATGGAAAAATTTGAACAGGGTATCAGGGAACTCAAGGACAATGTGAACCGCACAAATATACGTGTTGTGGGTGTCCCAGAAGGAGAAGAGAAGGGAAAAGGAGGAGAAAAACTAATGGAAGAAATTATCACTGAAAATTTCCCAACTCTTATGAAAGACCTAAAATTACAGATCCAAGAAGTGCAGCACACCCCAAAGAGAATAGATCCAAATAGGCGTTCTCCAAGACACTTACTAGTTAGAATGTCAGAGGTCAAAGAGAAAGTGAGGATCTTGAAAGCAGCAAGAGAAAAGCAATCCATCACATACAAGGGAAACCCAATAAGACTATGTGTAGGTTTCTCAGCAGAAACCATGGAAGCTAGAAGACAGTGGGATGATATATTTAAATTACTAAAAGAGAAAAACTGCCAACCAAGACTTGTATATCCAGCAAAATTGTCCTTCAAAAATGAGGGAGAAATTAAAACATTTTCAGACAAAAAGTCACTGAGAGAATTTGTGACCAAGAGACCAGCTCTGCAAGAAATACTAAAGGGAACACTAGAGTCAGATACGAAAAGACAGAAGAGAGAGGTATGGAGAAGGGTGTAGAAAGAAGGAAAATCAGATATGATATATATAAAAACTATTGCTTTTTTATATTTTTGCTTTGTATATATGTTATACTATATAATAAAGAAAGTTTTTTAAAAATAATTAAAAAAAAAAAAAGAGGTCGCCAGCACATAAAGCCTGAAGGCGTGCACCTCCGTACCCAGGCGACACCTGCCCCAGCCCTGACGGCCGTGCAACCCCCTGACCCCGGCCCCCACCCAAGCTCTGCGCACAGCCCCTGTCACACCCCTGAGCTCTGGGCAAGCGCTACCTGTGCAGCCAGGCCACACCTACCCCAGCCCAGGCAGGCCCCACTCCCACCCACTGCCCTGAGCTCTACACATGCACAGAGTAAGCTCCTATGAGAGTCACAGACATCCAGGAGTGTAACTGTTAATTCTAAATGCTCAGATACTGAGCTGTCTGCACATAACGTGGGCTTTCCCAGAAACTCTGGGAGTTTATGTGACACCTGAGACTCAGAGCCAGAGCTCTGAAGCTATGAAAGTCAGCAGTCCCCTAGGAACTGTCTAAAAGTAGAAAAGTGATCAGACCGAGGAGAGATGAATGAAGCCGATCTGGGTGGGACTAAGGTAAATCACCACGCAGGGTAAACGATGATATGGTCTGTATTTTAAAACTTCAACTTCTGCGTGAGACTAAAGGGAGGCATGTTCAGTTGGTGCAAAATTGCTGTTTTGGGTAGGGCATTTTCTAATTTAACTGGCATGGCCCATTTATTTGAACACCATGAGTAAATGGCGTCTTGAATAGGCCCTGTTTTTTGTGGGTTTGTCCAGGTTAGTGTGATGCCCTGATAAATCCCAGAGTGATCTGGGCAGTGAATAAAGAAGCATTTGTTTAGTTTCCTTGAGGGGATGGAGAGAAAGGGGGAAATATTCAACTTCCCCATCTGGAGAATTTCTGATGTTCTTGTAAGCAGTAAGGACAACCAAATCAATAGGCTGAGCCCTTGATCTTGGGGTCCATTCCTATGAAACTTAATCCTACAAAGGTTAGGCTAGGCCTACTTAAAATTCAGCCTTAGAGTCACCCCCAGAGAACCTCTTCTGTTGCTCAGATGTGGCCCCTCTCTCTCAGCCCCAACATGACAAACAAACTCACTGCCCTTCCCCTCTCTACGGGGGACATGACTCCCAGGAGTGTAAACTCCTTGGCAACATGGGACAGAGATCCTGGGATGAGACGGGACCAGGCATCAAGGGAATGAGAATGCCTTCTTGACCAAAAGGGGAAAGAGAGAAATGAGACAGAATAAAGGTTTAATGGCTGAGATTTCAAGCAGAGTCAAGAGGTTATCCTGGAAGTTATTCTTATGCATTATATAGATATCCCCTTTTTTAGTTTATGGTGTATTAGACTGGAGGGAAGTACCTGAAACTGTAAAGCTGTGTTCTGGTAGCCTTGTTTCTTGAAGATGATTGTATAATGATACAGCTTTTACAATGTGATTGTGAAAACTTGTGTCTGATGTTTCTTTTATCCAGGGTACAGACAGATGAGTAAAAAACATGGATAAAAAGTAAACAAATAATAGGGGGAACAAAGGTTAAAATAAGTTGGATAGTTGGAAATATTACTGTTTAATGACAGGGAAGGGTAAGGGGTATGGTATGTGTGAGTTTTTTGTTTTTTCTTTCTTTTTTCTGGAGTGGTGCAAATACTAAAAAAAATTATCATGGTGAAGAATACACAGTTATGTGTGATATTGTGAGCTGATGACTGTACACCGTGTATGGAGTGTTTGTATGTGGAAACTGTTTGCATGTTTGTATGTTAAGTTTTATCAATAAACATAACTTTAAAAAATTAATAATGAAAAGAAGGCCCAAACAGCTAAAGTCATCTTGGAAAAATAAGAATGGACTCACATTTTCCCATCTCAAAACTAATTACCAAGCCAGAGAAATCAAAACAGTGAGGCACTGGCACAAGGACGGACATACAGACTAATTGAATAGAACTGAGAGCTCAGAAATCAATCAAAATTAAATCAAATCTATTTTTTTTTAAATCAGAATAATGTATTATTTTAATAAATCAACAATATAATCACACAATTTAGACTTAAATATAAATAAAGAAAATATCTTTGTTCTGATACTAATTCTCCAAGAGAAATCATACCAACAACTGATGCTACCTCTCCTGCCCTACATAAAATATTTATACTTTGGAATTAATTTCTGAGCAGGACGATTTGGGCTCTGGGCTTTATATCAGCAGTAATGGCCAATGGATTTTTGACAAGGTGGCAAAGTCCACTCAACGGGAAAAAACAGCCTCTTCAACAAAAGGTGCGAGAAAATTGGACCTCTAGTTGCAGGAAAAGAAAAAAAGAAAGGAGGAGGACCCATACCTCACACCATACACAAAAACAACTCAGAATGGATTAAAGACCTTAATATAAGTGAAACAACTTAAATTCCTCAAAGAAAATATGGGGAAATCTTCAGGACATCGTGTTAGGCAATGGTTTCTTAGACTTTACACCCAAAGAACAAGCAAAAAAAGAAAAAAAGGATAAGTGGGACCTCACCAACAGTAAAAACTTTTGTTCCTTAATGGCCTTTATCACAAAAGAAAAACAACAATCTACACAAGGGGAGAAAATATTTGGAAACTGCGTATCCGATAAATGATTAATATCCAGAGTATATAAAGAACTCCTATAACTTAACAAAAAAACAATCAAATCTTAAAAATGGGGAAAAGACTTGAATAGATGTAAGTCAGACACAAAGCAACAAAAACTGTATGATCTCACATATGAACTAAGCAAAATATGCATATCCATGAATTCAAAATTAGAAAAGAGGGTGCCAGGGGCCAAGATGGGTGGGGTGGGGAGCTGGCGCAGAGTGGGGCTGGCTGGGTTAGGAGAAGTGTGGCAGTGGATGATGGAGCACAGCTTTGTATGTAACTGACACCACGGAAGTGTACATTTGAAAAGGGAAAAAAAAGGAAATTTTAAGTTGTACATAAATTACCACACACACAAAAACACCCACAGAAATGCAAACACAATGTGCCGCAGTTACCACAGTCATGACATTGCTTCACGAACTGTGACAAAGGTACCACTCATACAAAATGTTAATGGGGAAACCTGTATCCTGAGAAAGAGGAAATGAGAACTTCATACCTATGATGTTCCTGTAAACTTACAGCTGTCCTAATTTAAAAACATATCTATTTTTAAGAAAGGACATATTGGGATATGTCAAAAAATTGGAATACAGACTCAAAGTTTTATATCAATGTTAAGTTTCTTGAACTTGGGGAGGGGCCAAGATGGTGGCTTAGCAAGGTGCGTGTTTTAGTTCGTCCTCCAAAACAACTACTAAATAACGAGAAACAGTACAGAACAGCTCCCGGAGCCACGTCAGTGACCAGACACACAGTGTACCCCAGTCTGGACCAGCTGGACCGGCTGCGAGCCTCCCCAAAACCATGAGTTCCCCAAGCGCCTCCCCCACAGGCGGCTGCCCAGAGGGAAAGGAAAGAGACTCTAAACCTGGTCAAGGCGGAGTTCACTCACTGGGCTCACGGAAGAAGAGGAAAGGGGAGGAAACAGGTTTTAGTGGCTGTGTTTCTATGGAGACTTGGCTGCCTCTGGATTCAGTGGTGGGACTTCTCGGGCTGCAACTGCCCCAGGCATAGGCAGAAACGGGCTGCTTTCAGGGCTGTCCCCCACCTGTGCCTTCCCCAGGGGAGGGGTGAAGCCCAACTCAGGTGGAATCCCTCTCTCAAGGAATTCAGACCCCAGGGCTTGGCAATTTGAAGCCATTAAAACCAGCCTACAACCTCTCCTCTGTTTCCACCATACCCCCAGCAGGGAGAGTCTTCCAAAGTTAAAAGTGCCGCAACATCTTTTGCTGGTACAACCAGCAGGCAGATGCGCCACATACTGGGCAGGATAAGAAAAACAGAGCCCAGAGACTTCACAGGAAAGTCTTTCAACCTGCTGGGTCTCACCCTCAGGGAAAACTGATGCAGGTGACTCCTTCCCCCTGATAGGAGGCCAGTTTGGTCTGGCAAAACCGGCTGGAGTCTATAATACCTACGTAGACCCTCCTAAGGGTGGGAGGGAAAAGGCACCTTACAAGCAGGGCAAGAAACAAGAAAACAAGAACTGAAAAATTACCCTCTGTTAAACAAAACTTAAGCTAGAGGCCCAGAAAAAGCTGAACTGAAGGTCAAAGAACAGAGAGACAACAAATTCATCTAGCAAGAAAACCCTAGGTAAGATAAGTGAAAGCAATCTCCAGAATAAACTAATTAAGGTAATTAAATGTCTAGACGCCAGCAAAAAATAACAAATCACACCAGGAAAGTTGAAGATACGGCCCAGTTAAAGGAACAAACCAACAGTTCAAATGAGATACAGGAGCTGAGACAACTACTGCTGAATATACGAACAGAAATGGAAAACCTCATCAAAAACCAAATCAATTAATTGAGGGAGGATATAAAGAAGGCAAGGAATGAACAACAACAAAACAGAAAAGTCTGAAAAAACAAATCACAGAACTCATGGGAATGAAAGGCACAGTAGAAGAGATGAAAAAAATGGAAACCCACAATCGTAGATTTCGAGAGACAGAGGATAGGATTAGTAAACTGCAGGATGGAACATCTGAAATCCAACAAGAAAAGGAAACTATCAGGAAAAAAATGGAAAAATATGAGTAAGGACTCAGGGAATTGAGTGATAATATGAAGCGCACGAATATACGTGTTGTGGGTGTCCCAGAAGGAGAAGAGAAGGGAAAAGGAGGAGAAAAACTAATGGAAGAAATTATCACTGAAAATTTCCCAACTCTTACGAAAGACCTAAAATTACAGATCCAAGAAGTGCAGCACACCCCAAAGAGAATAGATCCAAATAGACGTTCTCCAAGACACTTACTAGTCAGAATGTCAGAGGTCAAAGAGAAAGAGAGGATCTTGAAAGCAGCAAGAGAAAAGCAATCCATCACATACAAGGGAAACCCAATAAGACTATGTGTAGATTTCTCAGCAGAAACCATGGAGGCACGAAGACAGTGGGATGATATATTTAAGTTACTAAAAGAGAAAAACTGCCAACCAAGACTCCTATATCCAGCAAAATTGTCCTTCAAAAATGAGGGAGAAATTAAAACATTCTCAGACAAAAAGTCACTGAGAGAATTTGTGACCAAGAGACCAGCTCTGCAAGAAATACTAAAGGGAGCACTAGAGTCAGATACAAAAAGACAGAAGAGAGAGGCATGGAGAAGAGTGTAGAAAGATGGAAAGTCAGATATGATATATATAATACAAAAGGCAAAATGATAGAGGAAAATATTATCCAAACAGTAATAACACTAAATGTTAATGGATTGAACTCCCCAATCAAAAGACAGACTGGCAGAATGGATTAAAAAACAGGATCCTTCTATATGCTGTCTACAGGAAACACATCTTAGACCCAAAGATAAATATAGGTTGAAAGTGAAAGGTTGGGAAAAGATATTTCATGCAAATAACAACCAGAAAAGAGCAGGAGTAGCTATACTAATATCCAACAAAATAGACTTCAAATGTAAAACAGTTAAAAGAGACAAAGAAGGATACTACCTATGTTCTAGTTTGCTAGCTGCCGGAATGCAACACACCAGAGACGACTGGCTTTTAATAAAAGGGATTTATTTTGTTAGTTCTTCAGAGGAAAGGCAGCTAACTTTCCACTGAGGTTCTTTCTTACGTGGAAGGCACAGGATGGTCTCTGCTGGTCTTCTCTCTAGGCCCCTGGGTTCCAAGAACTTTCCCCGGGGTGACTTCTTTCTGCATCTCCAAAGGCCTGGGCTGAGCTGCTAGTGCTGAGATGAGGAATGCCGAGCTGCTTAGCAGTGCTACGTTGCAATCTCTCATTTAAACACCAGCCAATTAAGTCAAACATCACTCATTGCAGCAGACATGCCTCCTAGCTGACTGCAGATGTAATTGGCAACAGATGAGCTTCACATACCGTTGGTTTATATCTGCAGCAACAAGACTAGGTATGCTCACCTGGCCAAGTTGACAACTGAATCTAACTAACACAACCTACTAATAAAAGGAACAATTCAACATGAAGACATAACAATCATAAATATTTATGCACTGAACCAGAATGCCCCAAAATACATGAGGTAAACACTGCAAATACTGAAAAGGGAAATAGACACATCTACCATAATAGTTGGAGACTTCAATTCTCCACTCTCATCAATGGACAGAACATCTAGACAGAGGATCAATAAAGAAACAGAGAATTAGAATATTACAATAAATGAGCTAGACTTAACAGACATTTATAGGACATTACACTCCACAACAGCAGGATACACCTTTTTCTCAAGTGCTCATGGATCATTCTCAAAGATAGACCATATGCTTGGTCACAAAGCAAGTCTCAGCAAATTTAAAAAGATTGAAATCATACACAACACTTTCTCAGATCATAAAGGAATGAAGTTGGAAATCAATAATAGGCAGAGCGCCAGAAAATTCACAAATACGTGGAGGCTCAACAACACACTCTTAAACAACCAGTGGGTCAAGGAAGAAATTACAAGAGAAATCAATAAACATCTCGAGGCGAATGAAAATGAAAACACAACATATCAAAACTTATGGGATGCAGCAAAGGCAGTGGTAAGAGGGAAATTTATTGCCCTAAATGCCTATATCAAAAAAGAAGAAAGGGCAAAAATTCAGGAAATAACTGTCCACTTGGAAGAACTGGAGAAAGAACAGCAAACTAACCCCAAAGCAAGCAAAAGGAAAGAAATAACAAAGATTAGAGCAGAAATAAATGAAATTGAGAACATGAAAACAGTTGAGAAAATCAATAAATCCAGAAGTTGGTTCTATGAGAAAATCAATAAAATTGATGGGCCCTTAGCAAGACTGACAAAAAGAAAAAGAGAGAGGATGCAAATAAATAAGATCAGAAATGGAAGAGGAGACATAACCACTGACCCCACAGAAATAAAGGAGGTAATAACAGGATACTATGAACAACTTTATGCCAATAAATACAACAATGTAGATGAAATGGACAACTTCCTAGAAAGGCATGAACAACCAACTTTGACTCAAGATGAAATAGATGACCTCAACAAACCAACCACAAGTAAAGAAATTGAATTAGTCATTAAAAAGCTTCCCAAAAAGAAAAGTCCAGGACCAGATGGCTTCACATGTGAATTCTACCAAACATTCCAGAAAGAATTAGTACCAATCCTGCTCAAACTCTTCAAAAAAACTGAAGTGGAGGGAAAGCTACCTAATTCATTCTATGAAGCCAACATCACCCTCATACCAAAACCAGGCAAAGATATTACAAAAAAAGAAAACTACAGACCAATCTCTCTAATGAATACAGATGCAAAAATCCTCAATAAAATTCTAGCAAATCGAATCCAGCAACACATTAAAAGAATTATACATCATGACCAAGTAGGATTCATCCCAGGTATGCAAGGATGGTTCAACATAAGAAAATCAATTAATGTAATACACCATATCAACAAATCAAAGCAGAAAAATCACATGATCATCTCAGTTGATGCAGAGAAGGCATTTGACAAAATTCAACATCCTTTCCTGTTGAAAACACTTCAAAGGATAGGAATACAAGGGAACTTCCTTAAAATGATAATAGGAATATATGAAGAACCCACAGCTAATATCATCCTCAATGGGGAAAAACTGAAAACTTTCCCCCTAAGATTAGGAACAAGACAAGGATGTCCACTATCACCACTGTTATTCAACATTGTGTTAGAAGTTCTAGCCAGAGCAATTAGACAAGAAAAAGAAATACAAGGCATCAAAATTGGAAAGGAAGAAGTAAAACTATCACTGGTTGCAGATGATATGATACTATATGTCGAAAACCCTGAAAAACCCACAGCAAAACTACTAGACCTAATAAACGAGTACAGCAAAGTGGCAGGTTATAAGATCAACATTCAAAAATCTGTAGTGTTTCTATACACTAGTAATGAACAATCTGAGGGGGAAATCAAGAAACAAATTCCATTTACAATTGCAACGAAAAGAATAAAATACTTAGGAATAAATTTAACTAAAGAGACATTAGAGCTATACAAAGAAAACTACAAGAAACTGTTAAAAGAAATCACAGAAGACTTAAATAGATGGAAGGGCATACCGTGTTCATGGATTGGAAGACTAAATATAGTTAAGATGTCAATTCTACCTAAACTGATTTACAGATTCAACGCAATACCAATCAAAATCCCAACAACTTACTTTTCAGAAATAGAAAAACCAATAAGCAAATTTATCTGGCAGGGCAGGGTGCCCTGAATTGCTAAAAGTATCTTGAGGAAAAAAAACGAAGCTGGAGGTCTCACGCTGCCTGACTTTAAGGCATATTATGAAGCCACAGTGGTCAAAACAGCATGGTACTGGCATAAAGACAGAGATATTGACCAATGGAATCGAATAGAATGCTCAGATATAGACCCTCTCATCTATGGACATGTGATCTTTGATAAGGCAGTCAAGCCAACTCACCTGGGACAGAACAGTCTCTTCAGTAAATGGTGCCTAGAGAACTGGATATCCATATGCAAAAGAATGAAACAGGACCCTTATCTCACACCCTATACAAAAGTTAACTCAAAATGGATCAAAGATCTAAACATCAGGTCTAAGACCATAAAACATTTGGAGGAAAATGTAGGGAAATATCTTATAAATCTTATAATTGGAGGTGGTTTTATAGACCTTACACCCAAAGCAAGAGCACTGAAGAAAGAAATAAATAAATGGGAACTCCTCAAAATTAAACACTTTTGTGCATCAAAGAACTTCATAAAGAAAGTAAAAAGACAGCCTACACAATGGGAGACAATATTTGGAAATGACATATCAGATAAAGGTCTAGTATCCAGAATTTATAAAGAGATTGCTCAACTCAACAACAAAAAGACAGCCAATCCAATTACAAAATGGGAAAAAGACTTGAACAGACACTTCTCAGAAGAGGAAATACAAATGGCCAAAAGGCACATGAAGAGATGCTCAATGTCCCTGGCCATTAGAGAAATGCAAATCAAAACCACAATGAGATATCATCTCACACCCACGAGAATGGCCATTATCAACAAAACAGAAAATGACAAGTGCTGGAGAGGATGCAGAGAAAGAGGCACACTTATCCACTGTTGGTGGGAATGTCAAAGGGTGCAACCACTGTGGAAGGCAGTTTGGCGGCTCCTCAAAAAGCTGAATATAGAATTGCCACACGACCCAGCAATACCATTGCTAGGTATCTACTCAAAGGACTTAAGGGCAAAGACACAAACGGACATTTGCATAGCAGTGTTTATAGCAGCATTATTTACAATTGCAAAGAGATGGAAACAGCCAAAATGTCCATCAACAGACGAGTGGCTAAACAAACTGTGGTATATACATACAATGGAATATTATGCAGCTCTAAGACAGAATAAACTTATGAAGCATGTAATAACATGGATGGACCTAGAGAACATTATGCTGAGTGAGACTAGTCAAAAACTAAAGGACAAATACTGTATGGTCTCACTGATATGAACTGACATTAGTGAATAAACTTGGAATATTTTGTTCATAACAGAGACCATCAGGAGATAGAAATAGGGTAAGATATTGGGTAATTGGAGCTGAAGTGATACAGACTGTGCAACAGGACTGGATACAAAAACCCAGAAATGGACAGCATAATACTACCTAACTGTAATATAATTATGTTAAAACACTGAATGTGAGAATGATAGAGGGAGGAGGGCTGGGGACATAAATGAAATCAGAAAGAAAGATAGATGTTAAAGATTGAGATGATATAATCTAGGAATGCCTAGAGTGTATAATAATAGTGAAATGTACAAGGTACAATTTTAAAAATGTTTTTGCATGAGGAAGAACAAAGAAATATCATTATTGCAGGGTACTGAGGATAGATGGTAATTAATATTTTAAAATGTCACCCTCTGTGTGAGACTAAAGTAAAAAATATTTATTAGTTACAAAATTTATATTTTGACTAGTGCATTTCCTAATATAACTTATGTAGATAGTTTGATTGAATGGCATAAGTACTTGGAATCTCAGGTAGGACATGAGATTTTGCTGGTTTGTCCAGAGTGATGCCCCGATGAATACCAGAGTGATTCGATCAGTGAGTGGAAAAGTATCTGCAAAGCCCCCTTTGGGGAGTGGTGAGAACAGGGAGAAATTCAACTTCCCTAGGTTGAATTCCTAGATATTCTCACAAGCAGTGTGGACAACCAAAGCTATAGGCAGAGCCCCCAGTCTTGGGGTTTGTTCATATGAAAATTAATCCCGCAAAGGAAAGGTCAAGCTTACTTAAAATTTCGGCCTAAGAGTCACCCCCAAGAGAGCCTCTTTTGTTGCTCAGATGTGGCCCCTCTCTCCAGCCAACATGACGAGCAGTCTCACCACCCTCCCCCTCTCTACGTGGGACATGACTCCCAGGGGTGTGGATCTTCCTGGCAATGTGGGACAGAGATCTTGGAATGAACGGAGGCTCAGCATCAAGGGATTGAGAAAAACCCTAGAATGAGCTGAGACTTAGCATCAAGGGATTGAGAAAACCTTCTAGACCAAAAGGGGGAAGAGGGAAATGAGACAAAGTGTCAATGGCTGAGAGATTCCAAACAGAGTCGAGAGGTTATCCTGGAGGTTATTCTTATGCATCACGTAGATATCATCTTGTTATTCAAGATGTAATGGAGAGGCTGGAGGGAACTTCCTGAAAATGTAGAGCTGTGTTCCAGTAGCCATGTTTCTTGAGGATGATTGAATAATGATACAGCTGTCACAGTGTGACTGTGTGACTGTGAAAACCTTGTGTCTGATGCTCCTTTTATCTACCTTGTCAACAAAGGAGTAGAACATACGGAATACAAATAAATAATAGGGGGAACAAATGCTGAAATAAATTTAGTTTAAATGCTAGTGATCAATGAAGGCAAGGGGTAAGGAGTATGATATGTATAATCTTTTTTTTTCTTTCCTGTGTTTGTTTTATTTCTTTTTCTATTGTCTTTTTGTTTCTTTTTCTGAATTAATGCAAATGTTCTAAGAAATGATGAATATGCAACTAGGTGATGATATTGTGAATTACTGATTATGTATGTTGTTTTATTTTGTTTATCATTTTTTAATTAATAAATAAATTTTTAAAAAAAGTTTCTTGAACTTGATAACTGGATACATAAGTGTGTTAGTTAGATTCATTTGTCTATTTGTCCAGGTGAGCATACCTACTTTTGTTGCTACGGACATAAGGCGATGGTACGTGAACCTCATCTGTTGCTAATTAATCTGCAGTAGGCTAGGAGGCGTGTCTGCTGCAATGAGTGACGTTTGACTGAATTGGCTGGTGCTTAAATGAGAGATTGCAATGTAGCACAGGCCAAGCAGCTCAGCATTCCTCATCTCATCACTTGCAGCTCAGCCCAGGCCTTTGGAGATGCAGAAAGAAGTCACCCTGGGGAAAGTTGTTGGAACCCAGAGGCCTGGAGAGTAGACCAGCAGAGATCACCCTGTGCTTTCCTGCATAAGAAAGAACCTCAGTGGAAAGTTAGTGCCTTTCCTCTGAAAAAGTAACAAAATAAATCCCCTTTTATTAAAAGCCAGTCCATTTTTGGTGTGTTGCATTCTGGCAGCTAGCAGACTAGAACAATAAGTAAATATCCCTCTTAAGAAATATACTTGGCAGTATTAACAGTTAAGGAGCATGATATATACCACCTACAGTCACAAATTCAGAAAATGGATAGATAAATAGACACAGACGGACAGACTGTTAGAGACATGGATAGACAGAATTATACAGCAAACGTAGCAAAATGTTAAAACTGAGAAATCTGGATACGTGGGGGAATTGTGGGATTTTGGAGTTCTCTCCCTAGAGTTTACAGTATTTCTTATAAATATACCGTAAGTTTGAAACTATTTCCAAAAGTTAAAAAACAAAACAAAACTGTGGTTCTGCCATTAGAGTAGACACACAGACCAAGGAAAGAGAATTCAAAGTCCAGAAATAAACTCTCATGTCTCTCGACGGCTGATTTTCAACCGGGGCACCAAGTCCATTCAATGGAAAAATAGTCTCTTCAACAAATGGTGCTGGGGGGAGTGGAAATCCAGACGCAGAAAATAAATGCGGAACCCTACTTCACAACATACATAAAAATCGGCTCAAAATGGATCAAATACCTAAATATAAAATACAAAACAATAAAACTTTTAGAAGAAAACTTAGGAAACATCTTCAGGACCTTGTGCTGGGCAATAGTTTCTTAAACTTTATGCCCAAATTATGAGCAACAAAAGAAAAAAATAGATAACTAGAGCCCATCAAAATTAAAAGCTTTTGTGCATCAAAGACCATATCGTGAAGGTAAAGAGACAACATATAACGGGAGAGAACATTTGGAAAACACATATCTGATAAGGATTTAATACCTAGAATATATATTTAAAATTTCTATATTATAAACAGCCCAATTTAAAAAGTGGGTGAAAAGACTGCCTCTCTCGAGTTCCCTGGGACCCCCCAGGTCAAGGCTGGCGTGGGCCTGGGGACCCGCGTTTTACCAGGGGTTCTGAAGAACAGTCCTGCATGGAAACAGACCACCACCAGCAAAGGGTATCACTAGCAGTGATAAACAAATTCAAATGGGCAAAAGACTTGAATAGCCATCTCTCCAAAGAAGGCCTACAAATGGCCAGAAAGCACACGAAAAGATGCTCAACATCATTAGCCATCAAAGAAATGCAAATCAAAGCCACAATGAGACACCACTTCACACCCACTAGGAAGGCTGGTCCCATAGAAATGGAGAATTACACTGGTCCCATAGAAATGGAGAATCACAAGTGTTGACGAGGACCTGGGAAAACAGGAGCACAGTGCTGGTGGGGATGGAAAACAGTGTGGCCGCTGTGGAAGGCGGCTGGGCGCGTCCTCAGAAAGCTCAGCACGGATGACATGTGCCTGGCGGTCCCACTGCTCCGTATAAGTGCCCGAGGGAACTGAAAGCAGGATGTGAACAGACATTTGCACACCTATGATCCAATTGTTAAAGTACAGAAGCAACCCAACTATGAATGGATAAACAAAATGTGGGATATACGCGCAATGGAATATCATCCAGCCATAAAAAGCAATGAAGTCCTGGTGTTTGTGACCACATGAAGCCGGAGGACATCATGCTGAGCGGAATAAGCCAGACACAAAAGGTCAAATATTGTATGATCTCACAGCAAATTCCTAGAAGAAGCAAGTTCACAGAGACAAAGTAGATTAGAGGCCACCAGGAGCAGAAAAGGGGGTGAAAAGGGGACAGGACTCCTATCTAGGTGATGAAAGGTTCTGGTGAGGATGGCGGTGGCTCCGTCCCCCCGGACCGCGCCCCCCCCCACGCACTTGCCTGGGCCTGGACCCGGGATGAGGAGGAGGCGGAGGGCAGCGGCTCGCAAAGGCCTGCGTGGCTGGTCTGGGCAGTACCCGCAACCCCGCCACACACGAGACACCCATTCTTTTTAACCTCGAGGCTCACTGCCCACGCCGAGCGGACGCAGGCCCCGCGGCCCGGGCAGCGCACGGAGCCCGCACGCCAGACGCCCGGGGCGGGAAGCCGCCCAGAGCCCTCAGCAGGGATGGCTTGGCGCGGGGGCTGGAAACCTGGTCTTCGTCCCTGGATGAGGGCGACGGATGAGCGGACCCGGGCGAGGGCCCGAAAAATGACCTAACGGACCCGTTCCGCGTCTGCTGCAGGAGGTGGGTCTGGGAAGCCGGGCGCCCGGCAAGTTTCCGCGGAGCTACAGCCAGGGGCGGGGTCTCTTCGCCGGCTGGGCCCACCCAAGGTAGGAAACAGCTCCGCGCCCCATCTCAGCGCACACCTGAGGTTTAGTGAACTCACCGCGGGTAACGGGCGGCGGCCCAGCACGAGGGGCCGCTGGGCCCGGTCGCTGGGGAGAGGCGTCTGGGCTTGGCCCGCCCGGAGGACGGCCCCGGGGGCCAGGGAGTTCGGCAGGGCTGCGCTCGCCGCGACGGGCCTTCCGCCGCCTCCCCTGTCACGCAGGTACCACTCCGGGGCTCCGGGGCTCACCGGCAGAGCGACCTTGGGAGTTCCGGGTCCGAGGAGCGGGCGGCCGCGTCGTGCACTCACCGGGGCGCGCACTCACCCGGGTGCGAGCTCACCCGCGCGCACACTCACCGGAGTCCGCACTCACCCCCGCGCGCACTCACCCGGGAGCGAGCTCACCCGCGCGCACACTCACCCGGGTGCGAGCTCACCCGCGCGCACACTCACCGGAGTCCGCACTCACCTGCGCGGCACCGCGCGCCGGCATCGCAGCGGCTAGGGCTGGGCCGTGGGGCAGGCGAAGACCTCCAGCGCCCAGCGCGCCGCGGCCTCGACCCGCCGCCGACCCCGGAAGCCCTGCCCTGCGCGGGGATGGCGCGGGCGCCTGCGCGGCGGGACGGAAGGCCCGGGAGGGGGCGCGGCGCGCGCAGGAAGCAGACCCCACCCCCTGGTCCCCGAGGCGCGCTCCGCCCCTCGTAACGCACCGCCCCGGCCCCGCCTCCCGCTCCCATGCCCCGCCCAGCTCCCCGCCCCTCGGCGCCCCTCTGGCCCCGGTTCCAGGCTGTCACCCCAGGTGGTCACAGATTTCGACTTAGCTCTCGAGGGGCATCAGGTGGCTTCGGGGGACCCGGCGGGGTGCATATGGGGGACTGGCGGGAAAGGCTGGCCTGCCCCCTGCCCCCGGGGCCTTGCCTTCCACTCGGGTGGGGAGGGCAGGTTGGGGGAAGAGTGAGCCCTGGAGACCCTGGCCAGGAAGCGGACGAGGCCTGGCCGGAAGCCCCACGCCGGGCCCGTCGGCACAGCCAGTCCGAAGAAGAAAAGAGGGAGCCGCGGAGGGCTGCGTCTCCGCAGTGGCGCCTCCGGCCAGCCGGCGGCTGGGGGGTCCTGCGCACATGGCCACACTGCCTACCTGATGGTGGGCCCCACCTCAGGTCTGGGGACGTGGCTAACGCCGGGATGAGGGCCGTGGGGGCTCCCGTGAGGCGCACCTGGCTGCCCCACCCCCACCCCTGATGCCCCCTCCCCATTTCCTGGGCCTGCGGCTCCAGGTGCACTGCAGCCTCTCAAGTGGGAAGGAAGCCGCTGGGGTGGATGTGGAGCTGGGCGGGAGGATACCTGGCCCACAGCGGGAGCGGCCACATGGGCCTCTGACTCAGACATGGATGTTGGGGGCATGTCCGGGACCACCCACGTAGCAGTGCACCAGGCAAGCACATGTGACTGGGAAGCTCCTCGGGGCCAGTGCAGCCTGCCCGGCAGAGTGGCCACCCCGACTCTGCCACTCTGGGGTTTATCGAGTCTGCAGCCCCCCCTCCCCTCTCCCCAGGGATGGGAAGGAAAGAAGTGGGGACAGTAAGGGGAGCAAGCCCACCCCTCCATCCAACCCCCTCCTGCCTGCCACTGGCCCCAGCCAGGACTTCCTGGGGAGGGAGGTGGGTGTGTTGTAAACCCATGGCTTCTAAAGCTGGCCTGGATGTGTCCCCTCCTTCCTCCCTCCCCCTCCGCCATTCTCCCTTAGCAGTGATTCCCCACATCTGGTGTACCCCCGTCTGTGAGAGGGAAACTGAGGCCCCAGTTGGGGAAAAGCCATTGTGTATGGGGTGTTGTTTGTACAAATTTTATTTTTTCTGAACTCACAAGTGGTGCCCGTTCCCTGAAGAAATCTTGGAGCGACAAGGAGGAAAGAGCAGCTGGGCCACAGGCAGCCCTGCGCCTGGAGGAGGGGCGGGCTGCTCCAGATGTTCCCAAGCCTGAGGTTGTGCAACATCTGGGCCCCGCCCCCACTTCCTGGATTGCGGTCTGGGGCCCCCCCCGACCGCGGGCGGAAGTGGTGGGCTGAGCGCGCCCACTGTGGCCTGGCTTGGGGTGGGTGGTGGTCTGGGCCTGGGGCCCCTCTGTCCCCAGTGGGGGCAGTGCCAGGCCCTTGCCCGCTTGCCAGACTGGAGAGGCTTTGCAAGGAGGCAAGGCTATGAGTGGAAGATGGGGTGAGGCCCCCTGAAGAGCCAGTGGTCAGGGTGGGGTGCATCCACCCTGGCCTGAGAGTGCTGGGCCTGAGCTGGCCCCGGCCCAGGAGGGTGTGGCGGGCAGCCACTGGGGCCTTTATTAGCAAGGCCTGAGGATCTACCAGCTACAGAGGCCAGACTTCCAGGTCTCTTCGCTAATGTGGGGGCGGGCAGAGCCTCTGGGCCCCACCATGCCCTGAACCATAGAGAAGGGGCAGCTGCTCAGAAATAGCCAGTGAGTTCAGGACTTAGGCTGGTCCTGGCTGTTCCTGCAGCTCTGCTCCCCAAACAGTAGTTTCCTCTGATCCCCCACCGGGACCCCCACAATCTGAGGACTGGCACCCCAGGTGATGCCATGCCAGGAGGCTGAGCCGAGGGTTCCAGGAGTTGGGGCACACTGGTGAGAGTCTCACCCCTCTGCCAGCCTGACTCCCACCCCTGTGGGACCTGGAGCCAGGGTCCGAGCGCTCTGGAGTGGTACCAACACCCAGTGGCCCCCAGAGGGCCAAGGCCAGCTCTGGTGCACTGGGCAGGTGCAGCTGAGCTCCATTTCTTCAGGGCCACATGAAGGGGCAGGTGTGAGGCTGAGCCCATGTGTGTGCACTTATGAGAGCCTGCTCTGCTCACACTTCTGCTGGGTTTTCATTCAGGAAGCCAGGTGAGCTGAGAGCCTCAGAGTTCCTGGAGACAGCCCACAACATGACACATTTCATGTGCTGGTGTAGCTGGTGTAGGCATGCCCTCAGGAGCACCTGTGAGGGGAGGGAGCAGAGCTTGCTGGGGCACTGCAGCGGGGAGGGGCCTTCAGAAGATCTCAAGTACGAGTCCTCACCTGTCATGGGGTGCAGACTGCCCTCCCTGGAGCGGAGCAGGGCTCTGGTAAGGCAGCTCTTCACTGAAGGCTGCCCTGGGAAGGGCCTCCGCTGTGGGTTGGGGGTCCCTACCTGGAGACTACCACTGCCACACCCTGTGCCCCGCCATGCCGGCTTTGGAGGCAAGCCGAGGCCTGGCTCTACAGAGATGACACCGTCCGCTGGCCCTGCCAGCCCATGTGTGGCTATTTGTCTGGGCATCCAGGCTGGGTGTGGCCTGTTTATCCCTGGCAGGGGTCAGGAATGCTGGGCATGGGTACTGTCCTGCTCTGGCTGTGGGCCTGACATGAGAGGGATGGTGGGTGCAGGCCCAGGAGCCCTGAGCAGCAGCGTGGGAGCTGCCTCTCTTTGCTTTGTGGACCCCCCATGCACCCGTGGACACCCCCACCCGCAGTGAAGGAGACCCTCTCTCTGCCCTGCCACCCCCTAAGTAAGCATCGCATTGTGTTGGTAGATGGCCTGCATGTGCGACATGGATTCAGTGATGGGGAGTGAGGACAGTGTGATCCCACGAGGGCACTGGAGAAGTGAGTCTGATCCGCCACACTCGCCCTCTCACACATGTACAGTTACAATTCTTGCACACGCACTCATGCACACTCTCACTTGTGCACACTGTCCCTCAACATGCACACACAACACTCTTATGCACCTACTCTTTTGTGCAAGCACACGTGTGCACACCATCACACTGCACGCACACTCACCAGTGGGAATGCATAAGTGCATAAGTGAATGCATGAGTGTGAGTGGATGGGCTTGCCTCTGCCCTGCCATTGGGGCTCTCTCCTTTCCCCCACCCCACCCCACCCCCAGCGGGTTCCAGGGACTTTCTTTGGGCTGGGGCCCCTGTAACTCCTGCTTTGTCAGGAGAGAGGAATGCTGGCACATTCCTGCCAGCAGCCTTAGCAGAAAGCAGATGGGTCATTTGTATCCAACTCAGAGAGTTCAGGGGTGATCCCATGAGTGGCTTATCACAGGCAGGCGGGAGAACTCAGAACAAGGCACAGAGTGGACACCAGAAAACGGCACTGTCACCTCTGCCCAGCGGGTTTCAGAAGCTGCAGGCCTGAGTGCTGCTGTGGGGCAGGGGGCTTCTAGCGGTGGAGGGAGCAGAGGGCCCAGAGGGGGGCGGCTGCTGCGATCCTGTCTGGGTGTGAATGAGCAAGCCAGGGTGTGCGCCTTAGTATGTAAACACGTGCATGTTGGAGTGTAAGCAAGTGAGGGTGTGCATGAATGAGTGTGAACAGGTATGTATGAATATGTGAGCACACACGTGCACAAGTGTGCACAAGCTGCCGTATGCAGGTGCGAGTGGATGTTCCAGCATGTGCATAGATAAGTGAATGCATGAGTGTGAGTGTTGTCTATAAGTGTGCGCTCTTATGTGTCACGTGGAATAAGTGGCTTGCGGGTGTGGGTGTGGGTGTGAGTGTGTGAGAACCTTCGTGGTTCAGAGCCAGGCCTTCCCCACCCCTCCCCGACTGCTTCTCAATTACAAATTAAGGACCAGGTCGGGATCCACCTGAGTTCTAGCTCACACCATCGAGCTCCGTCCAGCCGGGCCCTCCGACCTTCAAAGTACGACCGGTCCCTGCGAGACCAGCACCGTGCCACAGGTGGCCGGGCAGGCCCCGCACTTCCTGGCACCCAGCCGCCGCGGGGAGCACGCTGGCCGGCGGCCTTCCCGGAGGAGGTGACCCGGGCGGGGAGGGGGTGGGCCGGCGCGCATTCCTGAGCCCTGAGTCAGCGCGGCCGCCCCCTCCGCCGGTCCCGCCCCTCGCGCGCACGCCCCTCGCTCCATGGCACTCCCGGGCGGGCGGGTGGACGGGATCGCGGGCGGGGACTCGGCGCGGGCGCCTCCCGGCCGGCGGCGGCGGCCCCCCCAGGACGCCCCAGGACCCCCCGAGTCCCCGGTGGCAGCGGTGAGCGAGCGTGGCCGGGAGTAGGGCACGGGCGCGGGCGGCGAGCGGGTTCCGGGGCTGCGCCGCGCGCGGGGGCCCTCCGCCCGCGCGTCCTCGGCGTCCACGGCGGTCCCGGGGCCCCTGGGAGCGGGAAGGCGGGGGCCGGGGCCGGGCGTCCGCGCGGCGCGGGACTTTCCTCCCGAGTTTCCCGAGGCACCCGGAGGCGGCCCAGCCCCGCCGTCCCGCCCCGGCCCCGCGCAAAAATAGCCTTTGGCCGGATTAACGCGGCCCGGGCGGCCGGAGTGGGCCGGACAGCGCGGCTCCAGCCCCCGCCCCGCAGAATTCCGGGGTCCCCCGGCTCTCAGGGCAGCACCCCTCCCCCACGCCCTCCCTTTCCGGCGCCGGGCGGTGTCCCGGGCTGAGACTCCCGTTCCGAAAGGAGGGACTTCTTGGGCTCCCCCGGACCCCCCCGCGGCCGGCCGTGGGGCCAAAGCAGCCGGAGCGGCGCAGCAACCGGGAGGGGGACCCACCTTCCCGCCCCACTTCTGGGAACGAGGACCCTCTAGGGCACAGCGAGCCTCGCCCTGAGAGCCCGGCCTGTGCTTGGCTGTGGGGCACCCCTTCCACTCCTGCAGGCGCCCTCGAGGTCTGGGGGCCAGCAAAGCCCCTGGGGACTGCCCTGGCCCAGAGAGTCTTGACCAGAAGTAATTCCTTCTTTAGGGGGAGCAGGTGGGGGTGGGGTCTGTCTGGTGAGCTGGGGAAAGCCCCCTGAACCCCAGCATGGGGCTTCCTGAGGAGACCTGGGGAGGATTCAGGGTGGAACTGGCTCTTCAGGTTTGGCCCTGCTGGAGGCTGGGGCTGGCCTGACCTGGCCCCCTCTGCTGGGTGGAGGCCCCCAGCTCCGTGGCCCCTACCTCAGGCTGCGGGGAAGGAGGGAGCCCAGTGGCTCTGGCCGCAGGAGCTCCCGGAGGCTGAGCCCCCTCCTCCTGGGTCCTGCTGGACGCAGGGTCCTGTTTTCTAGCAACTAGGGCCGTGGTGAGTGGGGGACACAGGAGTAGGGCAGCCCGGGGCCCCTTCCCAGCCCCCTTGCACCCCACCCAGGCCAGGTGGGGCTCAGGGCCGCAGGTCCCTCCTCACTGCATCGGTCCTTGGGGGACAGGCCCCGCTACCCCTCGGAGCACTCCCGCACCCTAACCCACCTGCTCCTCTGAGGCTCAGCTCTCCCCTCGGGTGTGGGGGATGCCGCCCCAACCCCCCCCCCACGGGCTGGATTCCTCAGTTTCATGCTGGAGTCAGGCCCCTTTCCCTGGCAGGACATGTATGGGCAGGTCCCTGTTCACTCAGCCAAGACGTCCCTGGTGGGGGGTGGCTGGAGTGGGGTCCCAGGGGGCCCTGACCTCCCCTCACAGCCCTGAGGCTGAGGACCCCCCCGGGTCTGCCGCCCCCCTGGAGAGTTGCAGCAGGGAGAGTGGGGTCCCATGTAGCTCCCAGCTCCTGCGCAGATGTGGCGAGGCTCTGAGCCCCCCGCTTGGAAGCTCTGTGGTCTCAGGCAGTGGTCGGTCATCTGTGAACCTCAGTTTCCCTGTCTGTAGATGGCCATGGATGATCACTCCCAGGGTGTTGTGACAGGTCAGCGGGCTGAGGCAGGTGGGGGTTTGGCACCTGCCACCTGACGCCCCTTCTCCTCTGATAACGGACCTTGAGAACTTGATGCCCGCTCCTGGGAGCTCTGTGTCTTGTTGGCTGCCAGTGGGTGCTGGGAGGGGGTGGCTGGCTCCAGGGATCCTGAGTGTGGGGTCAGCTAGGGGCACTTCCAGGGCTCTGGCCACTGCCCAGCTGCTCATGGGCCTCCGGGCCGGGTGTCGTGGTGGACACGGGCCTCTCCCCTTTCCAGCCCCAGGAAGAGGGGGGTTTATACTGAATTCAGGACCTGACTGGATCCCAGGTTGGGGCCAAAAGTGTCAAGCTTAGAGGGCAGGACACAACAAAATCTGCTCCAGCCAAGTCCTTATCCCCACCTGGTACTGACTGTGTGGCCTCTCTGAGCCCCCTTGTCCTGGGGCATAAGAGCACCGGTCATCCACAGTCCTGGCTACCAGGGACCCTAATGCAGATGCTCCCTTTTCGCTGGAGCTCCCAGCGCCCTCTGGTCTGATCCTGGGGAGCCCTGTGTCCTGGGGCTTGGGCGCCGTCCCTTGGGGCAGAGGCTGATGTGAGGAGGTTTGTGCGATCTGGGTGGTGTCTGATGTGGGGGGGTACCCCTCCTCGTTTCCTCCTTAGAAATGCAGTGGGTCCCAGGGAGAATTGGAGCAGCCCTCTGTGCTGTGTAAAAGGCACGGCAGATGCGATTGACAGGCAAGAAAACTGAGGCAGAGAGGTCCCACAGCTTTCTCTTTGCCACTAATACGTGAGCCCTGAGGGGGCGCCGGGAGTGGGCTCAGAGCAGCAGTCAGGGACCCGGGGGCGGGTGGGGAGTCTGGGGGCGCTGGCTCCTCCTGGGAGTGGGCGGGGGGTGAGCTGAGGACGTATCTGGACAGGTGTCCTGGGGGGCCCGTGGCACTAGCTGACCTGGGTGCTGGCAGTCCCCTGGGCGGGGTGGGGTCTCAGCCATGCAGGCTGCCTCTGCCACCCCTGCTGGCCTTGCCCAAGTGTGGTGTGGGGTTCACACCTGAGGAGGCAGCTGCACCTGCCCACGCTCGGCCCTCTCAGGGGCCCTGACCCCAGGCCCTGACAGCTCCCACCCCACACCCTGCAGACAACGGGGTCCCCAGGGTCAGACCCCAGAGGGGGCGAGGGGCGAGGAGAGCATCTGCTCTCTGCTTGTGGCGTTGCTGTGCTCCCCAAGCAGGCCCTGTGAGCCTGCAGGCGTTTGGGCCCCTGTTTCCAGAAGAGGAAGGGGAGCTTGCGTGGCTGCAGGCGCCTGAGTGGCGGGGACTGCACTCCCTGCCGGCCGCCCCAGCTTCCCCCCTCCTGCCTCTGCCGAGGGCTGCCGGATGGTTAGGGTTAGGGTTCTGCCCCCGAGGCGGATGTGACCCTGCCCCTCCCCCTCCCTCCTGTTGAGCTGAGAGCCGGGACTGCGCGGCAGGGAGAGGGGGTCCTGGGCTCCCTGGTGGGCATGGCGTGGGCATCCGCATTTGCTCCCTCAGCATCGCCCCCTATGCTTCCAGGCGCCCTTTGGGGAGGGTCTCCCAGCCAGCTGGCCCCGCCCCTCCGCAAGACCCCGCACTCGGGGGTGGGGGTGCCGGGTCGGTAGGCCCCCAGCTGCACGGGGAAACCCCACGAGGGGTGGTTTGGGGAACAAGAGCCCAGTGTGTGCCTGCGGCCGGGCAGGCAGACACTGGGGCCCTGTCTCTCCCGGGCTCGGTCCCCCTTGGCCCAGCCCAGGCTTGCCCCTCCCCCACAGCCCTGGGGCCCACTCAGACCCCCCTTGCGAATCCTTGTGCCCGGAGGATCAGGGCTCATGGAGCCGGGGCCAGTGGGAACACCCTGGGGGGTCACAGGGGCCCCCCCTCTGTGCCCTCAGACCTGGAGCTGAGGAGGGTATGGTGGCTGGGGGGCTGCGTGGGGCCAGGTGGGGGTCAGGGGCCCCAGGAGACCCCGGGCGGACAGCAGTTTCCATCTCTGTGGCCAGCCCAGCCCGGGGTGGGGGTCAGGGGCTGCCTCGGCCCCTTACAGCACACCATGGCGGGGTGGGGATCCGGGAGGCAGGGTGGGGTGGGGTCAGGATGGCCAGGTGCAGCCGGCTCCCCCTGTGTCCTGGCAGGGTGGGGGGTCAGGTGGGCAGCTCTACTTGGCGCACACCCCGGTTGCTGAGGGGACCCCTAGCCCGCTTGGCCTCGCACTCTTGAGGGGAGTTTCAATTTTGTCACCTGTGCAGGGAAGCACCCCCCCCCCCCGCCCCCTGCCCATTGGGGCTACCTGGCTCTGTGGGTTTTGGAAGCCTCCTATGAACACTGCAGCCCCTCCCAACACTCCTGACAGGGTGGAAATTCTGCTTCCAATGTTTAGGGCCAGCTGTGGGGTCCCCCAGCCCCCAATTCCCAGTCAGCACCCCCCTCCTCCCCTCTCCCCCCATGGGAGTTTCCCTCTGGGCTCAGCACTGGGCACTAGGCCTGCAGAGGCCTGGTGAGGGGGGTGGGGACCCACAGTGCCCTGGGCCTGCGGCCAGGCAGGGAGAGGGCAGGAGGGGAGGGACTTGGCCTTCAGGAGGTTTTCTGGATGGTTATTAGCTGGGACCGGAAGACTAAGGTCAGTTCAGAAAGGGGGTCGTGTCTGCAAAGCACCATTTCCCAGCCTGGACCTTCCCTGGTCCATCTGAACCAGGCAAGGCTCCTGGGCCTGGGCCTCAGTTTCCCCATTTGTAATGGAAGGGTGGGACTTTCCCTAGATCTGCGCTGTGAGATGAGGGCGAGCCTGAGAAGTCGGAGCTGGGTCTTGGTTCCCTGGGGCATCGAAGGGCACGGCCCGCAGCTCGCAGCCCGCTGTGGGTCTGCAGCTCTGCACTTAACCCACGGGCCTTGTTATGCACCCGGCCCTCCCCTTCCTGTTGATGCCCACGCTGGGCTCAGGGTCCCACCCTCCTCGGGCCCCAGACCGCTTGTGGTCCCTCCTGCAGACCACCCACCTGCACGGGGGCGTCTGTTTCTAAAGGAGGAACAGCCCAGAGCCATGTGCCCAAGCCCTCACATGCAGAACCACTCAGCAAGGCTGAGGCCGTGGTGGTGTCGGCGCCCTGCTGATGGGGTGCCCAGGCTTTGGGGTGCTGGGTGATGGAGCAGCCAGGTGATGGAGCGCCTAGGTGATGGGGCACCCTGTGTGCGCTGGGCCAACTGCGTGCGTGCGCCCCGGGAGGCACTTCCTGCCCTGCGGCCTGCGCCCATTGGGCACACTTTTCAGGTGCCGCGCCCGCAGGGGCCCTCGGACTCTGCATTCGGTGCCCTGGTGGTCTGGAGGGCGCCGCTCTCGCAGACAGCCTGCCGTGTGCCCAGGAGCACTGCAGCCTGCCTGAGCCCCGCGCTGGGCTCTCCCAGCCCCTGCTCAGACATCATCTATGGAGGAGCCCCCCACTGTCCAGCCAGCACCCTCAGACCCAGGGACGCATTTGTGTACAGAGTCACTTCGTCTAGAATACTAGCTCCAGCCAGCAGGAATTTTGTGTGTGTGGCCATTTTTAACCTTTTTCAAGTGTATAGTTCATTGGTAGCAATTACATTCTCAATGGCTGTAACCATCAGCACAATTTCCAAGAGTTTTCATCACCCCAAGGGCAAACTGTCCCCATAAAGCAGTACTGCTGCTCTCCTCTTCCTGTGTCCCCAGTAACCTCTTCTTCCTGTCTCCATGAGGGTGCTTATTCTAGATTTTTCCCGTAAGTGGAATCATACAATATTTGTCCTTTGGTATCTGGCTTATTTCACCTCCCAAACTGTTTTCAGAGTTCCTCCACGTCCTAGCAGGCTCCAGAGCGTCCGTCCTTTGTGTGGCCGGATGCTACCCTGCTGGGTGGATGGGTCACATCTTGCTTATCCACTCATCTGCTGATGGACACTTGAGTTGCCTCCGCCTTTTGGCAACTGAGCAACTCCGTGGTGAACGCGGGTGTGCACATACCTGTTCCAGGCCCTGCTCTCAGTGTTTTTGGCAAGACACTGACAAGTGGAATTGCTGAGTCATATGGTAATTCTATACTGAACCTTTTGAGTAACTGCCATTCTTTTCCACAGCAGGGCACCAGCAAGCATGGAGGGTCTAATTTCTCCACACCCTCGCCAACACTTGTTATTGTCCTGAGGACAGACACCCTAGCAGGTGGGAAGTGGTGTCTCTTTGGGTTTGGGTTTGCATTTCCTTAATGACTAATGATGTTGAGCATCTTTTCTGTGCTTGCTGGCTGTTTGTAGGTCTTCTTGGGAGAAATATCTATTCAAGCCTTTTGCCCATTTTTGAGTTGGGTTGTTTGTCTTGTTTTGAATTGTAGGGGTTTTAAGGTTTCAAGACCCTTATCACATATATGATTTGCAACTTATTTCACCCATTCTGTAGGGTGTCATTTTGCTTTCTTGATAATGTTCTCTGATGCGCAAGAGTTTTAAATTTTGATGAAATTCAGTTGATCAATTTTTCCTTTTGTTGTTCATGCCAAATCCAAAGTCACGAAGATTTCTCCTATGTACTCTTATAAGGTTTTGGTTTATATTTTGGTCTTTGATCCATTTTAAGTGAATTTTGGTATGTTGTTCAATTTCTTTCTTTTGCACGGGAAAATCTTGTTTTCCCAAAAACTGTTTGTTGAGGGGACTGTTCTTTTCCCCATTGAATGGACCTGGGATGCTTATTGAAAATCAACTGGCTGTAGATGGTGAAGGTTTATTATTGTGGACAGTTCTAGTCTGTCGGTCAGTAGGTCTGTTATTCTGCCAGTACTACCTGACTTGTTTTCTTTCTCCCCACTTATGCGTTTTATTTGAGATCAGTTACTTTTTTTTTTTACTACAGAAGTAACAGGTTTACTGAAATATCATGCAGAAAATAAAAAGTTCCTACACACGTCACCCCCATAGGCGCCCTTTTCCTGTTTTTGACACTGTGCATTAGTGTGACACCTGCGTTACAGTTGAGGAAACAATATTACCACAATTATACTGTTTACTGCAACCCAGAGTTTACATTAGGGTTCATTATGTTGTACAGTCCTTTATAGCTTAAAAAATTTTATTCTAGTAGTATATATAAAACCTAAAATTTCCCCTTTCAACTACATTTAAATATATAGTTCAATGGTGTTAATTACATTCACAGCATTATGCTACCTACCACAAAAGCTTTTCCATCACCCAATCAGAAAGTCTAGACCAATTAAGCATTAATTCTCCATTCCCTACCCAACCCCAGCCCCAGTATTCTAGTTTCTAACTCTATGGATTTGCATAATCAAATCATCTCCTATAAGTGACATGTGACTTATTTTGTATCTGATGTGATGTCCTCGGGGTCCATCCATGTTGTCACATGTTTCAGAATTTCATTCCTATTTATGGCTGAATGATATTCCATTGTATGTATAGACCACATTTTATTTGTCCATTCATTGCTCGATGGATGCTTGGCTTGCTTCCATTATTTGTTCATTGTTAATAATGCCTCTATGAACACTGGTGCGCAGATTTCTGCTCGAGTCCCTGCTTTCAGTTCTTTTGGGTATATATTGACTGGTGAGAGAGCTGAATCATGTGGCATTTCTATACTTAACTTTCTGAGGAACTCCCAAACTTTTCTATCCATTTTACATTCCCATCAACAATGAACAAGTGTCCCTATTTCTCAACATCCTCTCCAACAGTGATTATTTTCTTTTTTTTTCTTTTTTTATTATAGCCATTCCTGCGAGTGTGAAATGGTATCTCATTATATGGGTTTGAGTCACAGTTCCCTAATGCCCAATGATATTGAGCATCTTTGCATGTGCTTGTTGGCTGCGTGCATACCTTTTTTGGAGAAATGTCTATCCAAGTCTTTTGTTAACAGAGTGTAAAATACAGGATTCCCCTCGACCAACATTCTTTTTCTTCTTGAGTCAATAAAGGTAGTTTGTATTTTTCTAGGAATTTTTCCATTTCATCTAGGTTTTCTAATTTGTTGGCACATAGTAACCTTTTATAATCGATTTTATTTCTGTGATTGGCTAGTAATGTCCTACCTATCATTTCTTATTTTAGTTATTTGTGCCTTTTCTCTCTCTCTCTCTCCCCTCTGCCCCAATAATCTAGCTAAAGGTTTGTTGATTTTACCAATCTTTTCAAAGGACCAACTTTTGGTTTAGTTGATCCTTTCTGTTGTTTGTTATTCTCCATTTAATTTATCTGTCCTAATCTTTATTATTTTCTTCCTTTTGCTCACTTTAGATTGGGCCTGGTCTTCTTTTTCTAGACAGTCCGAGTGCGAGGTTACGTCTCTGATTTGAGTTTTTTATAGAGAAGTTATAGGTTTACAGGGAACTCAGGCAGAATTAGACTTCCCATATGTGATATTCACATATGTATGTTGATTTTCATTTTATATTCTCCTCAAGATAGTTCCTAATTTCCCTTATCATTTCTTCTTTGACCCATCGGTGAACAATATGTTGTTTAATTTCTTTATATTTGTGGATTTTCCATTTTCTTCTCTGTTTCTGATTTCTGGCTTCATTCCGTTGTGTGCAGAGAGGACATGGTGTCTCATTTCAGTTTTTAAGAACTTCCTGAACGTTGTTTTGGGCTCTAACATGGTCTGTCCTGGAGAATGACCCACGCGTGACCTGCTGTTGGGGGCAGTGGTCTCTGCGTGTGTGTCATAGGTGTGGCCCCATGCTTCTTTTCCCCGCTGATCTTCTCTCCAGCAGTTCTCCCCTTAACTGAAGGGTGTGATGAAGTCTCGCCTGTGAATGTAGAGTTCCCTCTTTCTCCCTTCATATCTGCCAGTATTTGGTTCATATATTTTGGTGCCAAGCTGTTAGGCACATATATATTTATACTTGAAATGTCTTATTGACCCATTTTTCAGTATATAGTGTCTTTCTTTTTTCCTCCTAGCAGTTTTGACTTTAAGTCTGTTTTATCTGATATTAGCTTCTCTTTTGGTTACTAGGTGCATGGCATGTTTCTCCCCAACCTTTTTCAAGTAATTGTGTCTTTGAATTTAAGGTGGGTCTCTTGAAAACAACATATAGATGGATTGTGCTTTTTTATCCATCCTCCCAATCTCTGCCTTTTGATTGAGGGATTTAATCCAACTACTGATACTGCAGGACTTTTTTGTGCCATTTTGCTATTAGGCTTTGTGAGTCTTATACCATTTTTGACCCTCAATTCTTTTGTTAATACCTACTTTCATAGTAATTTGATTTTTGTAAAGTATTTAAATCCTTTCTCATTTCCTTCCTCTGTTTTTCAGATATTTTCTTTGTGGTTCCACTGGGGCTTAAACTTAACACCGTCAGTTTATAACAATCATGTTTGTGTTAGTACCAACTTAACTTCAGTAGCATACACAAGCACAGTTCCTATAACCCTTTATCCCCTTGTACGCATTATAAATGATATCTTTGCATGTTGTCTGTCAAAGCCATAGATTTATCCTACTGTTACATTTTAGAATCTGTGAGAAGTAAAAAAACGGAGTTCCATTCCAACAACTACAGTAGCTCTGGCATTTGTGATTCCACGTATGGCCCCCTTACCAGGGGTGTTATTTATGCTGCTTCAACCTACTGCCCGGTGCCCTGTCCTTTCGCTCAGAAGACCCTCCTTAGCAGGGCTTGGAGGGGACATCCACTGGTGACTCTTTCAGCTTTTGTTTATATGGGAATGGCTTAATTTTGCTCTCATTTGTGAAAGACATTCTCACCAGATATAAAATTCTAGGTTTTATTAAAAAATGTTTTTTCCAGTGCATTAAATATCTTGTCCCATTGCCTTCTGCTCCCATGGTTTCTGATAAGAAATTCGCATTTGCTCTTATTGGGACTCCCTTGTATATGATGTGTTGTTTTTCACCTGCAGAACGCTCCTTCCTTCTTGGCATTAAACATTTTGACTACTCTGGGTCTGGGCGTGTTTGTCTTTGACTTGATCCTGTTTGGGGTTTTTGGACGTGTATGTTCATGCCTTGCATTAAATTTGAGTTTTCTGCTATTATTTCTTTGAATATATCCCTCCTGCCCCTTTCTCTGTTTATTCTCCTTAGGGACTCCCGAAACATGTACGGACAGTAGGTTTTATGATGTCCCATGGGTCTCTCTCTTTTTTTTTTCCATTCTTTTTTCTTTCTGCTGATCAGCCCGAAATATTTCAGTTGTCTTATCTTTGACTTCACCGATTTTTCTTTCTTCCAACACCAGTCTGCTTTTGAAACCTTCAGGAATTTTTCATTTCAGTTATTGTGGTCTTCATAGTATTGTTTGGTTCCTTTTTGAAATTTCTATCTCTTTATTGGTTTTCTCATATTGGTCATCCATTGTTTTCCTGATATCTTTAAGTCCTCTCTCTGCATTCTCCTTTATCTCCTCAATCACGTTGAAGATTTTTAAAGTGTCTGTCTGATATGTCTAAAATCTGGTCTTCACTGATTCTTTCTGAATTTTTATCTCCTTTTGAATGGGCCATCATTTTCTATTTCTCAGTTTGTCTTGTAATCTTTTGGTGAACACTGTACATTTTAATGCTTTAATGTGTCAACTATGGGGTTCAGTCTCAGAGTTGTCTGCCCCTTAAGTTTGTATTGAGCTAATGATGCGACCTTTCCTCCAGTGCCTGTAGCCAAGTAAAACAAACCAGCCAACACGGGAACCCCTGGAGGCTCTGCTGGGCCGGTGCTGCCCTCGGGGCTCAGCCCTCCTCCTGGAGTGAGAGCACGGGGAAGCTTCTCGTCCTGGGCTGGTGCTTTAGGAATTCCCTGATTTGCAGGGATTGGAAATCCCCCTCTGCTCCCTTTGAAATAAGATTTCCCCCGCCTAGTGCTCTGTTCTATGGATCGAAACTGGTAATCCTTTGCCTCAGGCTGTTTCCATTTGATTGTTTAACCCTGCATTAGCTGTCTGCAAGCTGTTCTGCCTGCAGCAAGTTCTGGGAAGGCAAGCCAGAGGCCAGTGTCCACGTTTAGTTACTCTTGCTGCCACCAGAAGTCAGCACGGCCGATATCCCCAGCGGGCGCACAGGCTGACTCTGCAGGACACTTGGGAGGGGCCTCAGCAGACGTGCCCTGAACTTCTGAGGAGTTTTTAAAGGTGTGTTTTCTTGATTTGGCACTCATCCAGTTCCTGCAGCCCTTTAACTGCTTTCTCAGGTTTTGAGGATGGCTCTGCCAATTTTTGTAGTTGTTCAGAGATTCTGGGGTGAGTGGCACTCTGGGGCCTCGTGTGCTGCCATCTTGGCCGATGGGGTTCAGTACCACAATGTTTGCAACACTGTACCTGTGTAGTAAGTTTTGAAATCAGTAAGTGTGTATCCTCCAGGTTTGTTCTTTTTCAAGATTGTTTTGGCTATTCAGGTCCCCTTGCAATTTCCATATGAATCTGAGAATTGACTTTTCCATTTCTGCAGTGAAGACTGCTGAGATACTGATAGGGATTGCATTGAATTTGTAGATGGCTTTAGGTAGTATTGAATCTGAACCATATAGTTTCCAATCTGTAAACCTGGGCTCTTTCCATTCACTGGGGCTTCTTCAGTTTCTTTCAGCAATGTTTTGTAGTTTTCAGTGTACTAGTCTTTTATCTCCTTGGTTACATTTATACCTAGGTATTTTTTTTCTTTTAGATGCTATTCAGTGGTATTGTTTTATTCATTTTTTCCATTCATTTTTGTGATGATATCTAAAAATTTCTATTTTAACCATCCGTTTCTAAGTGTACACTTTAATTATTTCTACAATATTGTGCTACCATCACCACCTTCCACTACTAACATTTTTTCATCATCTATAATGTAAATTTTTTACCCATTCAGCAATAACTCCCCACTCCCATACCCTGACCCTCACAACCTCTAATCTACTTGCTGTCTATGAGTTTTTTTCCCCCTAGATTTTTCATATAAGTGAAATCTTACCATATTTCTCATTTTGTGTCTGGTTTATTTCACTTAGCATGTTTTCAAGGTCCAGACATACTGTAGCATGTATCAGCATTCTGTTACTTTTTTGGGGTGGTGGTGGTGATGCACGGGCTGGGAATTGAACCTGTGGCGTCCCACGTGGCAGGCAAGCATTATGCCACAGAACCACCCATGCAACCCACAGCATCCTGTTACTTTTTATGGCTGGACAGTATTTAACTGTGGATATACCACATTTTGTTTTTCTGTCATCTGTTGATAGACCTTCGGGTTTTCTCCATCTTTTGGCTGTTGTAAATAATGCTGCTGTTTGAATTGTTTCCTTAATTTATTTTTTATTGATAGATATCACATATTCACATAACATGTAGTCATCCAAAATGTACAGTCAGTGGTTCACAGTATCATCACAGAGCTGTGCATTTATCATCACAGCTGATTTTTCTTTTTTTGTGAAAAATAACATATATACAAAAAGCAGTAAATTTCAAAGCACAGCACAACAATTAGTTGTTGAACAGATTTCAGAATTTGGTGTGGGTTACAGTTCCACATCCTTAATTTCTTTTTCAGATTGCTCGTCACGGATGTGTAGGAACAGGGCTGGTTTTTTGTGTGTTGATCTTGTACCCTGCTGCTTTGCTGAATTTATTAGCTGTATGGCTTCCTGGTGGGTTCTTCGGGATTTTTACCTATAGGATTACATCACCTTCGAATAGAGGTAGTTAATTCTTCATCTTTTTCAGCTTGGATGCGTTTTATTTCCTCTTCTTGCCTAATCACTCCCTAGAACTTCTAGTACAGTCTTGAGTAGCAGACTGGGGGCGGGCAGCCTTGTCCTGGTTCCGATCTCTGGGACTTCACAGCTGTGTATGATTGTAGTGATGAGGTTTTTTCAGGAATAGAAGACAGGGACGTCTGTGTTTTTGTTTTCTTGTTTCTCCTCTGCGGTGTCCTGAGAAGTACAAGAGGTCTGGTGTGTAGTGGATGCAGATACCCGTCCCGTGAAGATGTGATACTGTCTGAGGGCCTCAGCACGCCCGGCACTGCCGAGACGAGAGCGAGGCAGGGGTAGAATGTGCCGTGGCTGCGCGCTGGTCCTGGCACATAGTAGGGCGCAGCATCGGGAGCTGGACCCCCCTGCCTCTCTCTCCTCCTGGGTCCAGCCTGGAGGGGCCTCTGGGGGCATGAGGACACTGTCGCTGACCAGCCCTCTGCCGCCTCCGCAGGCCTGCACACGCCTGGAACCATGAGTGAGGCACGCAGGGACAGCACGAGCAGCCTGCAGCGCAAGAAGCCGCCCTGGCTGAAGCTGGACATCCCGGCCGCGGCGCCCCCGGCGGTGGAGGAGCCCAGTGTCCTGCAGGTGAGCTGGGGCCAGTGGGAGCCCGGGGGCCGCCCTGTCACCCTCCTCACCGCGAGTCCCGCTGCCCAGCCACTCAGGCGCCAGGCCTTCCTGCGGAGCGTGAGCATGCCGGCCGAGACCGCCCGCGGCCCCTCTCCCCACCACGAGGCCCGTCGGGCTGGGCTGCAGCGCCAGGTGTCCATCACGCAGACCATTCGCAGGTACCAGGCTCGCTGGCCACTGCATGGGGGGCTGGGGACTGTCCTCTCTGGGCACTGGGGCCGGGAAGGGGATACTGACCCTGCTGTCTTGGCTCCATTCTCCGTCTCACCCCACCTCGCCCTCCTCATCCCCCTCCGGGCACCACCTGCTCGCACCCCTGGACCTTCTCTGCTGCTCCCTCAGCTCTTGCCCTCTCCTTCTGTTTCCCCACCCCAAATGCTCTGGCCCTCAGCGGCCGACAGGTGCGCTTTGAACGCATCCACACTCTGCCCACCTGGGGTCCCTGGGCTGCTGGCAGGGCCATCCCTCAGCGCTGGTCTCTCTCACGGTCCCTCCTCAGGTATCTCGGGCACTACTATGCTGGCATGTGCATGGCATGTGCTGACACGTGCATGCTGTGTGCTGGCACGTACATGGCACGTGCATGGCACGTTTGTGGCACGTGTGTGACGTGCACTGGCGTGTGCAGGGCAAACATATGGTATGCATTGGTGTGTGCTGGCATGTCCGTGGCATGTGTGGTGTGTACTGGTATGTGTGTGGCATGTCCTGGTGTATGCTGGTGTGAGCATGGCATGTGCTGGCATATGCATGGTGTTTGCATGGTGTGGCTGCCAGCACAGTGGCATGCACTCGGCCTCCTAGCGCAGGGGCTGGCGGTGTTTTGCTTGCATATCGAGGGCTGTGGGGCACCTGCCTGGGCCTGCAACGACTGCTGCCCGAGTTCTGGGCGTTTCTGGCTACAGCTGCTTTGGGTCTCTTCCTTTGTCTCAAGAACAGGGTGAGGGCCTGGGTAAAGTATTTTGGGGGCACAGCACCCACAGTTCTAGGGGCAATTCAGGGCTGCCTAACAGTCCAGGGTGGGGAACCAAAGAGCGAACCCATACAGCCTCTGTCACACCATGTCCACTCCATCCCCCTGGCCCTGGGTGTGACTGGGAGGGCATCAGCTGCTCTAGCAGGCTCTTCCTGGCAGGGGCACCGCCGACTGGTTCGGGGTAAGCAAGGACAGTGACAGCACCCAGAAATGGCAGCGCAAGAGCATGCGGCACTGCAGCCAGCGCTACGGGCGGCTGAAACCCCAGGTCATGCGGGAGCTGGACCTGCCCAGCCAGGACAACATGTCGCTGACCAGCACGGAGACTCCTCCTCCGCTCTATGTGGGGCCCTGCCAGCTGGGCATGCAGAAGGTGGGTCACCAGGCGCCTCTGGCAGCCTGAGCCCCGCACCCAGGGCGTGTGGTGAGCAGGCCCGGAGAACAGGTTCTGGGCAGCTCCTTGAAGCCCCCGCTGGCAGAGCCTCCCGGCCCAGGGGACAGCCAGGCGAAGCCGTGCGGCTGCTGGCGGTGGGCGCTGGGCCTTCACGGCTTTCCCTGGGCGCGCACCTGACCCGACATCCCCTCCGCTCGGCAGATCGTCGACCCCTTGGCCCGAGGTCGGGCTTTCCGCGTGGCGGATGACGCTGCCGATGGCCTGAGCGCCCCTCACACGCCCGTCACGCCCGGCGCCGCCTCCCTCTGCTCCTTCTCCAGCTCCCGCTCCGGCTTCAACCGGCTCCCACGGAGGCGCAAGCGCGAATCAGTGGCCAAGATGAGCTTCCGGGCAGCCGCGGCACTGGTGAAGGTGGGTGTGGGGTGTGGGCCCGGCTGGGCTGGGTGGGTGGGTGGTGAAGGCTGAGCTGGGCCTGGCTGGGGTGGCCAGGTGCAGGCTGGGCGCAGGCTGGGTGCGGGCTGAGCTGAGCCAGGCTGGGCGGGTGTGGGCCCAGGTGGACTGGGACGGCTGGGTGCCAGCCGGCCCGCCCCCGCCGCCTGGGGGCTCATGACCTTGCCTATAGGGCCGCTCGGTTAGGGATGGGACGTTGCGCCGGGCGCAGCGCCGAAGCTTCACTCCTGCCAGCTTCCTGGAGGAGGACACGGCTGACTTCCCTGACGAACTGGACACGTCCTTCTTCGCGCGGGTAAGCGCCCGCTGCGTTGGGTGTGGCCTCCGCGGCCCCGCGGCTCGCCCTGACCAGGCGTGTGTGCTCAGGAAGGTGTTCTCCACGAGGAGCTGTCCACGTACCCCGACGAAGTGTTTGAGTCTCCGTCCGAGGCGGCACTCAAGGCCTGGGAAAAGGCCCCAGAACAGACCGACCTCACCGGCGGGGCGCTGGACCGCAGCGAGCTGGAGCGGAGCCACCTGATGCTGTGAGGCAGCCCCGGGCCGGGTGGGCTGGGCTGCGGCGCGGGAGGGAGGGAGGACGCGGTCAGAATCAGCCGCCCTCGAGGGCCCCTTGCTTTGTGCTTAAGGTCTAGGGTGCCGAGGGAGGGGTCACGGTGGCTAGGGCACCCGAGGCTGGGCGCAGCGTCCCGTCTGGCCACCCACGAAGCGGGCCGGCCCCCATCGTGGGCTGAGGAGGGGCAGGACGTGGCAGAGGCGGGCCGAGGCGCAGACACCTCAGGAGGCGCGCCTGGCCTCCGTGGGAATGAGGGAGGGCCGCAGAACCGCGCAGCGGGGGCCTGCTTCCGGCCAGGGGCAGGATGGAGACATGCGAGCCTGGTCCCACCTGGGAGGGATGGAAGGTGACCGCGGCCCTCCCCAGGCCCCTGGAGCGCGGCTGGCGGAAGCAGAAGGAGGGCTCGGCGGCGGCCCCGCAGCCCAAAGTGAGGCTGCGGCAGGAGGTGGTGAGCGCGGCGGGGCCGCGGCGGGGCCAGCGCATCGCGGTGCCGGTACGCAAGCTCTTCGCCCGGGAGAAGCGGCCGTACGGGCTGGGCATGGTGGGGCGGCTCACCAATCGCACCTACCGCAAGCGCATCGACAGCTACGTCAAGCGCCAGATCGAGGACATGGACGACCACAGGTGGGCGCGGGGCTCCGGGGGGTGCGGGGTGCGGGGGGGCGCCCGCTGACACTGCACCCCGCAGGCCCTTCTTCACCTACTGGCTCACCTTCGTGCACTCGCTCGTCACCATCCTGGCCGTGGGCATCTACGGCATCGCGCCCGTGGGCTTCTCGCAGCACGAGGCGGTGGACTCGGTGAGCACCAGGCGCGGGCGGGGCCTGGACACCTTCCCGCGGCGGAGGGAGGCGGCCCGAGTCAGCTCGACCTGATTCTGCCCCTCGACTCCGTGCCCCAGGTGTTGCGGAACCGCGGCGTCTACGAGAACGTCAAGTATGTGCAGCAGGAGAACTTCTGGATCGGGCCCAGCTCGGTGAGGGCGGGGCGGTGCCTGGGGGCGGTGCGGGGCGGTGCCTGGGGGTGGGGCCGGGGCCGCAGCTCCCCCTCCCGCTCGCCCGCAGGAGGCCCTCATCCACCTGGGCGCCAAGTTCTCGCCCTGCATGCGCCAGGACCCGCAGGTGCACAGCTTCATCCGCGCGGCGCGGGAGCGCGAGAAGCACTCGGCCTGCTGTGTGCGCAACGACCGCTCGGGCTGCGTGCAGACCTCGGAGGAGGAGTGCTCGGTGCGTCCGCGCGGTCCGCCTCTGCGCCCCTCGGCCCTGTGCGCACTCTTTTCGGACCTCGGGCCATTGACCCATACGAGCCCCCTCTTTACAGTCATTCCTCTTATCCCCAAATTCCATCACTTGCTCCTGCCGCAGAGACCTTTTTTTTTTTAAAAGCTCACAAACACAGACCACCTCTTTAACGGTCTTTTGATCAGGATCCGAGCTTTCAGCTTGTGTTTTGAGGGCATGTGTCCGATTGTCTTTCTTCTCAAGAGATTTTCATTGTTAGCATTTCATTGTCTTCTATGGAGAAGCCACAGAAGACACTTCCCTGATTTTGGACCCAGAGACTGATTCTAAATTTAACCTAGGAGGAATTTTGCTGTTGAACAAAATCTCCCAAAGCCAGGTTGATTTCCCATCCTGCCTCATTTCCTGGAGGCTGAGTTGGAGGAATTGGAGGGTGTCCACTGGCCAGGCCACCCTCCAGCGAGCCCAGTGGGTCTGCTCTGCTCCCTGCAGTCCTGGCTGCACTGGGGGAGGGGCGGGCTCCAACCAGGGGCTGAGCCCTGTGTCTCCACAGTCCACGCTGGCCGTGTGGGTGAAGTGGCCTGTGCACCCCAGTGCCCCAGACTTTGCTGGCCACAAGAGGCAGTTTGGTTCCGTCTGCCATCAGGACCCCAGGTCAGTCCTGCTGGACCCTTCCTCACCCACCTTCATATTCTCTTGGGGGAGAGGGTCTATGAACCCCACCTCATTGAGTCGGGTGAGGGTGCATGAAGCAGGGTCTGACCCTGTACTGGGCTCATGCAGGGTATGTGACGAGCCGTCCTCTGAGGACCCCCACGAGTGGCCTGATGACATTACCAGGTGGCCGGTGAGCAGGGGGTGTTGGGGATGTCACCCTTGCCACACGGGCAAGATAATCACTTCACTCATTGGTGATACCAGAGAGGGCCCCAATCTCAGCAGCACTCACGGACCCAAATGCCAAAGCCCTGGGCTTCACCCAGGCTGGCCCCCTGTGCCTGAGCAGGTGAGCTTTGCACTCGGGAGGCCACGCAGCACTGTTGCAGTTTGACAGATGGGCCAACTGGGGCTCAGGGCGCAGTGGCCTGCTTGAAGCACTGGGAGGCCTGTGAACCTGCCCCCTAACTTTGTTCCCTGCTCCAAGCATGGTTTGGGGCCCAAGGCTGGGGACAGCCCTGACCCACCTCATCCCCACCTGCGACCCAGATCTGCACCAAAAGCAGCGCCGGAAACCACACCAACCACCCGCACATGGACTGCGCCATCACAGGCCGGCCCTGCTGCATCGGCACCAAGGGCAGGTGTGTGGTGCACATGCACAAGTGGGCCCTGGGCTCAGAGCATGGCCTTGGGGCTGGGCCCTCCCTCACTCACCTGAAATTCAGGCAGGATTCCAAGGGGACCTGGGCGAAGCTGGAGGGTGGGACGGGAGCAGGCCCCCTCTGCACAGTGACACCCTCTACTGCGGCCTGACTTTCCAGGTGTGAGATCACCTCCCGGGAGTACTGTGACTTCATGAGGGGCTACTTCCACGAGGAGGCCACACTCTGCTCTCAGGTAGGCCTCAGGTGGGTGGGCGGGGGTGCCCCTTCCCCACTCCAACACTGATGGCTGCTCTGGGCAGGTCCACTGCATGGACGACGTGTGTGGGCTCCTACCCTTCCTCAACCCTGAAGTGCCCGACCAGTTCTACCGCCTGTGGCTGTCACTATTCCTGCACGCTGGGCAAGTGCTGCCGTCGGGCTGGGCAGGGCTGGACAAGTGGGACCAGGGGCTGGGATGGGGCCAAGGTGGCCCGGACACCCTCCCTGCTGAGTGCCTCGCTCCTGCCCGCAGGGTCCTGCACTGCCTGGTTTCCATCTGCTTCCAGATGACCATCCTGCGGGACTTGGAGAAGCTGGCAGGCTGGCACCGCATCTCCATCATCTACCTGCTAAGTGGCATCACTGGCAACCTGGCCAGTGCCATCTTCCTGCCATACCGGGCCGAGGTGAGCTGTCCCCTCAGGGCGGGGACCCTCTGCTGGGCTCTGCAGTCCTGCTGTGCTTCGGGCCATGTGAGGTGGCGCTTGAGATGAGGCCCGGGGCACAGGGCATCTGCTCAGCTGGGATGGGCCCGGGAATGCCACAGCCAGCTCATGGCCGCCCTGCTCTCCCAGGTGGGCCCAGCGGGCTCGCAGTTCGGCATCCTGGCCTGCCTCTTCGTAGAGCTCTTCCAGAGCTGGCAGATCTTGGCGCGGCCCTGGCGTGCCTTCTTCAAGCTGCTGGCCGTGGTACTCTCGCTCTTTACCTTTGGGCTGCTGCCTTGGATCGATAACTTTGCCCACATCTCAGGCTTTGTCAGCGGCCTCTTCCTCTCCTTCGCCTTCCTGCCCTACATCAGCTTCGGCAAATTCGATCTGTACCGTAAGCGCTGCCAGATCATCGTGTTCCAGGTGGTCTTTGTGGGCCTCCTGGCCGGCCTGGTGGTCCTTTTCTATGTCTACCCTGTCCGCTGCGAGTGGTGCGAGCTCCTCACCTGCATCCCCTTCACCGACAAGTTCTGTGAAAAGTACGAGCTGGATGCGCAGCTCCACTGAGCCAGGCTGCAGGCTGGCCTCCCAGCAGGCCGGAGACAGGAGGCACGCACGCCCCAGCTGTGCAGGCTGTGGACCTGCTGCCTCCGAGCCGGACTCGATGTTCTCCACACACACACCTCGGTGCCTTGTTTAACCCCTCGTGCTATTGGGGTTTATTACCAGTTCTTGCAACTACCTTTTAACTAGTCTCTTGACGACCACCTCATGTGGCCAATAAATGGACTGGGAGCGTTTTAGCTGCCACTAACTTACTATGAATTGTCTCTTCCTTTCTGGTTTCTGGCTGGGCAGCCAGTGAGGTTCCCCAGCCTCCAGGGCCCTCGCCTCCAATGTCCAGTTCCCCAGGACAGGCTCTCCCAGTGAGGTCACAGTGAGGTGAGGGTGGAGCAGGACTGCAGGGACCCGCTGGCATGCCCTCGCCCTGCGGGGGCGCTGCCCCACCTCCCTGCATGTCCAGCTGCTCGTTTCACCACCACCCCTCCACTGAGTCTGAGACTGCTGCTGGGAAAGCCTGTGGGGTTTCTGTGGCTGTATGCCCCACACTACCACTGTGGTCACCAGGACCCAGCCCTTACTCCCCCACTAGCTCAGACAGATGGTACCCGTCTTCTGTTCCCTCCCCACCACACAGGCAACGGGAACAGGGCTATATGGTCGGGGGAACAGGTGTGCAGTCTTGGGCCTCACCCCTCCTCATTCCCAGTCCCTCCTGCTTAAGGTACAGTTGCCTTTTTGAATTTTCAAACTAAAAAGCAGATTTATTTTGTATACAAAGCTGGGCCCACAGGCTTCTAGGATCCACCAGGCCATCGGGATGTCTGGGCCCAGGGAGGGGTCAGCTTGGCCAACCCAAGCAGGAGAGGAGTGCCTGGGCCTGGGCCTGAGCTGCCCATCCCAGAGGGCCCTGCTGACAGCCCCATGGGGGAGGGGGAGGAGGCAGAACCCACCTGGGGTGATGCCACCTCAACCTGCCTCTGAAAATGGACGGTGACTTAAGGGCTCTTTCCTGCAGAAAAAGCCTGGCCACCAGTGAACAAAGCTGCCCTAGTCCAGTGGTTCATTTTTGCCTCAGCTTTTTGATGAAGGAGACCTCATCCCGGTTCCGGATACCATAACTGAAAGAGAAGGAAAGAGGGCCGTGTTGGACCTACACAAAACTCCTCAGGGGCTCCCACCTGAGCTCCTGAGAGGCTCATCTAGGACAGTCCACATGTCCGTCCTCCCGCAGCCCCACTCTTCTCCATGCACATGCAGCCCCCCAGCACGCACTCCTCATGCTGGTGAGATCTGCAGTGCACTCAAATCTGCTCCTCTGCCTGTCCTCCACAACGCGGGAGGGCTAAGACCCAGCTCCCTGGAAGCACCCCAGGACTTCTGCTGACCCCACAGGACTTCTTGGGAAGGCAACAGCACCCACGTGCTCTTGGCTCTCCCCTAGGAGGGGTCCTGGAGGCAAGAACCAATCTTCCCAGTGGTGAAGATGCAGCCTGAACTTACTCTCGGAGCTTCTTCCTGTCCTCTGTGAGCTTCTCCCCTGCGGACGTCAAGTGGTACGTCCTCCACACGTAGGACCTGCGGGAGGGACGCAGGTGAATGCCTGCTGCCTCAGCCCTTTGGGACCCGCAGCGGCCTGCCTCTCCTTCTGTGCTATTCCTGCACCACGTGCGCCCCTCCAAGTAGCTCCAAGGAGGTGCTGCTCTCAAAAGACCAAACACCCTCGGCTGCAGAACCAGGCAAGGAAGGGAGGGGCTGCCAGCAGACAGCAGCACCACCAGGAGCCCAGATGAGGATGGCGCAGATGAGGAAGAACTGCCCGAGCTTCTTGGGGCAGGGAGTGCGTCCCTCGCCGCTTTACAGCAGCAGTGCTCACTTGGAGCTGGAGCTACTTCCCCGCCGGCCCACGCCTGCCTCCGAAAGGCTGCCCAGGAGCCACCACCCCACCTACCAGCTGATGTGCTGGATGCCGCCGTCCCGCTCCTGCTTGAGCTGCACGTATCTCTGGATGGCCTTCTTCAAGTCCAGGACCGTGGCGTTCTGCACGACGACCACAGCTGCCACCGGGGACACAAACGGGAGACCGTGGTGGGGACCGACTGTCAGAGCCCACATGCCCTGCCCACCCCTGCTAACAACAAGGCATCCATGCACCACACGTTGTCTCGCCACCTGGCCCTGTGAGGACGGGCCACTTACGCATGACTTCTCCATCCATCTTGCACACACGGACTGTCATTGCCTGTCCATATTCTAGTGCTATCTGGGAATTGACCTCTTCCAAAGTGACCTAGAAAAGACCAAGGGGTGTGTGGGGCCCAGCGCTCCTTCATTACCCCAAACAGCATGAAGGAGAACAAGCTGGCCGTGTCCACACAGTGGTCACCACGTTTTATGAAGGGTAGGGAGGGAAAGGGGGTCTTGCCTGTAAACTAGATTTCCCGCTTACTCGTGTTCCACCCACACATTTACGTTCAAGTTTCAGACTGGACAGAAGCGGTGGGCGTGGGGTGGGGGCCAGGAGTACAGACACAGGAGGATGCGCCCACTCCGGGTCCAGGCCTTTGCTTCCTACAGCCTAAAGGCTGGGCAGGAGAGGACGCCGGGCTGGTCGCTCCACCCGGAGGGCCCTCGGTCACCAGACAGGGCCAGCGTGCGAAGGGTAAGGGGCACCGGCACGCGCACGACCCGAGACGACGGGAGTGTAAATGCACCACTCATGGAGAAGTCAGCTCTGGACTTGTTTGTGCTTAAAGCCTGCCCACCGCGAAGGTTTTCTGTGCACTAACTGCGGCTTTTAAACCTGCTGCGACCGCGCGCCGCGAGCGCCGCCGAGACCCGCGCCCGGGGCCTCCGCCAGCGCGGGCACCTGGGCCCGCCCGCGCACCTGGATGGGGAGGTCGCACAGCAGCGGGTCCTGCACCACCATGGCGAGGCCCTCCTGGAACACGTCCACCGCCTCCGAGTGCGGCAGCGCCTCCTCCTCGTCCTCCTCGTCCTCCGGCGCCAGTGGGCGCGCCCCGACCCCCGCCTCGGCCAGGGCGGCGGGTGCTGGGAGCCGCTCCCGCAGGCTCGCGCGAGGGTGGCAGAGTGCGCACGCGCCGGGACCGCAGCGCGCAGAGCGAGGGAGGCAGGTCATTGGTGCATCTGGAAGACGGGCGGTCATCATAACCAATGACAACCGCAGGACAGTTTGCTGCCCGTCCCACAGGGCGCACGTAAGCGGCGTGTCTATTGGTGAGTTGAAGGACAGGCGGCTGCCAAGGCCAATGAAAGCTCGAGGCCTCGGCACCGACGGGTCCCGGAAGCTGGGGCCGTGGAGACTGCCGGGAGTCGCCGCCATGTTGCTTTTCTGTCCGGGTTGCGGGAACGGGCTGATTGTGGAGGAGGGTCAGCGCTGCCACCGCTTCGCCTGCAACACTTGCCCGTACGTGCACAACATCACCCGCAAGGTGAGTCCCGCAGGCCCGCCGCGCCACGGACACCGGCTTGGTCCCCGCCACCCCCCGTCAGCCCACAGCGCCCTTCCTCCGCTCTCCCCCAGCTTTGGGACTCCCGCGGCCTCCAGCCGCCTCGTACCCCAGGGCCGCCCCCAGGGGCGGGCGCAGCCGCGGCGGTACCCCGACCTTGCTCGCTCGTGCGGCCGCTGCGACGCGGGCCTCCTGGAGGACCCCCACCGCGCCGGGCCTTTGCCCGCTTCCCTCTCCCTGAGGAAGCGCCCTGCAGCTCCCCCGTTATGTCCTCCTCCCGTTTTATTTTTTTCCCCTAGGACTCACCTGCTAACATCCCATATAATTTTTTAAAATTTATTTATTTATTAATTTAAAAAAATTAACAAAAACAACATATTATTCCGTTCTACATATATAATCAGTAATTCACAATATCATCACATAGTTGCATATTATCATGATCATTTCTTGGAACATTTGCATCTATTCAGAAAAAGAAGTAAAACGAAAACAGGAAAAAAAATTTATGCATACCATACCCCTTACCCCTCCCTTTCATTGTTCACTAGTATTTCAAACAATCAATTTTAACATTTGTTCCCCCTATTGTTTATTTTTATTCCATATGTTCTACTCGTTTGTTGACAAGGTAGATAAAAGGAGCATCAGACACAAGGTTTTCACAATCACACAGTCCCATTGTGACAGCTGTATCATTATTCAATCATCCTCAAGAAACATGGCTACTGGAACACAGCTCTACATTTTCAGGCAGTTCCCTCTAGCCTCTCCATTACATCTCGGATAACAAGGTGATATCTACTTAATGCGTAAGAATAACCTCCAGGATAACCTCTCAACTCTGTTTGGAATCTCTCAGCCACTGACACTTTGTCTCATTTCGCTCTTCCCCCTTTTGGTCGAGAAGGTTTTCTCAATCCCTTGATGCTGAGTCTCAGCTCATTGGAGGCTTTTTTTTTTACTTTTTATTTTTCTCCTCTCTCTCTCCTTTTGTTTTAAAATTCTATAATATAACATATTTGTTGTATTTGGTTTGTAGTGTTTTATTGTGTTTTACATTTCATTAATAACATGATGTTGAGGTGACGTGAGGTACCCATTAGCTCTTTTGCCCATTTTGTAATATGCCCATTTTGTTTTCTTATTGTTGAGTTTTCAACACCTTTACTTTTTAGAGTAGAGCACGTTCGTGCTATCTCATTTTCCTTTTTTTCTTTTAAACAGATAAATACATAATTTATCGTTGTCTTCATTTCCATTAGAATACATTCCTGGCATTTGCACCTCTACCATTTCTAGAAGTGGGTATTCTATTTACGTGTAGGTTTCACCTCTTAGAGGTTAGAAATTTAAGAATAATTATTAATGCGATAATTTACTTAGGTACTGATTTTCCCTGAGCACAGGATTAAATATCCCAAACTAAATTTATAACAACATTTTGTTGCGGCTTCATATTTTACTTTCTTCTTTTAGTGAAACCTGGACTTTAAGATGTGATCTTAGAATCTGCAAGTACTGAAGCATAGTTGGATTGAAAATGAACTTCAAGCCATTTTACTGTATAATCAAGACACATCATCCCATCTAAGTCTTTACTTGATCTAAAGTCCTGATATTGATAAGCTTTCGTCTATTACTAATATCCCTTCTCATTAGTAAAATAAAGTGTTATCCGAGCAGATTATCTTAAGTTAAATGCATTTTAAGTTTCTCTAATTTTTTTCTTATCAGCTCTTAGTAATAATTTTTGCTTCCTGTAGGAGGGAGAGTCCTGGAGTGGTTTATTCAGTATACACTGTTATTAATTAATTAGCTCTGTAAACTTCATCAGTTAATTAAGTTCACCTTTCAGAACTTCCTGTTTCTGATCTATAATGTGAGGAGAGTCCTTAAGGTCTCTTCTAGTTCTAACATAAAATTATAAAGACCCAAATTATGTAAATTTGTACATTTATAAATTTCCTTTTAAAACATTTTCAACACAGCCTTATAAAACATGACACAATTTGTTACAAAATTGTGAAGCACTACAAATTACTTTCTTTGGAGTCTTACTGATAAAGTCAGTAAATACACTTATTTTATAAAGGCTTTTTCAAATGTATTGAAATAAAGCCGAAAACCAAGACACTGTAATTGATTATAATAAATATTGTTGCTAGGGACTATATAGATTTTTGCTGCTTAAGACATCTCTCATCACAAAATGATATAAAACCAGTGTTTTTATTAAATATGTAAACTTATCTGAAATTTATTTAGTATCTGATGCTTGTGAAAAATTCCTTTTAAATACATTTAATTTCAGTGGGAGAAAATAGAGAATCTTGATTTTCTTGACATCGTTGGTTATCTCATTCTTCTTAATGTTTGCAAACTACTTAACCATAAGCAATAGAGTCCAAAACTCGTGTAAACCCGAAGTTCCAAGGATGTCTGATAAAAGCCAAGCATAGACTGCTTCGGAAACTCTGTGCAGGGAGTGACCAGTTTACCCCACTAAGTGGTGCTCTTTGTTTTTGAAGTTTGGTTGTATTTGTTGCTCTCATTTTGAGTTATACCCTGGAGGGGTGGGAGAGGAGGAAGGCCTGTCTGAAGCCATTCTTTCTTCTGCTCTGTGCCTCTCTAATCCATACAGAGCTCTCCTCTACCTGTTGACTCCCACTCCTTGGCTCGGGGTGTGCCCTGATCACAGATTCTCTGAGTTCCAATGTGGTGCCAGGGACTGGTCTGTGAGAGCAGGAACTTTTATCTTCTGACTGTTGAAGGGAGGAAGTCTGGGAAGACACGAGGGCGCTTGTGGTTTGGTGCCCAGGGTTTATACCGTTCACTTACTTTAAGAGTCTGAAACTTGTTGTTTGTTAGGTAACAAGCCGGAAGTATCCAAAGCTGAAAGAAGTGGATGATGTGCTTGGGGGAGCAGCTGCCTGGGAGAATGTTGACTCTACTGCAGGTGAGCGGGGAGACCTTTTCCAGTTCATGAGCGGTGGATAGTATGAGGCTGCCAACTATGCCACTCTGTCTCAGCATTAGTGATGATAGTGTGGGCTTCCAAGAATGGAAAGCAAATTATTGTTTTCCTCCTTTAAAAATGGATTTGTTATACCAACGATATTGATAGAAGCCTTGGAGACATAGAGACCTGGGTTAGATTCTCAGGCCGACCTCTTACTGGGGACCCTGTTTGAATCTCTTCATCTGTCTGGGGCCAATAAAGTAAATGATGGGGTGCCTGGCATGTAGGAAGCACCCACCAGATGGTAGCTGTGAGGGCAGTGACAGCGATGGTAGTAGTAAAAACCAGGGCATGCAGAAAACCTAGGGTCTTATTGTCCTAATACAGATTTTTAAAAATCTTTTTTAATATAGATTTTAAAAGTTAATATCAGAAAGCGTTAAACAGCAGTCTTTTTTCAAGTGTGTATTCATTTCTGAGAAAGATACATGTGAGCAGGGAAGGAGAATGGAGAGTTCGAGACATAACCTGTTTTGCAAGGGAGAAGTACTAACTCTTGACTGGTGCCGCGTTTTTCCTGCTGAAGATCCTCAAGTTCTGCTGGCTTAAAAGGCTAGCCTTGGCAGAGTGTGTCCCTGAAAGGCGGTATGTGTCTCTAATAGGAGAAAGGGTGTTTTGGTAGTATGAGAGGGTCAGTTTCTTTCAAGAGCATGACCAGTTTCTCAAAGTGAAATCACTTTGAAGGTAAATATGTGCCTTGAGGCACTTTGAAAGGGAGTAGGGTGTGTGGTGACAGTTGGATCGGAGCAGCCTGAGGGACAGCTGCTGCAGTGGGTCCCTGAGGACAAGTTGGTGGGTGTGTCGTGAGTTCTGAAGATGAGCGGGTGTGTGCTCGTGGTCTTGGTCGGACGATGCACGGGGCAGGGAGCTCTGGGTGCAGACCTGGGAACCCTCATGGCAGCTGGGCGTCACTCTCCATGTTAATTAACCAGGATCAAACTTGACTGGAGAAGAGAAGTGGGTTCCCTGAGAGGAAGAGGAAGCATTTGACTCCCTTAGGGTTAGAGCAGAGTGGGAATAATGCAGCTGCTTACACATTTACTCCCTGTGTGAGGTGCCCTTGGCAGGGAAGAGCAGTTTAGCGGAGGGATTTCGTGGCTTTTAACGTAAGACTGCTTCCAGTAGTTATGGTCATGTCTGTATAAACTGGGCCACTTGCTTGTTCTTGTTGTCAGAGCCATGTCCCAAATGTGAACATCCTCGTGCCTACTTCATGCAACTTCAGACCCGCTCTGCGGATGAGCCAATGACCACCTTCTACAAGTGCTGCAACGCTCAGTGTGGACACCGCTGGAGGGACTAGCCCCGCTGGGCATGCACACTGCATCCCGAGGGCTGTGGGGATAAGTGGTCGTGTGCTTGGTTGTGGTGGACAGCTGTCTGGAAATGTAGCCCATCTGCTGGTCCTGAGGATAAATTCATTACTGTCCAGAGAGTATTTGTGTGAGGGGAGGGACACTCCTGACTCCCTGTGTTCTACTTACGGTCCTGCTTGTGGATTGCTGCCTGCATCGAGGAAGTGACATTCCCTGACCATCAGCCAGCACCCTCAAATGTGTAGTGCTGTTTACAGAACTAATAAAATAGGCTTATGACTTTAGTACATTATATTCCTAAATACTCAAATGTTAATTGCAAACTAATCACAGTTTATCTGAATGTTTAATTAAAATGAAAAGTTTGATAGTACCGTCTCCATGTTTTAAATGCCTTAAGTAGCCAACATACTCCAAATTACAATGATTCCAAAATGACTCTGGTCAAACTGGTGAGAAAAATGCTAATAGCATGGATTTAAGTGCTTTGTTATTTCTATTCTGATTTCCTTATTTCACTTTTTAATTCTTCCCTGATTTGCTTCCTAGGGCCACGCTGTTAAATTTAGATATTTACCAGATACTTATTAGATATTAATTTTATTAAATTTATTAGATACTGTGTTTTTATGTTATCTACTTTGGCTGTTAATCTTTCTATTTTCAGACCAGCTGGGGATAGGCTCCAAGTCATTGAAGGATAATTTTTGCTCAGAGCACCAGACGTACTTGTTTTTCTTAAAGTTGAGTCTCGTAATGAAGTTTCCCTCACCAAATCCTTGGGCCTAAATCTCTGCCTTGTAGAGGCTTTAATTTTTATAAAGCTTAAGATATCTTTTCTAGAAAAGCTGTGATCTTTAAGTTTCATGTGATGTCCTGGTGTTTTATACTATATTGACTAGGTCTTGTGCCTGTTGACTATAACTGGTTTGTTTTCTAAATAGTTTGATCTGGTTTTGGAAATACAATGTTGTCATATGTATGCTATGTTTTATATATTTAGCTTTCGTAGTTATTTTATTCCCTTGGGTGCTAGCTCCTGTTTGACTATTTCGTATCTATGTGACCTTGTTCATGTTAACCTCGGCCTTTGTCTCTTTGACAGTAGGATGGAAATAATACCCTACCTCAGGAATTGGCATCCTTTTTCTACAGGGGGTCAGATAGTAAATGTTTTAGGCTTTGCAGGACAAGAGGTAAAATTGAGAAAATGAGTGTTTTTATTGCTCTGCCGGTTTGAAACTATTATGTACCCCAGAAAAGCCATGTTTTAATCCTGATTCAATACTATAGGGTGGAGACTTTTGATTAGATTATTTCCATGGAAATATGATGGGCTCAATCGTGAGTGTGACGTTTTATTAGATGGAGACTCTGCCCATTCTAGGTGGGTCTTGTTTAGTTTACTGGAGTCCTTTGAAAGAGGAAACATTTTGGAGAAACCTCAGAAACAACAGAGTTTCAGAAACTTCAGAGCAGATGTGACAGATGGAGACACTTGGAGAACAGAGATGTGGATGTTTGGAGGTGCTTGGAGTCCTGCAAAAGTTACCATGAGATATTTAAACAAGCCAGAACCCGGAGAGAGCCAAGGGAAGCCCAGAGATGAAAGCCAGCCCCAGAGAAGCAAAGTGAGGAACTCTCAGAGGAACAGAGTCTGAAAGCAACAGAGCCCAGGAACAAGGGACCAGCAGGTGCCAGCCACATGACTTCTCAGCAGACAGAGGTGTTGCAGACTCATTGGCCCATTTTTATAGGCTTAGAACTATAAACTTGCAACCTATTAAATTCCCCTTTTTAAAAGCCGTTCCAGTTTTGGCAGTTTGCAAACTAATACAATTGCCAAAATCCAGGGTGCAATAATAATAATTGAATATAGTTTTTTTGTAATCTCTTGTTAATGTAAAGAGTGGATATTACCATTCCATTTAACAGGGCTTCAAAGTTAAGTGTTCCCTGTCATCAAAATTAATTGCAAATACGTGTCTGTTAATGCCAGTTGAGATCAAATGAAGTTCATCTTTGACCTACTGGTTCATTAACATGAGAGATGCAGATATTTAAAAATATATATCATATGAAGAATAATGAAAACCCTAGGTTTATTTTAAACAGCTTGCATTTTTACCATCTTTGTAAATTTATCTAAGCAAGCCTTTTCCTACTCCGCACATTTTTACCACCCTCGATTGATAAAATGGCACCATTTCAGGTTGTATTAAATTAGTGTTTGGGAAGCTTCTTTGAAAATGTTCTTAGCTGTAATTAGTTGTTCCACATGGATTGTGCACAGAGATCAATGCTTCAGTCATTGAAATTCTTCCAGTTTGGCACCAGGGCACTGACTCCTTGAAAAAAACAACCACAATGTAGTGGAGAGGCTGGAGGGAACTGCCTGAAAATGTAGAGTTGTGTTCCAGTAGCCCGGTTTCTTGATGATGATTGAACAACGATATAGCTTTCACAATGAGACTCTGTGAATGTGAAAACCTTGTGTCTGATGCTCCTTTTAGCTACTATATCAACAGAAGAGTAGAACATATGGAATAAAAATAAATAATAGGGGGAACAAATGTTAAAATAAATTCAGTTTGAAATAGTGGTAAATGAAAGCGAGGGGTAAGGGGTATGGTATGTATAGTCTTTTTTTTCTCTATTATCATTTTATTTCTTTTTCTGTTGTCTTTTTATTTCTTTTTCTAAATCGATGCAGATGTACTAAGAAATGATGAATAGGTAACTGTGATGATATTAAGAATTACTGACTCTGTGCGTAGAATGGAATGATATCTAAATGTTTTGTTTGTTAATTTTTTTTAATTAATAAAAAAAAAGTTTAAAAAAAAAACAAAAAACAACCACAACTGACCAGTGTCAGTATAGTCAGTCTACTCATCAAGTCAAGGAAAACCATTTCAAATCATTTCTCTTGCCCCCCCATCCCTGTTTCACGATTTTTGAGTGTACAGTTCAGTGGTGTTGATTATATTTACAATGTTGTGGTGCATTCATCACCATCCATTACCAAAACCTTTCATCACCCCAAAAGGAAACTACTCATTAAGCAGTAATACTTCATTCCCCTTCTCCCTAGCCCCTGGTAACTGTAATCTACTTTTTGCCCCTATAAATTTCCTTATTCTGCGTTCTTCATTTAAGTGGAATCATGCAATATTTGTCCTTTTGTGTCTGGCTTATTTCACTCAACATGGTGTCATCAAGATTCATCTATGTTGTGGCATGTATCAGGACTACCTTCCTTTTCATGGCCGAATAATATTCCATTGTATGCTATTTTAGTTTTCTGGTCACTAGAACCAATACAATGCAGTGGGTCAGCTTAAATAATGGGAGTTTATTGGCTCATGGTTTTGAGGCTAGTAGAAGTCCAAAATTAAGTTGGTAGTTCCAAGAGGACCATAGGAAAAGACAGGAGAGAGAGGTATGGAGAAGAGTGTAGAAATGAAGACTATCAGTAAAGTTAAAAAGAGAAAGAAATTATATATGACCTATAAAACCCAAAAATCAAAATGGTAGAAGAAAGTACTGCTTTTACAGCAATAGCACTAAATGTTATCGGATTAAACTCCCCAGTCAAAAGACATAGACTAGCAGAATGGATTAGAAAACAGGACCCATCTATATGCTGTCTACAGGAGACTCATTTTAGACCCAAGGACAAACAGGTTGAAAGTGGAAGGTTGGGAAAAGATATTTCATGCAAACAACACTCAGAAAAGAGCAAAAGTAGCTATGCTAATATCTGATAAAGTAGACTTCAAATGTAAAACAAAAGAGACAAAGAAAGACAGTGTATTAATAAAAGGAACAATTCAACAAGAAGACTTAACAATCATAAATATTTATGCACAAAGCCAGAGTGCTCCAAAGTACATGAGGAAAACACTGAAAAGAGAACTAGACACTTCTACCATAATAGTTGGATACTTCAATTCCTCGCTCTTATCAATGGATAGAACATCTAGACAGAGGATCAATGAAGAAACAATTTGAATAATACAATAAAACATACTTAACAGACATTTACAGAATATTACACCCCACCACAGCAGGATACACTTCTCAATTGCTTATGGATCCTTCTCAAGGATAAGCCATATGCTGGGTCACAAAGCGAGTCTCCATAAATTTAAAAAGATTGAAATACAAAACACTTTCTCAGATCATAAGGAATGAAGTTGGAAAGCAGTAACAGGTAGGCAGCTAGAAAATTCACTAATATATGGAGGCTAAACAACACATTCTTTTTTTTTTTTTTTCAACATGGGCAGGCACTGGAAATTGAATCCGGGTCCTCTGGCATCGCAGGCAAGCATTCCTGCCTGCTGAGCCATCGTGGCCCAAACAACACATTCTTAAACAACCAGTGGGTCAAGGAAGAAATTACAAGAGAAGTCAGTAAAAATCTCAAGGCAAATAAAAATGAAAACACAGCATATCAAAATCTATGGGATGCAGCAAAGGCAGTGCTAAGAGGGAAATTTATTGCCTTAAATACCTATATCAAATAGGCACTTTAAAATGAGAGAATGAATAAAGGTGATGGAACCTCAGCAAGGTCGACAAAAAGAAAAAGAATGCAAATAAATAAAAAAATGCGAGAGGGGACATAACCACTGACCCCACGGAAATAAAAGAGGTAATGAGAGGATACTTTCAACAACTTTATGCTAATAGACAATGTAGATGAAATGGACAACTTTCTAGAAAGGCATGAACAACCAACGATCTCAGCAAACCAATCACAAGTAAAAAGATTGAATCAGTCATCAAGAAGCTCCCAAAAAAGAACAGTGCAGGATCACGTGGCTGGACATGTGAATTCTACCAAGCATTCAAGAAATAATTAGTACCAATCCTGCTCAGACGCTTCCAGAAAATTGAAAAGGAGGGAAGGCTACCTAACTCATTCTGTGAAGCCAACATCATCCTCGTACCAAAACCAAAGATACTACAAGAAAAGAAAATTTCAGACCAATCGCTCTAATAAATATAGATGTAAAAATCCTCAACAAAATTCTTGCAAACCAAATCCAGCAGCACATTAAAAGAATTATACACCATGACCAAGTTGAATTTATTCCAGGTATGCAAGGATGCCTCAACATAAAATCAATTAATGTAATTACCATATCAACAAATCAAAGCAGAAAAACCAGGGGATCATTTCGATTGATGCAAAAAAAAAAAAAGGGCATTTGACAAATTCGACATACTCTCTTGGTAAAAACACTTCAAAGGATAGGAATAGAAGGGAACTTCCTCAACATGATAAAGGGAATATGTGAAAAACCCACAGCTAACATCATCCTCAATGGGGAAAGACTGAAAGCTTTACCCCTAAAATCAGGAACAAGGCAAGGATGTCCACTGTCACCATTGTTATTCAACATTGTGTTGGAAGTTCTAGCCAGGGCAATTAGACGAGAAAAAGAAATACAAGGCATCGAATTGGAAAGGAAGAAGTAAAACTTCCTCTGTTTGCAGATGATATGATACTATATGTTGGAAACCCTGAAAAATCCTCAGCAGAACTAATAGAGCTAATAAATGAGCTCAGCAAAGTGGCAGGTTACGAGATCAGCGCTTACAAATTTGTTGTGCTTCTATACACTAGTAATGAGAAGTCCAAAGTTGAAGCATCAGCAAGGCAAAGCTTTCTCCCTAAGACTGGTATTTGGGGGCTGGGGGCTGTGATCCTTGTTCCTTGGCTTTTCTATCATTTGGCACTGCATATGGTGGGCATACTTCCTCTTAAATTCCACTGATTTCCAGTTTCTGGTGCTCCCTAGGACTTTCTTTCTGTGTACAATTTCCTTTGCTTATAAGGACTTAAGCCATATTGGATTAAGGCCATCTCTCATTCAGTTTGGTGACACCTTAGCCAATATCACCTTCAAAGTTCTGATTTACCAATGGGATCACACCCACAGGACCAGGGGTTGGGATGTGAGCATGCCTTTTGTTTTACCTATTATTCATCTATTTATGGACACTTGGGTTGTTCCCACCTTTTAATAATGGAGTGTAAGTATTTGAGTCCCTGCTTTCAGGTCTTCAGGGTATTTGCTCAGGAATAGTCAGGTAATGAGGTAATTCTATTCTTAACTTCCTGAGGATCTGCCAGATTGTTTCCCACAGCAGATTTGAGATGGCAGAAGAATCAACAGACTTGAAATAGAACAAATGAAATTAGTCTAAGAAACAGAAAAAAAGAATGAAATACAGTGAACAGAGCCCTAAGGGCCCTGTGGATCACCGTAGAGCATACAAACATACACATAGGAAAGTCCCAGAAGGAGAAGAGAAAAAGAAAAGGGTAGAAAGGAAATTTGGAGGGGCAGGGGGGGAAGGTCACAAACTTCCCAGGTTTGATAAAAGACTTGAATATACGCACCCGAGAGACGGAATCCAAGCAGGATAAACGCAGTGATCCATTCTGAGACACAGTCAAAATGTTGAATGCCAAAGACAAAGAATCTTGCAGTGGGAAAGATAGGGCTCATTGCATGTAAGATTAACACACCACTTCCCATCAGAATCATAGAGGCAAAGAAAGAAGTTCTGAAAGGAAAAAAAAATGACTGCCAACCAAGAACTATACATCCCCAAAACCATCCTTCAAAGATTGAAATCAAGACATTCATGGATAAACAAAAGCTGGGAGAGTTTGTTACTACTAGACTGGCCTTACAAAATATGCTGAAGAGCCCTTCAGAGTGAAAAGAAAGGACACTAAACAGTAACTCGAAGTTGTATGCTAAATAAAGATCTGTGATAAAGGCAGCTTCCTGGGTAAATATAAATACCAGTATTATTGTATGCTTAGTTTGTGACTATTTTTTACACAATCTAAATTTCAAATGCATAAAAATAATCATAAATGTGGCTTATTGTGTATGCAAAGTATAAAGGTGTAATTTGTGACAAGAACACAAGGCAGGGGAAGAAGAT